>NC_092334.1:651137500-651750000 GCF_046630445.1 Rutidosis leptorrhynchoides | reverse complement strand
ATTGGGTATTGTTGTTATTGTTGTTGTGGTGGATACGGGGCGGGTAAAATTTTGTACCCGCCAACAGGTCGCGGGCGGGTGATGGATGTATTATATCCGTTGCGGGTAAATTCCGATCCGAAAATCCGTAATACCCGTGTTTAAATCCCGAAAATCCCATCCAACAACCGATCAACAAGCATTCTTGTTTGAGCTTTGACGTATAATTAATGAAAATTTGTTAGCCTTATAATTTAAATACAACTAATAAATTACCTACCTTGAAATCTTAAACACTTAATTGAATAGTTGACACCATAACTGTGCATTAACAGATTATACAGTACAATATGTTAATGCATAATTTATAGTGGATGGAATAAAAATGATGGTAGATATATCACCACTCGTTAACGTGAAAAAGTCTTTAAAAATGTTAATGCATAATTATTAAGTGCATGCAGAACTCCTCTTTCTCAATGTCTTTAAAATGTGAAAAAGTATTTATAATATATAACCTACAATTCTGCGGATCTTTTCTCTTCAAATTTCTAATTTAAAACTTCCTACTTACGTAGTACATTCTAATGTAAGTGGACAAGTAACAATTAAACAGTATTTACATTATAGTAGCTTAGCCTCAAATTATGTTTGTAAATAACCCAACTTTAGTATCCAACTATGACTACCACCCTCGTCTATCTAAAGAACACCAACTATCTGGATATGTGTTTTATTCTATTTATTAAAGTAGCAAACAAAATTGTTATCATTTGGATATAATTCATCATTAAGATCCGCAGGTAAACCTGTGACCCGCGGATATCCACGGGTACGAACGTGGATCTAAAAATGAATCCGTCGAAGAAGATCCGCGGGTTAACTTAGTGGAAACTAGCAGCCCATGGGCACTGGTATAGTGGTATGCAGTTTGACATATGTAACCTTGACAAGGATTATAGTTTCGTGCTACAAGACTTATAAGTTCATGGAATCATTAAAGATTCTACTACTCTTAGAGTTGCCGTTAACACGCAAAAATGTATTGTACATAGAGGTTACTTGTCACTTTCAAGATGGTGGTTAAGCAATTATACAACACATTAATGCGTACTAATGATAGCCTTGAAGGCAGTCGTTAACAAGATCCAATAATTAAATAACCTTTATTTGTACGTTTTACAGAATAAGGTAGTTGATCGAACAAAGTTTTTTAACTTAATTTATTTTGCCACACAATTATGATCAGCCCTAAGTCTAGACATTGGATGAAAGGTGATCGATTTGGTTTCGCCAACAATAAAAATTGATCAAAAATTCAAAATTATTGAAATTTGATTGAAACTTGTGGTCAACTGTAGTTTGGGCTTTACATTGTGGCTGTTATATTGTTTGGCCCGGTCCAACAAATGTAAAATTCGGTCTGTTTTCCAATGGGAATGGTTCATATTTGGGCATCTTAATTAAAAGTAAAATTCTGAAGAAGGATTTTAATTTCCACAAAGTAACAAACTTTACTTATCACAGAAAGTGCACTTATAGGTTAATAGAAATGGACTTGAAGATTGGGGTCATATTTGAAGTTACATAATCAATTGGTCTGTATAAGTGTCTAGTTTTGTATATGAGGTAGATTGATCTCACTTAACGGACTAGGCAATATATATGATGATTAATATTTTAAAGAGTGTTAACGAGAGCATTCAAAACTGTAAGACCATTTGTAGTGGGAAGAGGTGTTGGTAGGTGGTGTGAGTTACTTTTTGCATTTTTTTTTTATGACTAGGATGTGTGAGTTTTTGGTGTAGAGTATTGGTGGTGTTGGTTTTTTGTGTGAGTTATGAGTATTGTGATCGATGTGTTAAAATATAATGGGTAAGTATTAAAAAGAGATAAAAATAATATTTTCAAATTAATATAAAATTAATGAAAGTATAAGCAACACACGTTGCTTTTGCTGTTGGATTCCAACCAACGCTTCCAATTTGATCAAACCAAAGCCTTATTAGTTATTACCCACGTAGATTCCAACGCCTGTGAACATTAGGCGATACAAATGGTCTAATAAAAGTTTCTTGCCTTAAAAAAGAAAGAACGGATATAGTGTGAAGACTTTCGAGACAAGATTCAAAAACCAAATACTTCATATATTAGAAGGTTGAACAAGTTTATCGTGATATATTAGAAGGTTCAACTGTGTTTTCCATGAGGCAAGAGCTAGAAGGTTCAACGAGTTTATCGTGAGGAATAATTTAATAGAGATTCCAATCAATGGTAGGAAATTCACGCGTATTAGTGACGACGGTACCAAGTTTAGCAAGCTCGATCGTTTCTTAGTGTCGGACAATTTTTTAAACTTGTGGAAAGACCTTTCAATTAATGCCCTTGATAGAAGGGAATCAGATCATTGCCCCTTGATCCTCCGTGATGGTGTTGTTGATTTTGGACCGAAACCCTTTAAAATTTTTGATGAGTGGCTTAATAAAGATGGTGTAGATAGGGTAATCGTTGAAGGTTGGAACAAAGAGGTACGTGGGTTTAAAAAAGATTGTCTCTTCCGTGATAAACTCAAAAATGTGAAAGCCGAATTGAGAGTTTGGAGTCAAAAGGAATTTGGTAATCTCGATGATGAAATAGCCTCTTTGAAAAGTATTGCTCAAAGTTGGGAATTAAAAGCGGAAGGTGGTACTCTCTCGGAAAATGATCGATTATGTTGGCTTGAATCTCGTAGGAATTGGATAGCAAAAGAAAAAATCAAAGTGGGGATGCTAAAACAAAAGGCACGGGTTCGGTGGATATTAGAAGGCGACGAGAATTCCAAATTCTTTCACTCAACAATGCGTCGGAAATACAACAAAAATAATATTAGGGGTTTGCTTATTAACGGTCACTGGTGTGAAGATCCGAAAGAAATCAAGGAAACTATTTTCGAGCATTTTAAGAAGGTATTTAGTTCATGTCAGTCTGCCAGGCCTCAATTTCTGCTCCACAGCAGGCCCATCGCAACTGAATCCGTATGTCAGACTGGTAACGGGCCTAGCACCTCATGTGGGCCGACTCCTGTGGCTGAAAACAGGCCTGCTAGCCTGCCAACAGCAAACAGGCCTTCTGCTTTTTCTGTTTCTGTTTTTGTCTCCCAAGCTGGTCCACGAGCTGCTGGATCAGTCCAGTCTAATTTTGGGCCTGATTTAGTGCAAATATCCAGCGACTGTGCCAATTTGTTAGAGTCTCGTTTTACTGAAAGTGAAGTTTGGGATGCGATTAAAGGTTGCGGTAGTACGAAATCCCCTGGCCCGGATGGTTTCAATATGCGGTTCTACAAAAAATTTTGGCACATCATTAAAGATGAGCTAATGCTAGCTATCAATGAATTTTGGAATTCGGGGAAGATCTCAAATGGGTGCAACGCATCATTCATCACCTTGGTTCCCAAAAGGCAAGACCCGTCGGTACTCAATGACTATCGTCCTATAAGTCTAATCGGGAGCTACTACAAAATCATCGCGAAGCTACTTTCTAATAGGCTTAGGAGGGTAATCCCGAATCTTGTTGGTTTTGAACAGAGCGCGTTTATAAAGGGAAGGAATATTCTCGATGGGGCCTTAATTGCGAATGAAACCTTCAGTTTCTTAAAACATAAGCGGTCGAAAAGCCTAATGTTCAAAGTCGATTTTGAGAAGGCTTTTGATAGCTTGAATTGGGATTTTTTATTGGAAGTTATGGAAATAATGGGATTTGGTCAAAAATGGAGAGGGTGGATATCCTCTTGTCTCAAGTCGGCCTCGATCTCGGTTCTCGTTAATGGTTCCCCCACAAGCGAATTTAAATTGGAGAGAGGTGTTAGACAAGGAGACCCGTTGTCACCCTTCCTTTTCATAATTGCGGCAGAAGGCTTAAATGTTTTGACCAAAAGGGCGGTTCTAAATAAAAGATTCCTCGGTGTTGAAATTGGATCCGAGAATATTCCTATCTCGCACCTACAATATGCGGATGATACAATCTTCTTTGGGGAGTGGAGTATAGTGAATATTCGGAACCTCTTCAAACTTCTCAAATGTTTTGAACTCACTTCGGGACTAAAAGTTAACTATCAAAAAAGCAAATTATTCGGGATTGGGGTTGAAAAATCCGAAATTGATAATATGGCTTCCTTGTTTGGATGCAATTCCGGCTCATTCCCTTTCACTTACCTCGGTCTCCCGGTTGGTGGTAGAATGAATAAATTAGAAAGTTGGAATCCGGTGCTAGACAAGTTCACTAAAAGACTCTCGGATTGGAAGGCACGTTCGGTGTCATTTGGTGGACGCTTGACCCTTGTGAAATTGGTGTTGAATAGCCTCCCGTTGTACTATTTCTCACTCTTCCGGGCCCCGTCATGTGTGGTAAAAAAAACTTGAGAGCGTAAGACGTACTTTTTTTTGGGGCGGGTCGGGATCTAATCATAAAATCTCTTGGGTAAAATGGGAAGAAACCCTTCTTCCTTTCGAGAAAGGAGGGTTAAACTCGGGTTCTTTAAAAAGCAAAAATCTTGCTTTGATCGGCAAGTGGTGGTGGAGGTTTAAAACCGAAACCAACTCCTTGTGGGTCAAAGTTATTTCAAGTATTTATGGGTCTTCGGGGGGTCTTTCTAATCCTTTTGAATTTGATGAGCTCCCGTATACTTCTGTGTGGACTAACATAATAAAAGCAGGGAAGTGTCTTGATGATCTTGGAATCTCCTTTAGGAACTCGTTCCTCAGGAAGATTGGCGATGGACTTTCAACGTCTTTTTGGAATGATCTTTGGGTCGGGGATGCTATACTTAAAAACAGGTTCAAACGTCTTGCTCACTTGGAGTCTAACCTAGATGCTTCAGTGGGATCAAGAGTATTGCAGGATGGATCAGAGCAACGGTTTAATGGGGGATGGATACGCGAACCAACGGGTCGGGCAAAGGGTGAGTTGGAGGATCTGCATAGGCTGCTGAGTTCGGTCACTCTACATCCAGAAAAGGCAGATTCATGGTGTTGGAGTATGTGTAGCACAGGTTCTTTCAAGACCAAGGTCCTTTCGGAGTTAATCGACTCTAAACTCCTTCATGCGAGTTCTTCCTCCTCTTCGGGCACTATACGCAATTCTTTTGTTCCCAAAAAAGTTGAAGTATTCGTTTGGAGAATTTTAAAAGGAAGGATCCCGGTCTTGGTTGAATTAGATAAGAGGAGTGTGGATCTACACTCGGTACGTTGTCCAAATTGCAATGAAGATATTGAAAGTATTAGTCACTCCTTATTTTGTGAAAAGGTTCGTAATGTGTGGAATAATATATTCGACTGGTGGGCTGTTCCACGTCCCTCATCTCTAAACTTAAGAGCTCTCCTAGATGGGAATTCGGTTCATTTTGGATCAGAGGTGGGTCGAAGCATTTGGCAAGCGGTAATATGGTCGAGCGTGTATCTTATGTGAAAAAATCGTAATGAAAAGGTGTTTAAAAATAAATGTTGGAACGTGCCGGTCGCGGTATGCGAAATTCAAGTCAAAAGCTTTGAATGGGTTGCGATGAGATGCAAAGGAAAAGATATCGATTGGAATAGTTGGTTACATAACCCTTATAGTTTAGCTTCATAATGTGTATGTAACGTTTTAAATTTGCTGCCACCTTGGCATCTTGGCATCTTATGTATTGTACTGTGAGACTTGGGTAGCTGCTCGATTTGAGATCTACCTGTGTGTATAAATAAAATCTTATGGTTGCCTTTCAAAAAAATATATTAGAGTTAAATGCTTTGGTAGTTTGTTGATTGTGGCAGGGTGTATATTTATGAGAATTGGTTGGAGCATCAAGGGTAGATTTCTAGCATTAAATTTACAATGTCTTTTTTTTTTTTTATCTCTCTCGTGTCATGTAAGTGTACTAAATGAGTGATCTTTCTTATTCTCTTTTCTTTATTAGTTTCGACTTGGTTTATTTTGTAAATAAAATAAGTAAAAAATGTTTAAAAAAACAATAATCTTAAGGTGGATTGACAAAACTTAACTCGTAACTAATACTAAAAACTTATAGTTGAAATTGATAGTTAGAGCTTATCATTTTAAGTTATAAATTACATACATACATACATACATACATACATACATACATACATACATACATACATACATACATACATACATACATACATACAAAATATAGAGTATATAAAAACTAAAAGTTAATAATATATATGAATACAAGAGATTACATGTTTTTTAACAGCAGTTTGGGATCACACAAGGAGAATTAAATCACTCAAGCGATCATCTTCTGCGGTTATATAACCTGCCCCTCACTGCTGTCATGGAGGAAACTCGGACCAATACGAGGGCATGACCGGTAAACACCCCACATCCCGCTGCACCCGCAAAGCAATGTGCGAAAGACGACTTTTGGCGGATTTCAAGGTCAGGGAATAACTTTGTGGTCAATGTTGTAGACCCCGGGAGTCGTACTCCTGATATTTAACAAAAACTGTCAGGCAACTACTACGTGACCTACAACACAAAGTTCAAGAGATTATATGTACTTTCACTATTTGATCTTATTTCAGACTTTAATTTTTTTTATAAATGTTTAATATTTTATCTTCATAGTTATTATCTATATATACTAATTCTCATGAGTGGTTATTGTTCACAGTAGCAGCCATGTAAATAGCTTCAACTTCGGGAGATATTGGTAATTCAACTTTCTTTTTTTTTAAAATCTCTTTTACTATTTTTTTTTATTCTTTTTTTTTCTTCTTTCCTTTTTTTTCCTTTATTTTTAAACGCTAAAGTAACCAGCCGTTGATCATATTTCTAATTGTTAAATTAACTGACCGTTAGCAGGGCAAAATCACCCCGCATCGAAGTTATTATTTTTAAAAAAAAAAAATCACTTCACTTTTTCCCTTCCATTTTCATTCATTTATTGTTTAAACATTCAATTAACCGACCGTTAACCGATCAAAAGCATGCTACAGCGAAGCGCGCGAGTTTTTGTCCTCGTTAATCAATAAAATTTAGGCTCTCTCATTTTTCATCGTTTGCGCTTTCGCTGTGCATTTTGGTCTTTTAGGGCTCTTGTTTGTTTAGTTAGTATTAGTCTTTTGTGTCGTGTTTGTGTTTGGTATGTTGGGCTCTTTCATTTTATGAAAGTTAACCATTATTATTTCAATATCAATAGTTTTTCCCGAAAAAAAATACGGTGTAGAGTTAAGGAAAAAATGGGTCCCATTATAAAATATCGTACTGTAGCTACTTTTGCGCAAATCAGCAGAATTGGTAACGAGAGTAATAAATGAGAAGGGGGTAGAGTTGGCAGGATCTCATCACACATCTCAGCGACGTATCACTCGACAAAATGAAACATTGGTCTTCAAACTTACCTTTACACACTTCAATCCCTTTGATCTTTTGTATTTTTGGTTTTTGGCTTTCAGTTTTTTTAAGTGTGTGTGAGAGCGTAAGCAAATTTTAGGGAACTTCATTTTCGCCTATATTTATTTATATTTATTATGGAGTATTAAACAATGCTAACTATAATTTTTAAGATTATGGTTAAATTTATCGTATTTAACTTATTGAGAAATATTCATTTGAATCCATAAATTAAGTTGAGATTCAAGAGACTAATGAGAACGTGACATGTGGCGTGAAAATCACATGTGATTGAAAAACGGAAAAAAAAAATTCCGAATGTTTTTTTTTTTGAAAATTTTTTTTTTTGAATTTTTTTTTTTTTGAAATTTTTTTTTACAATCACCTGTAATTTACCTGCACAATCACATGTCATTAAATTGTACAAACACATGTGTTTGGATTTGACATGCATAATCACATGTGATTGAGTTTACAATCACATGTGATTGACATGCAGAATCACATTTGATTGTAAAAAAAATTTCGAAAAAAAAAGTTGACAAAATTTGAAAAAAAAAAATTCGAAATTTTTATTATTTTTAAATTTTTTTTCCAATCACATGTGATTTTCGCGCCACATATCACGCTCTTATTGGTCTCCTGAATTTCAAGCAAATTAATGGATGCAAAGGATTACAACTCTTAACTTATTACATATCTATAGCTTCTATTAAAATCCTATAATGATAATATCATTATTAGACTAATTTTTTTGTTAAAAAAATTAAAAAAACTAAAGAAAAAAATTTAAGCATGATGGGTGATGTCATTAATCTAAATAATTTTGAATTAGGTTTGAATCTTATTAGTTAATTATTATTATTAAATCTTGTTAATAATTATTTTAATTTATTAATAAGATTTAATTTACACTTTTAAAATAAAATAACAACCAATATTATCTCTTATGATTGGATGTGGATTGTTTAATATGCATTTTAGGTGTATGATGAAATTTCAACTGACGAGTTTCCTAGTCGAACTATGTGGTTCCACGGGTCATTAAACTAAATGACTTTAGCGTTTACGTTCACTTAATACCTAAAACATATCATTAAACTGTTTCGTTTAAATAAACTCGTCGTTCCATGGGTCATTTCACTAGTTTGTAATATAAGAGATATTATAAATATAAATAAAAACAATTATTAAAATTAAATTAAAGAAAATAAGAATATTTTTTTTTGAACAGTAATAATTTTAATCAGAAACATAAAAATAACTTTTTTTTTTACAAAACGAGTATAACCGTGTTTTGAAAACATGGTTTGTACCATTCGACCACAAACCGGATATGCAAACATCGGTTTAGTGACACGTGACATGTATAAGCACAAACTGGCTTTGAAAAACACGATTTCAGTACTTTTTTTAAAACCGACTTTGGAAAACTCGGTTTCAAGGAAACTCTAATTATTAACCATAATCCATAATTTTCCCATTTCTATAAATATTTAAACGCTAATGTTGTGATGATGTTGATTCGCACGGAATTGAAACCGAAAGTTGTCAAGTTTATGTTTATCTAAGCTCTAACTATTATGTTTATATTCTGTTTGCAACCCATTTCACAACTAAGTTTGCAATAATATCTGAAATGATTACAATGAAAACACCACAAATGTAACACAAATAAAAACCGATAATTACACGATCAAATAAAGATTACAATCAAACACTTAAAACTGATAAAGACACGTTTCACCACCTAATTGGCGTTTATTAGGACACGTTTTCCTGTTATGACCGTACCAAGACAAATACGACATTTCGGTCTTGCATTTGTTTCACCAATGTTAGGCTCATCCATCTTATTCTGTATACATCGTCTACGTCTCCTTCCTTTATGCGTGATTAGTCTCGATGAATCGGCATGAATGCTTCAAGTTGGCTCGCTTTAATATGTTTGGTGTCTAAGTGGAACAAATGATTCGTTATTTTGATCTCTCCACCTGGTAGTTGTGTATTTATTACTATTCATCCTAATAATTCCACCTGCATCAACATTCAAATATCCACATACATCAATGGCATGAGGGCATGAAAATCTTTGGCATTGCCATCTTCCACAAGAGCACTTACGCTCACTATAAAGTCACATGAAATCGGTACTGCCATCACCGGCTTTCTCATAAGATGAGTGGACATTATACACACCCTGATTGACATCATATGGTGTTACTCAGTAGGTCATTTCTTTGCCTTCACGGTTTTATAGAGTTTACACATTTTCCTGGACAGTGGTGAATTCCAGCTAGTAGCATCCAATGATTGCTTGAATAAAGTGGTTTTTAGTGTAATCAAACGTATATTCAATACATGCTTTGATTGGCATCATACGAGCATGACGCAACACACTGTTTAGTGACTCGGCTATGTTTATTGTTGTGTTACCCCAACGATGTTGACCTCTGTCCCTATAAAGAGCCCACTTTTATGGTTATGCATCCTTTAAATACTTCCAAGCTGTTGGATCAACGAATATAATTTCTTGAATCTCATGTTCGTAGATGCTTCGTTGTGGCACCAGTTATCCAACACTACTTTTTAATTTCACCATTCTTAAACTTTGTGTCTAGGTTGCTACGAATGTGACGTAAAAAATACCTACGATGCCACCATCAATTTCATTCAATGCATTTAGTACACCTGCATATCCTGAAATAACACAGAGTTCCCTTTTAGTATGGGTAGCGGCATGGTCTCAGAACTGTTTCAAAAAGCAAACCCAACTTGCGTTTGTTTCTGATATACGATTGCGAAAGCAATATGCACAATTTTCCCGTTAGCATTTTTGCAACCGTACTCAACAATTTTCCTTTTTAATTACCTTTTAGAGGAGTTCCATCTACACGAATTATAGGAACACACTTTTGAAAGAACAGTGAATCAACCCGAAACCATTTCCGAAAAATTAACACTTTTATATATATATATATATATATATATATATATATATATATATATATATATATATATATATATATATATATATATATATATATATATATATCAGTCACTTGTCCCAAGCATACAACGGCCCGACGAAAAGTTGCGTAACGCGCGACACACCTGCACCAGATACTCAAAAACTTAATTTTCCTTCGAGATCCTAAACATGCCTTAGCGTGTGGCACACGCGTACTACGCGCGACATGCACCAACACTTGGTCAGAGTCCCAAAAGCTAGATCACCTAATGTTACCAACTTCACGCTATACTGCGATGCGTTCGCATACGTGCTCGACGCACAATCACAACGAAGCTCGGGTTGCAGTTTTTTTATAAAAAGACAAATTCAACCGCAACATTAAGCAACAATTAACTTAACCAATATCCAACGCCTGTTATATGATCAAATACAGCGTAAAATATATAAATCCACAAGTTTATAACATCGGGTAACACATTACCTATAAATTCGTTAAGTGTCTAAAACAACCCAAAATACACATTGTTTGACCAAAACGAGCATGACCGTCGGGACCACTACCAAAGGCACCACCCCCACCGCAAGCTATTCCAATGCCTTACCCTTGTCCTTCAGGGTGCTGGAATCTATAAAAAGATATGAACGAGGGGTAAGCAACATGCTTAGTAAGTGCAACAATTCCATTCATACATATATAACCCAGTTACTTGCACATACTTACACATACTAAGCATAAATGTCTAGCATCTCAATTAACAAGTCGTCACAATACATCATGTTAAATAAACAACACATAATACGATTAGCATTACCAACACATAACAATATGGATCCATATTCACACACACACGGGAATGGTACTCACAACGACCATCAGTACACGCAACGACCATTAGTGTACACGAACGCACTATGTAACACGAACCCCAATAGTGGTGTCGAACACACGAACTAAAGTGACTAATGAAATTGGCCACACCCACCCGTCAAACACATGTTATGGTGATACGAACACACGATATTCACCATAACACACGATGTGGTATCGAACACACGAACTTGAGCGAATCCCGTACATGGATAACGCTCTAGTGAAATCTGTAACACCCTGATTTTTTTTTTAAATCACAGCGGAAGACTTAATTTACATAAATACCCTTAGTTAATTACTCCATTACAAACCACCAGTGTTACATCAAACGACTAATTGCATATTTATAAAAGTTAAGACATCAGAGTTCGTCTTGTCAAACATATCTTCAAACAACCACTTCTATCCCGAAACCCGCTAACATCCAAAACCTGCAAGGGAGGAGGTGAGGGGGGTTAGCACAAGGCTAAGTGAATGGAATCATCTAACAGATCTAGCATACAGTACCAACTTGTACAACTACAGCAACTGCAACAATCAATAACAGGCAACCGACAACTAACAACTAGCAACTATCAACTGGCAACTTGATAATGCTAAAAACGAACATATATTTCATAGCATTATTCCTCAAGAAAGACAAGCTTTTAGTTGCAATTGTTCTATTTACAAGTGATATTCGTTTAAATAATAAAAGGTGAAGACAAAAGACAGATTCGACGAATTGAAGACGCAAACGACCAAAAAGCTCAAAAGTACAAAAGACAATCAAAGAGGTTCCAATTATTGATAAGAAACGTCTCGAAATTACAAGAGTACAAGATTCAAAACGCAAAATACAAAATATAAAATTGTACGCAAGGACGTTCGAAAATCCGGAACCGGGACCAGAGTCAACTCTTAACGCTCGACGCAACGGACTAAAAATTACAAGTTAACTATGTATATAAATATAATATAATATATAATTAATTATATTAATTATATGTATATTATATATATATATTAAAAACCGTCGGCAGAGAAAGACTCCAAGGGTGTGAGCTGTAAATTCATCCTCCGCGACTCGCGGAGTTTGAAGAGGTTTTCACCGCGAGTCGCGGAGCCCCAAAAATCGAAATTCCCTATAAAGCCAACCGAATTCTGATCACAATTCATATCTTTTTCTTCCTCATTCATACGTAAAATTTATATTTATATTTATAATTTATATTTTAATTTTAATTTTAATTCTAATAATAAGGGTATGTTAGCGAATGTTGTAAGGGTGTAAGTCGAAATTTTGTCCGTGTAACGCTACGCTATTTTTAATCATTGTAAGTTATGTTCAACCTTTTTATATTAATGTCTCGTAGCTAAGTTATTATTATGCTTATTTAAAACGAAGTAATCATGATGTTGGGCTAATTACTAAAATTGGGTAATTGGGCTTTGTACCATAATTGGGGTTTGGACAAAAGAACGACACTTGTGGAAATTAGACTATGGGCTATTAATGGGCTTTATATTTGTTTAACTAAATGAAAGTTTGTTAATGTTAATATAAAGATTTACAATTGGGCGTCCCTATAAATTACCATATACACTCGATCGGACACGATGGGCGGGGTATTTATATGTACGAATAATCGTTCATTTAACCGGACACGAGAATGGATTAATAGCCACTAGAATAATTAAAACAGGGGTGAAATTACATTCAAGGGTAATTGGTGTAATTGTTAACAAAGTAGTAAAACCTTGGTTTACACGCAGTTGATAACCTGGTGTATTCATTAAACAAAGTATTAAAACCTTGTTACAATTCGAATCCCCAATTAGTTGGAATATTTAACTTCGGGTATAATAATAATTTGACAAGGACACTTGCACTTTATATTTATGACTGATGGACTGTTATGGACAAAAACCAGACGGACATATTAAATAATCCAGGACAAAGGACAATTAACCCATGGGCATAAAACTAAAATCAACACGTCAAACATCATGATTACGGAAGTTTAAATAAGCATAATTCTTTTATTTTATATTTAATTTCCTTTATTTTATATTTAATTGCACTTCTAATTATTGCACTTTTATTTATTGTTATTTAATCGCACTTTTATTATTCGCAATTTCATTATCGTTATTTACTTTACGCTTTAAATTAAGTCTTTTATTTATTTAATATTTTACATTAGGTTTTAACTGCGACTAAAGTCTTAAAATCGACAAACCGGTCATTAAACGGTAAAAACCCCCCTTTATAATAATAATATTACTTATATATATATTTGTATTTTTATAAAAGTAAACTAATATAGCGTTGAGCTTTGTTTAAAGATTTCCCTGTGGAACGAACCGGACTTACTAAAAACTACACTACTGTACGATTAGGTACACTGCCTATAAGTGTTGTAGCAAGGTTTAAGTATATCCATTCTATAAATAAATAAATATCTTGTGTAAAATTGTATCGTATTTAATAGTTTTTCCTAGTAAAATATAAAGCTATTTTATATACACCTCGCATAACATCAAGTATTTTTGGAGCCGCTGCCGGGGAAAAATTTCTTAAAAGCCGGAAGCGCAACGCTAATAAAAAAAAAAAAAAAGATTTTTAGTTTACTTTTATTAAAAATTCGTTTTTGTAAAAATACGTTTTAATTATTCAAAAATATAAAAAAAAAACAAAAATATAAGTATTTTTTTTTATTATTTTTTGTTAAATATTTAAGTTTTATAAGTTTCTTTATTTTTAGTTTAGTTTATAAAAATATAAGTTTTATTTTAATATCTTTTATTTATATAAAAATAGAAAACAGAAAATAAAAATAAATAAATAAAGAAAAAACGCGTCGAAGATTAAATCTGTCAACTGAATTTCTGAACCCCGCGAGTCGCGGGGTTTGAAGCATTATATACCGCAAGTCGCGGAGCCTTCTCTGACACGCGAACAGAAACCCTAAACCAGCATTAATTACGGTAATTATTAATTATTATTATTATTTAACCCTAATAATTATTATTATTATTATTAGTTTTATTTTAAGATTTACTTTTTATTTAATTTGTATTTTTAGTTTAATTAATTTATTTAAATTGTAAAATTAGTAGTTTTATTAAAAAAATAATATAAAAATAATATTTTTATAAAAATTGTACTTTTTACAACTTTTTATATATTTTTATATTTTGTCCCTTTTTAATCGTTGTAGCGTAATATTTGTATTTTTTGCTCATATTTAATTTTAAACTTAGTTTTTGCTATAGTTATTTTTACTCCTAGATTTTTAGGCTTTGCCGTAGAATTCCTTAAGTGCTTTTTCTTTAGACTAAGATTTAGGTGCTTTAGAATTTTGCGACGCCTTTTTAAGTTTTAGTTTCTTTTTAAGTTATTTCCATTTGGGATTTAGTTTTTCCTGTAAGCTTTAATATTTTTAGACACCTTTTACTATGTACCAATTATCATTCCAATTAGTAATCTCAATTTGCGATTATAATTTTAAGTTAGTTGTAGTAATAAGGTTAGGTTAGTTAAGTATTTTTAAGTTTTGATAAGTTTTTTTTTTTTTTTTTTCGTCACCTTTTATTTTTCAACCATTTTTCTTTTTCGACCTTTTTCGACGAACTCTTTTTCTTTCTTATTTCTCGCTATTCTAGTTTTAGGACATAGATTTTTATTCTACTTCTTATCTAAATTTCTTAAAATTACGAAAATTTATTTTAAGTGGTTAAATTGATAGACATCAAAATTTTCTGGTTCGTAGTAATAGTTGGATTTGTACGTGGACCGGGTTATTGGAGCCAAACAGTCCTCAATTATATTGAGACCAAACGAATCCTGCCCCTCTGCTGCATCTTTTGGCTATTCAAAACGTGGGCAAAATCAGAAAAGTCTATTGGTTGGATAACTTATTATAATTTTTCTTTCCTTTTTAAAAACTAATAGGATATTCAGTGAATGCACCGAGCAAGACGTTCATCACCTTTTGTACGTTCACCACCTGTAACTAGATCAAGACATTTAGCAAATATAACCGCCGTTGATTTTTCTTTAGAATCGTCATCCAGTCGACCAAGTACTTCAGTTCAAATTTCCGATAATCCATTTTTTGAACCCGACCTCACAATTGAGAATTCGGAGAATATTCAGGAACGGTTCGTAGATCCTGAACCATTAAACTTTCCTCCGGAACCACCAATCATTCAAACAGAGATTGTTGAGGAACGAACCATTAAATCAGAATCATCTAGTGATACCGATTCAACAAATTCAATTATGGAGAATCTGGAACCTTTAAGTATGGAAGACCGAATGAGAGCTAAACGCACTGGCCAAGGTCACGCAATTACTCATCCAGACATTAATGCGCCAGATTATGAAATCAAAGGACAAATTTTACACATGGTGACTAATCAATGCCAATTTAGTGGTGCGCCGAAGGAAGATCCAAATGAACATCTACGTACCTTTAATAGGATCTGCACACTATTTAAAATCCGAGAAGTGGAGGATGAACAGATATATCTCATGTTATTTCCCTGGACTTTAAAGGGAGAAGCCAAAGATTGGTTAGAATCGTTACCTGAAGGGGCGATCGATACATGGGACGTTTTAGTTGACAAATTTCTTAAACAATTCTTTCCTGCATCTAAAGCCGTAAGACTTCAAGCAGAAATTGTTACGTTCACACAGAAACCAAATGAAACTCTATATGAGGCTTGGACAAGATATGGAAAGTTGTTAAGAGGATGTCCGCAACATGGTTTAGACACCTGTCAAATAGTACAAATATTCTACCGAGGATGCGACATCACTACAAGGAAAGACATAGATATAGCAGCTGGTGGTTCTATTATGAAGAAAACCGAAACTGATGCTTACAAAATTATTGATAACACTGCTTCCCACTCACATGAGTGGCACCAAGAAAAAGATATCATTAGATCATCTAAAGTAGCTAGAGCCGATTCTAGCCATGACTTAGATTCCATTTCCGCAAAGATAGATGCTGTGGAGAGACGAATGGAAAAGATGACTAAAGATATTCACTCAATACGAATTAGTTGTGAGCAGTGTGGAGGACCACATTTGACAAAAGATTGTCTCAGTATTGAATTAACAATGGAACAAAGAGAGAATATTTCATACATAAACCAAAGGCCTGGAAATAATTATCAGAATAATTATCAACCGCCAAGACCGATTTACAATCAAAACCAGAATTATAACCGAAATATTCCATACAACAACCAACAAGGTCCTAGCAATCAACAAGTATCCAATAATACTTACAATCAGTAAAGACCTAATTTTCAAAACAAACCACCACAACAAACCGATGATAAAAAGCTGAATTTAGAAGATATGATGACGAAGCTAGTTGAAACTCAAACACAGTTTTTCACATCTCAAAAACAAACAAATGAACAAAATGCTCAAGCATTTAGAAATCAACAAGCTTCTATTCAAAATCTGGAACAAGAAGTGAGTAACCTAGCAAGGTTAATAGGTGAAAGAAAACCGGGAAGTCTACCTAGTGATACAAATGCTAACCCCCGAAATGAAACAGCTAAAGCCATTACCACAAGAAGTGGTACAACACTTAAACCACCTGAAATACCTGTAACTTCTGATGAAACTATTCCTACTCCACAAGAACCACAACCTGACCAAGATAAGGAAAAAGAACCGGTAGTTGAAAAGGTTAATGAAGATAACACAGTTAAGGATAAACCTTATGTTAAACCATATCAACCACCACTTCCTTACCCGAGTAAAATGAAGAAAGAAAAACTTGAAGCCGAGCAATCCAAATTCTTGGATATGTTTAAACAAATAAATGTAAATCTTCCTTTCATTGATGTGATTTCAGGAATGCCAAGATATGCTAAATTCTTGAAAGATCTAATCTCAAATAGAAAGAAAATGGAAGAACTCTCGGCTGTTACTATGAATGCTAATTGTTCAGCAGTGCTGTTGAATAAGATACCAGAAAAACTATCTGATCCAGGAAGTTTCACAATTCCATATTTTCTGGGTAGTCTTAGTTCAATAGAAGCATTGGCAGACTTAGGTGCTAGTATAAATCTAATGCCGTATTCACTATACGCTAAACTAGACCTTGGAGAATTGAAACCAACCAGAATAAGCATACAACTAGCCGATAGATCAATAAAATATCCTAGAGGGATAATGGAGAACATGCTAGTTAAAGTTGGTACTTTAGTATTTCCAGTAGATTTTGTTGTTTTGGACATGGAAGAAGATTCTCAAGTTCCTCTCATATTAGGAAGACCATTCTTAAACACGGCTAAAGCAATGATAGACGTGTTCGGTAAGAAACTGACCCTAAGTATAGAGGATGAGAGTGTTACCTTTTCAGTTGATAGAGCAATGCAACAACCACAATCTGCAGATGATACATGTTATTATATTCAAACTATAGATGCACATGCAGAATTATTAGAAGAATTTCCAGAATTACAAGGAACAGGAGAATGTTCTTTAGGAGAAGGTAATGAACCAATTGATGAAGCTGAAATGTTAGCTACACTTATAGCTAATGGATATGAACCAACAACAGAAGAAATTCAAATGCTAAAAGAAGAAGACAGATATCGATATAAATCATCGATAGAAGAACCTCCGAAATTAGAGTTAAAGCCACTTCCAAACCATTTGGAATACGCTTATTTACATGGTGAATCTGAATTACCTGTAATAATATCGTCTTCTCTTACTGAAAATGAGAAATCACAACTCATTTCTGTGTTGAAAGCTCATAAACCAGCCATTGCATGGAAGATTCATGATATTAAAGGAATAAGTCCTTCGTATTGCACACATAAAATCCTTATGGAAGAAGGTCATAAAACGTATGTGCAACGCCAACGAAGACTAAATCCTAATATGCAAGATGTAGTTAAGAAAGAGATTATTAAACTGCTAGATGCAGGTTTAATTTATCCAATCTCTGATAGTCCATGGGTAAGCCCAGTTCAATGCGTACCTAAGAAGGGTGGCATGACTGTCATTACAAATGAGAAAAATGAGCTTATTCCTACTAGGACTGTAACAGGATGGCGTGTATGTATTGATTATAGAAAATTAAATGACGCCACCAGAAAAGATCACTTTCCCTTACCTTTTATAGATCAAATGTTGGAAAGATTAGCCGGAAATAGTTACTATTGTTTTCTAGATGGATTTTCCGGATATTTTCAAATTCCAATAGCACCCGAGGACCAAGAGAAAACCACATTCACGTGCCCTTATGGTACTTTTGCTTACAAATGCATGCCATTTGGACTTTGTAACGCCCCTGCAACCTTTCAAAGGTGTATGATGGCGATTTTTCACGACATGATAGAAGAATGCATGGAAGTATTCATGGATGACTTTTCAGTCTTCGGTGATACATTTAAATCATGTCTAGTTAATCTGGAACGAATGCTAATTAGATGCGAAAAATCAAATCTAGTACTTAATTGGGAGAAATGCCATTTCATGGTTAAAGAAGGCATCGTTCTTGGACATAAAATTTCAAAAGAAGGAATTGAACTGGATAGAGCTAAAGTAGATGTAATTGCTAAACTTCCACATCCCACCAATGTTAGAGGAGTTAGGAGTTTTCTAGGGCATGCCGGTTTTTACCGACGTTTTATAAAAGATTTTTCTAAAATTGCCACTCCTATGAATAAACTCCTAGAAAAGGATGCGCCATTCATCTTTTCAGATGAATGTATCAAATCTTTTAATATTCTTAAAGAAAAACTCACTAATGCACCGATCATGATAACACCAAATTGGAATCTACCATTTGAACTAATGTGCGATGCAAGTGATTTTGCAATGGGAGCCGTTTTAGGACAAAGGATTGAAAAACGATTTCAACCTATATATTATGCTAGTAAGACGTTACAAGGAGCACAAACAAACTATACAACTACTGAAAAAGAACTCCTTGCTATTGTCTTTGCTTTTGACAAATTTCGATCATATCTCGTTCTAGCAAAAACGGTGGTCTATACCGACCATTCTGCTCTTAGATACCTATTTTCAAAACAAGATGCTAAACCAAGATTAATCCGTTGGATCTTACTCTTACAAGAGTTTGATATTGAAATCCGAGATAAAAGAGGAGCAGAAAATCTCGCCGCTGATCATCTTTCTCGTCTTGAAAATCCCGAATTAGAAGTTCTGAATGAATCAGCCATACAAGACAACTTTCCTGATGAATATCTATTGAAGTTAGATTATAAAGAAATTCCATGGTTTGCAGACTATGCAAACTACTTAGTTTGTGGATTCCTTGAAAAAGGATTATCGTACCAAAGACGAAAGAAATTCTTCAGTGATATAAAACACTATTTCTGGGAAGATCCACATTTGTTTAAAAGTTGTCCCGATGGAATAATACGCCGATGTGTATTTGGAGATGAAGCTAGTAAAATATTAAACCATTGTCACACAGGACCAACAGGAGGGCATTATGGGCCTCAACTAACAGCAAGAAAAGTTTATGAAGCTGGATTCTATTGGCCTACAATTTACAAAGACGCATACCTTCTTTGCAAATCCTGTGATGCATGTCAAAGGGCCGGAAAAATAAGTCAACGTGATGAAATGCCACAAAATGTCATCCAAGTATGTGAAGTATTTGACATTTGGGGTATTGACTTTATGGGTCCATTTCCAAAATCTAATAATAATCTATATATACTCGTAGCCATTGATTATGTATCTAAATGGGCGGAAGCACAAGCTCTCCCAACTAACGATGCACGAGTTGTAGTCACCTTTTTAAAACGTCTTTTTGCAAGGTTTGGAACACCGAAAGCTTTAATAAGTGATCGGGGTACTCATTTCTGTAATAATCAACTTGAGAAAGTTCTTAAAAGATATGGAGTAACTCATAAAATCTCCACCGCATATCATCCACAAACAAGTGGACAAGTTGAAAATACCAACCGAGCTTTAAAACGTATTCTAGAGAAAACCGTAGGATCAAATCTGAAGGAATGGTCCATTAAATTGGAGGATGCACTCTGGGCTTTTAGAACAGCCTACAAAACTCCAATTGGAACCACACCTTTTAGACTTGTTTATGGAAAATCATGTCATCTTCCAGTAGAAATTGAACACAAAGCATTTTGGGCTTTGAAGACATGTAATCTTGATTTACATGAAGCCGGACGTCTACGATTAAGTCAACTAAATGAATTAGAAGAATTAAGACATGAAGCATACGAAAATTCGTTAATCTATAAAGAAAGAACGAAGAAATGGCATGATAAAAGAATCAGAAGTTCAAAAGAATTTAAAGAAGGAGACAGAGTTCTTCTTTTCAATTCACGATTCAAGCTATTTCCTGGAAAATTGAAATCAAGATGGTCTGGACCATTCATAGTCAAAAGAGTTTTCCCATACGGAACGATAGAATTGATAAATTCAAATGGGATTGAATTTAAAGTTAATGGTCACAGAGTTAAACATTACATACATGGTCCGATGGAAGTCGACAACGAAGTTAATCACAATTTCGATACCACAACTAACTAAGTGTGGGGAGAATCAAGTCTTTAAAGGATAATATGTATTTCTGTTAGAGTTAGATTGTCTGTTTTCGTGTAGTTCTCGAAAATGGAACCCGAATGGTCTTTCCCTAGCAGACCCTAAAGAACTAGTCTTCTCCCCCCATTCTGAATTTTTATTTTTTTTAGGTTTTTACAAAATGAAGACTGCCTGTGAACTAAACCATGGTCTAATGCTACACGCTTTGATCACTAAACGTAATAATGACATACTACCGAGTGAAATAGTATCAGTAATCAGAGAAAGAATGGACGGAGTTAGAAAAGAATCCAGATGCGAAGATAATAAGTTACAATTTGGTAAAGGAAAATCAAAATCCGCAGCGAAAAGAAGAGCACGACACCTAGAAAGATGTCACAAATGCGGAAAATGGTCACATGGAGGTAAATGTTCAAATAATCAAACCTATTCAAATACCGAATTTGTTACTTTATGCAGAGACGGACCGTTCACATGTTTAGAAGAAAAGACACTGAATGCTCGAGGTTACGCCTATGTAGCCATGGAAAACCAATTAAACCGACTATCTTATGAATGGGATAGATCATATAACTAAGAAATCTATTCCACAGGTATGTCTGTACAGTTTTTATTTTTATTTTTATTTTTAACCTTTTGATAATAAACGCTAATTTGTTCGCTAAAAAGTATTAAATTGATATTGAATAAAATTAGGTTTGGCGACCGAAATTATTGATATCATTCAAAAATTTATTACATCACTGCGAAATTTAACGTTTATTCTTAAGGTATAAATATCTTTAAACAATCAACCCAAAATATTTCAAAAATTTGTCATGAGTTAAATTAGGTCTTGGAACCGAAATTACTTTACCGAAAAGAGGGGCGCATATTTTTGATAATATTTGATTGATTAAAGTGGGTTAAAAAGACAAAAAGATTTTTAAATTTATTTTTACCATGTTTTTAAATTTAATATTTAAATCTTAAATTAATATTGTAAACTTTGTAATATCAATATTTTTAAAATTGTAAATATTTGAAAAATTAATATAAGTTTAGTATGAATTTATAAATTTTTAAATTAAGTTTGGTGTGAATTTTTAATTTTTAAAATATAAATTTTTAATTTTATGCATTTTAAATTTTAAGTTTGGTGTGAATTTTTAATATAAATTTTGAATTTTATATTTAAGTTGTGTGAATTTAAAAAACAAAAATTTACTTTATCTCATTAAGTTAAGAATATAATTTTTAAAATTCGTCGTAAGTTGAAGACTAGGTCTTTGAACCGAAATTGCTTTACCCGAGGGAGGGACGAGAACTTTTATTATCATTATTTTTAATCTTATTGATTTAAAGTATGCCAAAAACATTAAAAAACCCAAAAATCTTAGCTTTTAAAACAATCGCTACAAAAAGACAAATTTTAAAATTTTGTCGAAGGACGGACTAGGACATCGATCCGAATCGACCTCGTCCTAAATAACAAGGGAAACAAAATTTTAAAATTAATTTCTTAATTGTTTTCAAAAGTTAATGATTATAAAAAAAAAAAAACAAACTCCGCGAGTCGCGGAGTTTGAAGTGTATTTTGCCGCGACTCGCGGAGGGACTAAAAATCAGAAAAAAATATAACCGAACAACAGATCAGTGCACCACACAACCCCAAAACAGAAAAATAGCTGCGAAAAACCCACGAAAAACCACCCAAAAACACCCCAAAATCCCAATTTTTAACCGTTAATCACCAAATTTTTTGCTAAAATCATGTTGAGAAGGATGCTATCTAAGAATTACTCAAGAAAAACGGTAAATTTCTACCCCTAAACACCATTTAATCCGAAATTTGGTGTTCTTGAGCTATTTTTTCCCCAATTTGATTTTGATGCTTTTTAGTGTAATTAGGCTTAAATTGTTTATGTATTATGCTTGTATAACCTAGATTGATGCTGTTTAACATGATTAGAAGCCTTAAACTTCAAATTTTGAATAATCTAGGGTTTGTGTTCTTGAGCAAATTTGGGACTTTTTGATATAAACAGGTTATGGCCGATTTTTGTCATGAATTGTTGCTAAATTAAGTAGTGTAATATGTCTAGGTAGTTAAATGATCCAAACTTTGAGCCTAAACATGATTTTGAGAATTAAAGTGGACTTTTTCAAGTCTAAAATTCATGAACTTGATTTTTGAAAGATAATGCCATTTGAGACTTGTTTAATTGCTAGTAATGATTATTTTGACATGTTATTTGAGTTGAATGCTTATGAACTTGGCGAACATTTTCGTATATGCTTATTTGAAAAAGTGTAGATTTGATAAAAATGTGAAAATGAGCTTAAGTTTGATATAAATTGATAATGTCATTGTAATTATTTTGATTGATGATTTTGCTGACACTAATGCATATTTGGATGCACAAAAATTGTGTTTGATGTGTTTTGCAGAATGAAAGGGGTGAATCTTCATTCCAAGCCCGCAATGCTCCTGCTGAGAATTTGGAACAACAGGAGGTGGATAACTACTACAAGCAGGATATACCTCATCCAGTCATGACCTTTTCTGATATGCACTTGGAAGAGTTGCACCCGAACCTGAGATTTGACAGACTTTGGATAGATTATCCAAAATATCAACGGGGTTTGCATACTCTTCATTCCAAGGTTGTTGAGGTACCGAGGGTCATAGAATGGGGACCCTTAGAAGCTGTAGAATTGGCCGGGCCAATTAGGGAATTACTTGTACAGAGGTATGGTAATTCTTCTTTTAATGACTGGATATGTTTATTCACCATACGTAGACCTGTATATAAAGTATGGTGTGAAGAATTGTTATGTAGTATAGAGTTGAATGATCGGGTAGCTAGTTTAACCGATCGTTCTTTTATTAGATTTTTGTTAGGCGGTTCGATGCGCCACATGTCTTTACTGGACATGGCTCAGGCTTTACGTATATATACGCCTGAGGAGTTAGCGTCTGCCGATTGTAGAGGATTGATACTAAACGGTAGAAAGATAGATGAGAATTTTGATACACACGGTGTGTGGAGTCAAATGACAAGCCATCACCATTTCAAAGGGGGAAATTACTCTTATTTGGATATAGATAGAGCCGAATTAAGAGTGATACATAGGTTTTTAGCTAATTCGATTACACAAAGGGGTAAGAACAAAGAAAAAGTAAATGAACAGGATTTGTTTTACCATATGTGTATTCGAGACCCACAAAGCGCTGTAAGTATACCATATTGTGTGGGTTATTATTTATCAGCTATGGTTCGGGGGATGCGACCACATAGCATAATAGGAGGTGGTATTTTTATTACTTTGATTGGTGAATATCTCGGTGTGGATATAAGTCGGGGGGATTATTACTAGAAGAGCCGGAACCCCGCGATACTATAGGTTTAAATGTATACCATGGTGCGAAATTTTTGAAGAGGCGAAATAACGCCGCAGTACGATACCATGGTAGACATCCACAGGTGGAGAGAAACCAGCAACAAGGTAATGTAGGAGGGGGGAATGAGATGCAAGAAATGCATAGGTTTATAGCTTCTCAGGAATACGAAAATGCTAGACAGAGAGCATTTGAAGATTGGCAAGTTCATCAGAACCAAATCATAGCTCATTGCCAACATATAGGTAGAAACTATATTCCTACACCGAAACCCATCTTCCCTCCTTGGTCTATAGAGATGCAGCCACCATATCCTACGTATGACCCTGCCGAAGCATTCTATAGCACTTATGGTTATGCCTGGAACCCCTATTGGTACCAATATCATCCTTAGTTTACTTATTATTTTTTTATTTTGTAATTTGTAATTATTGATACATTTAATATTTTTGTTAATATTGTAATCATTTTTATAATTATCTAACTTTTATTCTTAGATTTTAATAATTTTTTGAATGTGGGGTAATATACCAAACTTCAAAAATATGTATATATGTTTGCAGTTTATCTTATGTACACAACAGGGTAAAACAACGCATTTTCAAAGACTGGCATTAAGTTCAGCAAAAGCAACTAATTTTGACGACAAGATGCAAAATATATGTGAAATAACAACAAGACAGAATGAACAAATGATGTGCACCATTTATCATTCAGCAAACAAACGCCAATATATTTGGAAACTTTGGTAAAATTTAATCATTTTCACACTAATCACCCTCAATAATTTAAATTGTTCCTGATTTCTTGCAAATGAGGGCATTGCAAGATCTTAAGTGTGGGAAGGGGTTAAATTCTTTCGGATTTTAAAATTTTTATCTTAAACACTTGGTTACCATTAAAAATACTAGTAAAGTAGTAGTTGTATTAGAATCTAGTGCTCTCTGATAATAAAGAACAGCCCTAGTCTTATATACTGACTACCCAATTCTAGTAAAATTTTTCAAAATTTTCAATTAAATGAATTCAAAATCATGTTTATACATATTTATGAACGGTAAAACTAGGTTTTAACACCGAAATTATTGTTACCTCGGAAAGGACATAAATTGAGAAACAAACTAAAATCTTAAAATTCATTTAAAATGGAATAGAGGACGATAAAAAGGAAAATAAAAGCCAAGTGTGGGAAAATTTACCAAGTTATCTTAACATATGTCACATATATCTGTAACAAATAACTAAAAATACTTTTGCTTTGGACTATACTAAACTGTTTTACCCGATGAAAGAAAATAAGAGATGGATCTACACGATGAATCAATTCCATCATTAAAAGGAAGTAAAGTCTTCCGAAAAAGACACGCGCTTCTTGATTTAGGTCATGAAGTTGTCGTCCAGACCAGCTGTAGGTTGACGAAAAATCTAGAAAAGTCATCACTAAAATCAGCAGGAAATCCACGGACCTCAGCATTAAACAGGGTCGCCATGTGGTCAGATTTATCCTAACCATGAGAAGGATTTATCTCGTACAATGGGGGGCACCATGCAAATTAGCTGGATAAGACTAATGAATCAGATCCCCAGAAAGGATAATCTCCTTAAAGATTAAAAATCAGCTTTTAAGACTGATATTACTCAATCCTAGAGATTGACCTTAAAGATTGAGAATTCAAACTCATGGAATTCAATGATATCTAAACTCGAGCTTGAACGAGAAAATATTTTGATCAAAATTACAAACCGATTTGTTTTCTGAAAACCCTATTTTCAATGCGTTCATTACCATTGAAAGTAAAATCCTAGAAATTCACCTGGAATTCATTAGGTCACCTGAACTAAAACGGGTGTCAACCGTAAGAACGGTGGTTGCATAGCATGGTCAAAGACAGGACCTTGTGCCAGACCGAAAAATTATAAGGGTGAGCTTTACTATTACTCCTACCAAGGATAGTAATTGCGTCCGACACGTTATAGACCATAATCAAAAGCATGTCACGGGACATTGCCTTAACAGTTGCTTGTTCAACGCTTTCCTTTACAACCGGACGGTAGTTTACCGAAAGGTAATATACGGGACAAGTAAACTGGACGTGTTGCTTTACAAATACAAGGTTAGCAAGTGGGTGACACAAAACCGCAAGTTTTGAGCTAAAATTTTCAAATCTGAAACCCACCAAACCCACAAAAATATTTTGCAAACACCGGTAAAGGGTTATTCCGGAAAACTTATCTAGGGTAAAAACTAGATTTCAAAAGATCAAATGTTTTCATAAAGATCCAATTTCCTTAATGGATCTAAATTTTTATAGTCATGTGGGACTGTAAACCATATCGTTACTACCATTGTTTATACCGCCGTATAGAAATCACTGATGTACAAAGTGTGAAGAATAAAGAAGTGATTCTAGTATTTCAAGACAATATTGCTTGAGGACAAGCAACGCTCAAGTGTGGGAATATTTGATAATGCTAAAAACGAACATATATTTCATAGCATTATTCCTCAAGAAAGACAAGCTTTTAGTTGCAATTGTTCTATTTACAAGTGATATTCGTTTAAATAATAAAAGGTGAAGACAAAAGACAGATTCGACGAATTGAAGACGCAAACGACCAAAAAGCTCAAAAGTACAAAAGACAATCAAAGAGGTTCCAATTATTGATAAGAAACGTCTCGAAATTACAAGAGTACAAGATTCAAAATGCAAAATACAAAATATAAAATTGTACGCAAGGACGTTCGAAAATCCGGAACCGGGACCAGAGTCAACTCTTAACGCTCGACGCAACGGACTAAAAATTACAAGTTAACTATGTATATAAATATAATATAATATATAATTAATTATATTAATTATATATATATTATATATATATTAAAAACCGTCGGCAGAGAAAGACTCCAAGGGTGTGAGCTGTAAATTCATCCTCCGCGACTCGCGGAGTTTGAAGAGGTTTTCACCGCGAGTCGCGGAGCCCCAAAAATCGAAATTCCCTATAAAGCCAACCGAATTCTGATCACAATTCATATCTTTTTGTTCCTCATTCATACGTAAAATTTATATTTATATTTATAATTTATATTTTAATTTTAATTTTAATTCTAATAATAAGGGTATGTTAGCGAATGTTGTAAGGGTGTAAGTCGAAATTCTGTCCGTGTAACGCTACGCTATTTTTAATCATTGTAAGTTATGTTCAACCTTTTTATATTAATGTCTCGTAGCTAAGTTATTATTATGCTTATTTAAAACGAAGTAATCATGATGTTGGGCTAATTACTAAAATTGGGTAATTGGGCTTTGTACCATAATTGGGGTTTGGACAAAAGAACGACACTTGTGGAAATTAGACTATGGGCTATTAATGGGCTTTATATTTGTTTAACTAAATGAAAGTTTGTTAATGTTAATATAAAGATTTACAATTGGGCGTCCCTATAAATTACCATATACACTCGATCGGACACGATGGGCGGGGTATTTATATGTACGAATAATCGTTCATTTAACCGGACACGGGAATGGATTAATAGCCACTAGAATAATTAAAACAGGGGTGAAATTACATTCAAGGGTAATTGGTGTAATTGTTAACAAAGTAGTAAAACCTTGGTTTACACGCAGTTGATAACCTGGTGTATTCATTAAACAAAGTATTAAAACCTTGTTACAATTCGAATCCCCAATTAGTTGGAATATTTAACTTCGGGTATAATAATAATTTGACAAGGACACTTGCACTTTATATTTATGACTGATGGACTGTTATGGACAAAAACCAGACGGACATATTAAATAATCCAGGACAAAGGACAATTAACCCATGGGCATAAAATTAAAATCAACACGTCAAACATCATGATTACGGAAGTTTAAATAAGCATAATTCTTTTATTTCATATTTAATTTCCTTTATTTTATATTTAATTGCACTTCTAATTATCGCACTTTTATTTATTGTTATTTAATCGCACTTTTATTATTCGCAATTTCATTATCGTTATTTACTTTACGCTTTAAATTAAGTCTTTTATTTATTTAATATTTTACATTAGGTTTTAACTGCGACTAAAGTCTTAAAATCGACAAACCGGTCATTAAACGGTAAAAACCCCTCTTTATAATAATAATATTACTTATATATATATTTGTATTTTTATAAAAGTAAACTAATATAGCGTTGAGCTTTGTTTAAAGATTTCCCTGTGGAACGAACCGGACTTACTAAAAACTACACTACTGTACGATTAGGTACACTGCCTATAAGTGTTGTAGCAAGGTTTAAGTATATCCATTCTATAAATAAATAAATATCTTGTGTAAAATTGTATCGTATTTAATAGTTTTTCCTAGTAAAATATAAAGCTATTTTATATACACCTCGCATAACATCACAACTATCAACTAGCAACTATGCTCCAACTAGAGACTCGTACAAGCACACGACCACTAGCTGATCAGTCTAGCGTCTACCGAAAGTCCTTACTACTGAATCCCCAGTATAGTAAATCCACACGCAGGTGATGCGTCATTCAGCACTATACTCAACAAACAGTAGCCAACTGGACCCAATCACAACAAGGTTGACCTCTCTGAGCTGAACCTAACAACAATAGGTTCCAACAGGAAACTATAACTTGTGCACACAACCGTTAAGCAACTACCACTACGAACAACTGTCCCTACGACTAGCATGGCAACTCTAAAGTGATCATTATTACAACATATCTACTAAGCATAGCAACTAAAATAGTATAACATAGTAGCACAACTTGCTACTCTATACTACACCCGGAGATAATCCCACTCACTGATTACCAGCAACAGAAGGAACTCAGAATTCTAATCTTACTGAGCCTTCTCTTCGTCCTTGTCACCTGAGAATAGACATAACACAGTCAGTAATCATGTCTTGATAACAATCATACAACCAGATAACAATACAACAACACCAAAACTAACACTTAATCACTTTACAACTGGTTTGTCAACCGTACGAGTAACACCATCACACGCACGTTTGAGAACACTCAACCGTGTTGTTGACAACTCACTCGTATGTTTGGTCTATGACCAAACATCCAACAATGACTCATCTGATCCGTACGGTTCACTACACGAGTGACCAGTGACTCGTACGAGTCACATCTCAACCATACATATCGTCACAATCAAAACATAAGTTCCCATCACCACTCACTCGCACGGTTCACCACATGGTTGACTACCTCAACCTTACGAGTGAAGGCTCACTCGTGCGAGTGATGAAGAACAGTAGTAGCAACTATTTATACGAGTTTCAACCCAAAATCACAACATCAAACATCAATTCATACACTAAATCAACACATACAACATGTATTCACTATATGATAAGTCTACATCATAATTTCAACCCATAACGACACTAAAAAGCGTGCAAAACAAGGCATACACCCTAAAACTCATTTTTATGACCAAAATAAAGTTTGATCCAGCTTTTTAAAACTTTACCATTGGAAAGTATTTTTCATTACAATTCCAACGATACTTGATTCATCAAAAACGAAGTTACGGTTTGAAAGTTATGACCAAAACAAGTTTCCACAAATCTGACCCTGTGCTCACACGTGTGACTGAGGCCTCACTCGTGCGAGTGAGTCCTCACACGCGTGATTGACCCTCAAAAGTGTGGTCACTCGTACGAGTGACCTGTCAAAAGTGTGGGTGCTGATGAACACCTACAGTGTAGTGACCCGGAAAATTTCGACTAATTTTAAACCAAACTCTCGATACGATTTAATATTTTTGACACGATAAGCAAAGTCTGTAAGGTTGAGTCTCAAAAAGTTTGAACTGTTTCATATATTCAATTGACCTTCGACTGCTCTCGATGATTCACGAACCATTAATTGTAAATAGATATGTGTGTGTGGATATATAAATAATAATTCGAAATATAAATTGAAGTATTATATGTTGTTGTTATTAAAATGTAATAAAATAAAAATAAGATATTATAATAATTATTATTTAAAATATATCTCTAAATATATATAAAGAATATTAAAAATAAATACTAACTGATTGTAATACTCGTTTGATGTTCCGATTAATATTAAGTAAGTTAAAATCAAACTTATATGATTTTAAAATAAACGGTGATCCGAAACTGAGTTCTATGATTTTTAGGTTTAAAAAAAATGTATTTAGGATCTAGTTATTAAATTTTAGCACTTTTTATATTTTACCCAAAATTGAGAGGGACAGTTGATGTAATTTTTTTTATTTAATAATTAATGATCGAATTTTATATCATAATGATCGAAATAAATAAAGATAATTACTGTGAAAGTTTGGGATTTTTCTGAAGACTTTTATTCGCCACTAATTTAACAACGGGGTACGATTTAGCAGTCTGTGATAAAGTGTCGGTAGGTAAATACAAAGAAAGAGGCTGCTATACTATTTGAATTTTGTGTTTATGCGCGTTTAAATATCTTATGATTCATTATTATTATTATTATATTAACTTATAATTTATTAACACTGCATATGTATGTTTACATATGTAATATGCATATATGCATATAAATAAGTATGTTGTACTTTATCAAACCAAAGAACAACTCATTCCTTGCTTCTTATTCGAGCCACCACTCAACCACCTTCACCTCCGGCATCCCACACCACCGAACCACCACTACAACCATCATTATCCGTCACCATATTCTCTCTTTCATACTCTATCTCCCTCCTCTATTTTTACAACTGGGTTTCCATTTCTGTTCCATATTCTTGTCGATCAAACAGCTGCTAATTCGCAGCTATCACTGTTGCAGATGAACAAACCATGAACCACCTTTAAACACAACATAAAAACCACAACCAATCTACAACAACGATTACTTCTGATACAATTAATATTCGCTGCAGCTATACTTGTTCTTCCTTTTCTTTCTATTTTTCTATTTATCCAAGATCAGCTACTACTATGTTTTGTTGCTGTTGGGGGTTCGATTCAACAAGAAACCACCACTGTTATGTTCTGTTTACTTTTCAAACCAAAACCAACATATTAGTGATGATGAACAGTGAATTGGGATGATACTTTGAAGATGATGAAGATCAACGAGTCTGCTGCAGTTCGTTATTTTGTTCCAATCGCAACCACCTTCATTAATCAAACCTTTATACTACTTTAAATTACCTCCTGTCACTACTGTTACTGCTGCACCTGTGATGCTTCTGTTTCGTTCGAAACCATCACTAAAAACAGTTCATAAATCGCCATTTTTATTGCTACTGCAGCTGCATATTTTTCCTACTACCGTCCGGCGAAACCACCATCACAGACCATCGTGAATCACCCAAATAACTACCCTAAATTGCATAATACTCGCATCTACTTCTGTCTTCTGTCCTATTCATAATCACCACAAAACCACCTTCCTGTTTCTTATTTCTGTCATCTGACGCTGCAACAGCTGCTCGAACAGCAGCTTTTCTTCTGCATCTGTTTCTATTTTGGATCGAGCACATGAAACTACTACTGCTTTACTACTACGCTACTACTGCTGCATATAATGAGGAAGATATACGTGATACGAAGAAGAAGACGAATGATGAAGACGATTATGATTATGATAACATGATGATAATGATGACGGTACAATGATGTATGATTAAGAAGGAAACGATGATGATGAATACGGTAGACGTGATATTGAAGAAGACTACTTCCGTTTCTATTGTTTTTTTTTACAAACAATGATGATGGCATGATCATCAAAGGATGATGATCATGTTGGAGAATGAGGTGATGTTCACGGTTATGATCGAGCAGAATGATCTCACGATGATGAACTGAATGATGATGATGTAGATATATAGTGGAAGATGATGAAAATGATCATGGAGGTGATGATGTTAATAAATATGATGATGATGGTGATGTTAAGTAATGAGGAAAATGATAAACGGGTTGGTACATATTAAATAAATAAATACGCGATTTATTACAAGAAAGAAGTAAACAGCTCAATGGTTTCGTAAGGGAGTTGTTAAGCGAGGGGTTGCAAGTTCGAAACCAGGTCTCTGCATATATATTTTTATTTTTCAATAAAAGCTTTCTTAAGAGTGTAGTCTTCTGTTGGGCCAAGATCTAAGTCTCCTGTTGGGCCGTGATTTTATAGTGTTATTGGGCCGTGTTCTTGTTAGTTGATGTTGAACTGAAACAAAGATGAATAACTGGCTCGAGTTATTATGGGAATGAATCAAATAATAAGCAACAACAAAACGGTTGGGTGTGTGTTTGATTATACGAGAGGTTGCGGGTTCGAGTCTGGTATGAGGCGTTTTTTTTTTTTTTTGGAAAAAGCTTTAAAGGTAGTTTTCAACATTATTATTATTATTATTATTATTATTATTATTATTATTATTGTTATTATTATTATTATTATTATTATTATTATTATTATTATTATTATTATTATTATTATTATTATTATCTTTATTATCATTATTATAAGTATTATTATTATTAATAACATTATTATTATTATCATTATTAGTATCGTTATTACTAAATATTATTATTTATACAACTATATTATTATTATTATTATTATCATTTTTACTACTAGTATCATTATTATTATTAAAAACTATTATCATTATTATCCTCTTTACAAAAATTATTATTTTGTTATCATTAAAACTATTAATATTATTATTATCAAGTCCTATCTATATCATTATTATTAAGCTAATATTATTTATGAAAATAAAAGTTTTTAAATGACGTTGTTAAGATTATAAGTACTAAAATAAAGAGTATAGATATAAAATTATATTTATATTACATAGCTTAACTATATTAATAATTATATATATATAATGAAAATACAAATTATTAATAAAACTTACAAATTATTAAATATAACAAGTACATCACTAATAATAATATATAAACTTATTCGATTACAAATATGTGTATTAATAAATATACAAATGATATAGGTTCGTGAATCCGAGGCCAACTCTGCATTGTTCAATGTCGTCATATGTATTTTTACTACAAAATACAGTATAGTGAGTTCATTTGATTCCCTTTTACTCTTTACATTTTTGGGACTGAGAATACATGCGCTACTTTTACAACTGCTTTATTAAATGCTTTTGAGATACATTTTGAACTGCGAATACATGAAATGCTTTTATAAATGTTTGACGAGATAGACACAAGCAAAACATTCCTCGAATGAATTATGTGGACGTGATAATTACCACCATTAAATTATGTGGACTTGATAATTGCCACAATTGATATGAATATTTTTCCCCTGATTATTATTACTTGGTAACCTAAGAATTAGGGAACATCACTAATTTTGAGAATTAGTGCATGCCTAATTGACGCGAATCCTAAAGGTAGCTACCGGGTTTAACACCCCCACCCAGAATGTTCACTAGACGGAAGTGCTAGTGGGCGTGGTGTTTAGTACTTCGAAGTTTATATGATTATTATACAGACGAGATGTTCTGTTTTGGGGATATTATTATGCGCATTATATGTTAAGGTCGGTTACCAAGTCAAGTTATGAAAGCAATGAAAAGTGAATGTTATGTATCGAGAGAATAATTTTATACACAGGTTATGTGTATGTTATTTTGTGCACGAGATATGTGTACGGTTACTAAGAATTATGAAAAAGGATTTCGTACACGAGAAATGTGTACTGTATTTAAAACATATCGCATGTACATTACAGGTGGGTATAGGATTCGGGCCCATTTGTACCATGCAGAATTTAAATCTTGTGGTCTATCAAAATGATGAATTTTATTGTTTTATGGTAAACTTATGAACTCACCAACCTTTTGGTTGACACTTGAAAGCATGTTTATTCTCAGGTATGAAAGAAACCTTCCGCTGTGCATTTGCTCATTTTAAAGACATTATTTGGAGTCGATTATCGCAATGGAACCAGATGTTGGTGACTTCGTCCAGATGGATTAGGACGGGGTATGACATACAGCTCGCTGTTTTCGCGTTTTTTACACCAAAACATGATTCTTGCTCAATCTGATCATGAAACCACTTCAAAAACATTATATAACAACTATATAACATATATCTAACATCAATTAAGCATAACAAACACATTTCATGAAGAATCAAGCATCAAAACTCACTTTTTATTCATGAACACAAAAACCCAATACTTAAGAAATCAAACAATGATTCAATCTTACAAACCTGGATAGATGATCACTAAGAAGTAACAATTCAATCCTTAAATCTTCTTGATCCAATTCCACACTTGAATTAGATTAGAGTTTGAGAGTGATAAATGTTAGGTACGGGAGCAATTTGGAGAGTTCTAGAGAAAATGAACTCACTAGACTGATACATACACATAAATGGGTTGTAAACCCATACCCCACAACACACGGGTATTTATTGATATCTTTCGTACTTCGTTAGGAGACCCTAACGGAGTCCAAATTCAACAAACGAACCTGTTCTGTGACCCTTGTCACAAACTGGTCTCAACTAAACAACTAAATAATTATAAACATATAATTATTAAAATTACTAATTTTGTCATACCCAAGGGTACAATCGTCATTTCAACTAGGCCCAAAAAGCGGGTGTTACAAATCTACCCTCCTTAAAAGAGATTCCATCCTCGGAATCGGGTCAACTATGGTCAACAAACCCAAAATTGTTACTCGAACCGACAAGACACACGGTTAACTTTATCGATCTTATCCCCGATACCGACATTATCCATCACAATTGCATAGGGAAACAAGATTCTTGACGTCAATACACTTCTGATACAAAATAATTTGTTACAATCTTCATCGATCAACGTTCATTAATCCACTTAAGCCCACAAATTACACGATCAAGTCAAATAATCAGAGTCAAATTCATGTTTCTGCGCCATTCTGTATCATAAATTTCACGATCTGTCATCCAATTCAACTCTTTATACAGTCCACTTTTCACAATTATCCCAAGCTTAGGCAATAGAATTAGTCATCATGCTAAAATCTATACCTATGTCCACGAAATTGTCTCTTAAGTCAACAGAACTTCACAGGTTATTCGTCTCATGTCCAGTCACATCACAATCCAATATAGCACAGGCCACCTAATTTTTCTTCAGCTTCCCAGAAATTCCGTATGATTTATCACAATATACTTCTGTTGGCCGGACATAAGCATATTATCCTAAATCATACCTTCATTCTGAGTCGCTCGAACCGGAAAATACTACTTGTCCCATTCACTAGCTTAATTCCAACGAGTCTCCTCAAACGCTTCGGCAATAACTAAGCTACTTTATAATTAACCAATCACACCATCTGTCCAGTCATAGTTATTTAAACATTGTCTATCAATCATCTAAATCTAATCTATCAACCATATCATACATCCAACAAGCATAGGAAATATGTGGTCAATATAGTTCACTACCGTCATAACAATCATACTCATGTCACTACCCAACAACTTCATGTCGTCCAAAAGTCCACTATACAAACATACTCAACGCATCTCTATCCAAGTCACGGTTCTCAATCTCAAAAAGTCAACCTAAGGATCACCCCTACCCCACATGGCACACAAGGGTCACAACCAAAACATAAACAACATAATACAACAAAATAAATCTTACACTACTATTAAGATCTACTAATCTAACTGATTTGTTCGAGGTGGTGTATAAAATAGTTATAATTTTTACAAGGAAATACTATTAAATACGATACAATTTTACACAAGTGATTTATTTATTTATAGAGTGGATATACCTAAACCTTGCTACAACACTTATAGGCAGTGTACCTAATCGTACAGTAGTGTAGTTTTTAGTAAGTCCGGTTCGTCCACAGGGAACTCTAGCCAAGCTTAACGCTATATTTGTAACTTATAATTGTAAAAATACAAAAATATATAAAAGTAGTATTATTATTATAAAAGGGGGTTTTTACCGTTTAATGACCGGTTTGTCAATTTTAAAACTTTAGTCGCAGTTAAAACCTAATGTAAAATATTAAAAATAAATATAACTTAATTTAAAGCGTAAAGTAAATAACGATAATGAAATTGCGATAAATAAAAATGCGATAAATAAAAAGAACGACAATTAAAGAGTACGATAATTAAAAGTACAATTAAATAAAATGATAATAAATAAAAGTGCGATAATTAAAAGTGCAATTAAATATGAAATAAAGGAAATTAAATATGAAATAAAGGAATTATGCTTATTTAAACTTCCGTAATCATGATGTTTGACGTGTTGTTTTTAGTTTATTCCCATGGGTTAATTGTCCTTTGTCCTGGATTATTCGATATGTCCATACGGATTTGTCCATAATAATCCATCAATCATAATCATAAAGTGCGAAAGTCTTCGTCAAATTATTCTTATTCCCGAAGTCAAATATTCCAACTAATTGGGGATTCGAATTGTAACAAGGTATTAATACTTTATTTAATGAATACACCAGGTTATCGACTGCGTGTAGTCCAAGGTTTTACTACTTTGTTAACAATTACACCAATTACCCTTGAATGTAATCCACCCCTGTTTCAACAAGTCTATTAACTATTAATCCAGTTCTGTGTCCTGTAAAATGAACAATTATTGGTATTTATAGATATCCCGCCCACCGTACCCAGTCAAGCGTATGTGGTTATATATAAATACGTCAAATTATAAGTCTATATATTAAATCAATGAGGTATCATTTAGTTAATATAAAACCCATTAATAGCCCATAGTCTAATTTTTACAAGTGTCGTTCTTTTATCCAAACCCCAATTATGGTACAAAACTCAATTACCCAATTTTAATATTTAGCCTAACATCACGATTACTTCGGCATTAAATAAGCATAATAATAACTTAGCTACGAGACATTAATTTAAAAATAACATTAACCATAACTTACAGTGATTAAAAATAGCGTAGCGTTGCACGGACAGAATTTCGACTTACACCCTTACAACATTCGCTAACATACCCTTATTATTAGAATTAAAATTAAAATTAAAATTATAATTAATATATATATATATATATATATATATATATATATATATATATATATATATATATATATATATATATATATATATATATATATATATATATATATATATATATATATTTACGTATGAGAGAATGGAAAGAAAAAGATGTGTAAAAGATCGCTCAAAACTGCGAAATTTATAGCATGTGGCCTGACTTTTTGGCTCATGCGATCGCATGAGATTATCTCATGCAGGCCATGCGATCGCATGGCCTGGGATTCCAGCTCACATGTCTTTGTTTGCATTCTGCCGACGGTTTTAAATATAATATATAAATAATTTTAAGAATTATTTAAATATTATATTATATTTATGTGCATAGTTGACTTATAATTTTTAGTCCGTTGCGTCGAGCTTTGAGCGTTGACTTTGGTCCCGGTTCCGGATTTTCGAACGTCCTTGCGTATAATTTAATATCTTGTACTTTGCATTTCGCATCTTGTACTCTTGTAATTTTGAGACGTTTCTTATCAATAATTGGAACCACTTTGATTGTACTTAGTACTTTTGAGCTTTTTGGTCATTTGCGTCTTCAATTCATCGAATCTGTCTTTTGTCTTCACCTTTTATTATTTAAACGAATATCACTTGTAAATAGAACAATTGCAACTAAAAGCTTGTCTTTCTTGAGGGATAATGCTATAAAATATATGTTCGTTTTTAGCATTATCACTAACACACATATATATACGCACAATCCTATACATGTATATAACTAAACAATACGAGGATTTTGAAGCATACCTGTATTCACATCATATTCAACATCTGCATCTGCAACCATCTGATAAGCTATTGTTGTTGCCGTAGGTGGATTCTTTCTTTTCTGCCCAACTGGAGAACCAGAAGATCCACTTGATGACACTTCCAACATACATCCTCTTGGAACGAACACATCCGAATCTCGTGCCCCACAATACCACATCTCAAACATCTTTTGGTTGAATCTGAACAACGACCACTATGAGATGATCTACAACTATAACACCAAGAATTCTGACTTGATGCTGTCCCAATCTGTTCTAACCCACTTTTCTGTTTCAACTTAACAGACTTCTTTGACCTAGTGTCCGAATGACTCATCATCTGATCTTGTTGTGGTACCACATAACCTACCATTCTATTTCTTTCTGCTTTAATGTCATCTTCTACCATCTTGGCCATAACAAACGCTTACGATAGCGTTGTCGCCATCCTAACCATCGTTCTGTACTCTGGTAAAATTATATTAACAAAGTGCTGAATTCTGGACTGCTCATCTGGAACCCACTGCTGCACAAACCTTAATTTATCCATATACTGCTCAATCACCTCATCTATCGTCATCTGATGAGTCATTTTCATTGCCAAAAATTCTGTCTTAATTCGATTGAGATCATAGGACGAACAATACTGTTCACAAACTTTACTATAAAATTGTTCCCAAGTAATCATGTTCACTTGCTCTTTCGGTATACTAGAAATAACCGTATCCCACCAAACCATTGCCCTATTTTTCAACATACGACTAGCATAAATAACCTGCACTTCTGGTTCGCACTGACAAGCCTAAAAAACCTTTTCTATCTCTCTTAACCAGTTAAGGGTTACCGTTGGGTTAGAACTTCCTGAGTACTCTGGTGGATTACAATTCAGAAACTGTTTGAAGGTACATTTCTTCGGTTGTTGAAACGTCGACATCTGATAAGGACCCCACATCTGATTTGGAAACTGTTGATTAAACTGAGGTGGCATCTGATACTGTTGAGAAAACTGATACTGAGGTGGTAACCATTGCTGTTGTTGGAAAGCACTTCCAGTTTGCTGATACATATTTGACTGACCGGATACCCACTAAACATCTGATTCGGTACATTACCACTTGGATTCAATATTACCTGACTTTGTTCTAATTCTCTTATTCGATCATTCGCTTCCTTTAACTGACTTTCCAAATCAAGAATTTGTTCTTGCGGATTTTCTTCTGACACATACCCGTCTTCATCTGGGGCTCTGAATGTTCCGGGGGCTGATGGACCAGTTGCGTTTCCTGTATTATCTGCCATATTTGCACTACCACAACAACTCACACAAATGCTTAGTGGAAAACAGGTTAGTACCTATCAACTAACGCATGTAATCCCTACATTCACTTAACCCGTCCCCTCAGATATGTTTGACAGAACACAAGGTTTGGGAACATGACATTCAACACAATGTACATGCGGCCAAACCTATGCTCTGATACCAAGTTGTAACACCCTGATTTTTTTTTAAATCACAGCGGAAGACTTAATTTACATAAATACCCTTAGTTAATTACTCCATTACAAACCACCGGTGTTACATTAAACGACTAGTTACATATTTATAAAAGTTAAGACATCAGAGTTCGTCTTGTCAAACATATCTTCAAACAACCACTTCTATCCCGAAACCCGCTAACATCCAAAACCTGCAAGGGAGGAGGTGAGGGAAGTTAGCACAAGGCTAAGTGAATGGGATCATATAACAGATCTAGCATACAGTACCAACTTGTACAACTACAGCAACTACAACAATCAATAACAGGCAACCGACAACTAACAACTAGCAACTATCAACTGGCAACTATTAACGAGCAACTATGCTCCAACTAGAGACTCAGCGGCTTGTACGAGCACACGACCACTAGCTGATCAGTCTAGCGTCTACCGAAAGTTCTTACTACTGAATCCCCAGTATAGTAAATCCACATGCAGGTGATGCGTCATTTAGCACTATACTCAACAAACAATAGCCAACTGGACCCAACCACAACAAGGTTGACCTCTCTGAGCTGAACCTAACAACAATAAGTTCCAGCAGGCAACTATAACTTGTGCAGACAACCGTTAAGCAACTACCACTACGAACAACTGTCCCTACGACTAGCATGGCAACTCTACAGTGATCATTATTACAACATATCTACTAAGCATAGCAACTAAAACAGTATAACATAGTAGCACAACTTGCTACTCTATACTACACCCGGAGATAATCCCACTCACCTGATTACCAGCAATAGAAGGAACTCGGAATTCTAATCTTACTGAGCCTTCTCTTCGTCCTTGTCACCTGAGAATAGATATAACACAGTCAGTAATCATGTCTTGATAACAATCAAACAACCAGATAACAATACAACAACACCAAAACTAACACTTAATCACTTTACAACTGGTCTGTCAACCGTACAAGTAACACCATTACACGCACGTTTGAGAACACTCAACCGTGTGATTGACAACTCACTCGTACGTTTGGTCTATGGCCAAACATCCAACAATGACTCACCTGATCCGTACGGTTCACTACACGAGTGACCAGTGACTCGTACGAGTCACATCTCAACCGTACGTATCATCACAATTAAAACATAAGTTCCCATCACCACTCACTCGCACGGTTCACCACACGGTTGACTACCTCAACCGTACGAGTGAAGGCTCACTCGTGCGAGTGATGAAGAACAGTAGTAGCAACTATTTATACGAGTTTCAACCCAAAATCACAACATCAAACATCAATTCATACACTAAATCAACACATACAACATGTATTCACTATATGATAAGTCTACATCATAATTTCAACCCATAACGACACTAAAAAGCGTGCAAAACAATGCATACACTCTAAAACCCATTTTTCTGACCAAAATAAATTTTGATCCAGCTTTTTAAAAGTTTACCATTGGAAAGGATTTTTCATTACGATTCCAACGATACTTAATTTATCAAAAACGGAGTTACGGTTTGAAAGTTATGACCAAAACAAGTTTCCACAAATCTGACCATGTGCTCACACGTGTGACTGAGGCCTCACTCGTGCGAGTGAGTCCTCACACACGTGGTTGACCCTCAAAAGTGTGGTCACTCGTATGAGTGACCTGTCAAAAGTGTGGGTGCTGATGAACACCTCAGCTCGCTGTTTTCGCGTTTTTTGACCCCAAAACATGATTCTTGCTCAATCTGATCATGAAACCACTTCAAAAACATTATATAACAACTATATAACATATATCTAACATCAATTAAGCATAACAAACACATTTTATGAAGAATCAAGCATCAAAACTCACTTTTTATTCAAGAACACAAAAACCCAATACTTAAGAAATCAAACAATGATTCAATCTTACAAACCTGGATAGATGATCACTAAGAAGTAACAATTCAATCCTTAAAGCTTCTTGATCCAATTCCACACTTGAATTAGATTAGGGTTTGAGAGTGATAAATGTTAGGTACGGGAGCAATTTGGAGAGTTCTAGAGAAAATGAACTCACTAGACTGATACATACACATAAATGGGTTGTAAACCCATACCCCACAGCACACGGGTATTTATCAGTTATCTGATATCTTTCGTACTTTGTTAGGAGGCCCTAACGGAGTCCAAATTCAACAAACGAACCTGTTATGTGACCCTTGTCACAAACTGGTCTCAACTAAACAACTAAATAATTATAAACATATAATTATTAAAATCACTAATTACGTCATACCCAAGGGTACAATCGTCATTTCAACTAGGCCCAAAACGCGGGTGTTACAAAATCTCACGCTCAGAAATCACTAAAGCACATCCCACACACAAGCAAGCAAATTATATACACATACATATAATTATCTCACTCACCTCGATTAACCTTGATGAGCTAAAGAAAACAAAGCTTGAGCTTCACAATCAATGTGAACGCAATTCACCTAACAAAATTTCACACAACAAGCTATAATCAACAATAGCTTCTACCACCTAAAACATTCAAGTGCAATCTCATCCCATTTGCACTTAAACACCAAGGCTAGGTCAAAACCCATGACCATAGTCACTTAAATCATTAATAGCTAGTGGTTAAGCTTCAACCTTACCCATTTGCAGAAATTTAGTACTTCAAGTACTTCTAAATCCAAAACTCCCAAAATCCATTTGACCCATTTAAGCCAAATCACAAATTTCTAATTTATAACAACATGGCACAACACAAAAATCATTATTTCACAAGTTATAGTGATTACACTAGCACTTACAAGTTTTTCAATCTTACAAATTTGTCATTTAAAACCCTAGGTTCCAATTTAGGATATTCACACCCAATTCACACATCAAGAACCCTAATTTCACAAGAAATTGGGTCTTTGACTCAACACCAACCCAAACCCTAACCCCAACTCGATATTAGACAACATAAATTCGGATTTAGGGCTTACCTCAAGTGTAGAACAAGGCTAGGGAGCAGCTACACTTAGTTTAGGCAATCACTCCCTCTTCCTCCTCACAAGAACAAACCTTTCTCACTCAAGAAATCACCGTCTCTCACTAGTGTGTGTAAGTTGATTAAGAAAGTGATAACAGCAATAATAGATTTGCTCTTTAGCCTCAAAATGCGTTCATGCAAAATTGCTATTAGGTCCTTCTTCTTATTTCATTTAAATTACAAAACAATCCTTCGGCTTTGGTCAACTCACGCGACGCGTAATAAAGAGGCGCGACGCTCCTTGTAGCATGAAACAAGATCAAGAGCTGTTACAATCTCCCTCACTTGAACCGGATCGCGTCCCCGCGATCCATGCCGCGCCTGTCGAAGGAAGATACTTCAGCACAAATTCTTCAGGTTGCCATGTAAACTTTGACCCCTTTAGGTGCCGCCATTGCACCTTATAGGTCCTAATCTGTCTATTACGCATTTCCTTAATCTTTTCATCAAAGGATAGCTATTGGTTCCTCAACATACTTCAATTTGTTGTTTAAAGTAATTTCATTAAACGGAGCCCACGCCGAGTCATTAGAAAGACACTAGCGAAGGTAGGAAACATGGAATGTGTTATGGATCCCCGCAAGTTCTTTAGGTAACTCCAACTGATAGGAAACTTCACAAACACACGTGCCAAAATTTTAAACGATCCAATAAAGCGAGGAGCAAGTTTTCCCAGTTTTCGGAAACAAATTACACCATTCTATGGCGAAACCTTAAGCATCACCATATCACCTTCTTGAAACTCGATCAGTCACCTTCGTTTATCCGCATAAGATTTTTGTCTATCTTGTGCCGCCTTAAGACGAGTACAAATCATCTCAATATTTTGGTATGTCTCCAAAACCAAATCGGTACCTCCAATCTCTTGTTAACCTACCTCACCCCAACAAATCGGGGTTCGGCACTTTCTCCCATAGAGCATCACATATGGTGGCATTTCAATACTCGTATGGAAACTATTATTGTAGGAAAATTTCATCAAAGGTAAATGTTCATCCTAACTACCACCGAAATCGATAACGCATGCCCGAAGCATGTCCTCAAAAGTTTGAATGGACCGCTCACTTTGACCGTCCGTTTGAGGATGATATGCGGTGCTCAAATTGAACTGAGTACGCATCTCCTCATGAAACTTGCCCCAAAGTCGATAAGTAAATCGTGTGTCCCGATTCGAAACAATCGACACCGGAACCACATGTCTTGATATCACCTCCTTAATAAACAATCTTGCCAACATTATTGACAAAATTGTCTCTCAAATAGGAAGAAACAACGCGCTTTTCGTCAGTATATCAACGATCACCAAAATAGTGTCGTATTGGGTTCTCGTCGTCTTTGACAATTTCGTGATAAAATCAATGATATGATGCTCCCATTTCCACTTGAGAAATTCTAATGGTTGCGACATACCATAAGGCTTTTGGTGCTCAACCTTCACTTGAAAACACGTAACACATTGCTCGACATACTTAACGGTATCGCGCTTCATACCGGGCCACCAATATTCCCTTCAAGACAAGATACATCTTTTTCGCCCCTGGAGGGATAGAATACTTTGATTTATGTGCTTCGTCAAGAAGCACTTGTCGGTATCCACCCAATTTCGGTACCCACACCCTTCCTTGAAAGGACAACAACCCATGTGGGCCTAATAAAATAGACTCCATCTGCCATTGAATTAGCTCTTCAAATTTATTATTAACAAATGCTTCAATTTGAATCTCACCAAGCTTCACGAGGAAATCGTTAGTGATCGCCATGCGTAATGATTCCACTCGTATCGCCAGATATCAATTCTTTCGACTCAACGTGTCCGCAACAACATTTGCTTTACCCAGATGGTAAAGTATCTCACAATCATAGTCCTTCAACAAATTAATCCACTGACATTGACGGTTGTTCAATTATCATTGATCAAAGAGATATTTCAAACTCTTGTGATTCGTATAGATCATGCTTTTAACACCATAAAGATAGTGACACTAAATTTTCAAGGCATGAACCACCGCCGCCAACTCGAGATCAAGAGTCAGGTAGTTCTTCCCGTGCTCCTTTAATTGTCTCAAGGCATAAGCAATGACTTTACCTCTTTGCATAAGAACACATCCAATCCAATTAATAGAGGCGTCACAATACACCGTCATATCACCAACACCCTCCGGTAGCACTAACACCGAAGCCTGACTTTTAAGAATTGAAAAGCAACCTCTTGCTCGTTACCCCAAATAAATCTAACGTTTTTCCTCGTCAACTTCGTCAAAGGAGAAGCAATTTTGGAAAAATCTTAAATAAACCGACGATAATACCCGGCCAATCCGAGAAAACTCTGGACTTTCGTAGGCGTAGTCAGTTGTTCCCAAATCTCTATTGCTTCAATTTTCACTGGATCCACTTAAATCCCTTCTTTATTAAAAATATGGGAAAGGAATTGCACTTCATTTAGCCAAAATTCGCATTTAGAGAACTTGGCATACAACTTTTTCTTCATAAACATTCTCAATACTTCACGTAAATGATGTTCATGTTCCTTTACACTCTTAGAATAAACGAGTGTGTAGTCAATGAACACAATTACCTATTTGTACAACATGGGTTGACACGCCCGATTCATAAAGTCCATGACCACCGCGGGCGCATTTGTAAGACCAAAGGGAATCACCACAAACTTGTAATGCCCGTATCAAGTTCGAAATGCCGTGTTTCTTAATGTATTCATCTCGGATCCACACTTGATGGTAGACGGATCACAAATTAATCTTAGAAAAACAACACGCTCCTTGTAATTGATCAAACAAGTCATCAATACGAGGCAACAGATAACGATTTTTGATGGTCACCTTATTCAACTCACGGTAATCAATGCACATGCTCATACTACCGTCATTCTTCTTCACGAACAAACCAGAGCACCCCAAGGTGAAGTACTCGGTTGGATAAATTCATTCTCTAACAACTCTTGAGTTTGATTCAATAACTCTTGCATCTCTATTTTTTCTAAACGATAAGGCATTTTTAGCAATGAGGGTAGCCCCCAGAACCAACTCAATGCGAAATTCATCTTGCCTTTCTGGCCGAACACCCGGTAACTCATCCGAAAACACATCTTCAAATTCATTTACCATAGGGATACTTCGAATGGACGGAGGCTCTTCTCAAGTATCAACTACACGTGCTAGAAAGCCATACCTCAACTACAAAGGAACCGACGTGCCCGTGCATAAGTACATAGGGGCACAAGTCTTCTACTTTTTTTTTTACCAAGGATGATTAATTCTCCCCCACATGGGGCCTTCACCCGCACAAACTTTTCATGGCATGCAATGTCAGCTCTATAACGATCAAGCTAATCCATGCCAACAAAAACATCGAATTCATCCAATGTCATTGGTATAAGGTCAATCTTAAAGTTTTCATTACCGAACACAATATCACAATTTTTGCACACATCAAACCCTAGTACAGTTTTTCCATCCGTTATTTTGACCGCTACCGGATTTCTCAACTTAACTAGTGTTCTATCATGTTTATTCACGAACTGTGGAGAAACAAAAGATAAATTAGCACCACGATCAAAAAGCAATTCCGCAGGGTTAGAGTTAACCACAAAAGTACCTGAAACAACTTCATTGGATCTCCTTGCCTCCTCGTTGGACATCAAATAGTCACGACTTCTCGCGCCACCTGCCGCCCTTTCTAATTTTTTCGCATGCTCTTTCTTTCTTTCTTCTACCGATAACTCATGAGACATTGATTTTCGGTGCCCCTCGTTTTGGAAATTATCACGTGCACTAGACAAATGGCCTCTTTGCCCACAGTTAAAGTATCGAGGACCACTCTCACCCGAACCACCCTTCTTAACGCTACCGACACTCTCTGTTGCACTTTTAGCCTTCTTGCTTGAAACATTAGTGGCCTCAAACTTCCTTTTACCCAAATTTTGATCCACTTTCTTTGGTGCATGTGACTCAAAACCTTTGGCCATATCAAATAGTCTAGCGAAAGAATCCACATGGTCGAGACTAATTTTCTCGCGTAAATTCTCATTCAAAGCTCTATGGAAACTTTCATCAATAATCGGTCATTACCGGCGTATTCCGGGCAAAATCGTGCCTTTGCCAAGAAAGTAGCCTTGAGAGTATTCAAGTCCATAGACCCTTGTTGCAAATTTTGTAGCTCATTTTGTAACTTTGTAAGGTCGGCTTGAGTTTGGATTTCTTTGAAAAATTCCTTTTTGAAATCCGCCATAGACAACCCAAAGGTTTGCTCTTCACCATACATATCAATTTTATCCTCCAACCAAGTCTTAGCGGCTCTCCTCAATAAACTTGTAGCGAGCCCTGTCTTTTTATCGGGAGGGCATTCGATAGTTCGGAAAGACCCCTCGATGTTCGACACCCACCTTGTACTCTTTACCGGGTCTGGGTCCCCCTCATAAGTAAGAGGTTTAGTTAACAAGAAGTTTATGTAACTAAACTCCTTTTTGTTAGTATTGTCTTGGACCCCCGTGATAATGAGAACCCTCTTCTTCACCACCTTTGGCATGAGGTTTGGGAAACCTTGTCTTGAATTCGGCTTTAAATACCTCTGAGATTTGTTCCTTAACAAACTTCGCAATCTCATCATTAATTGCTTCAATAAAAGCTTCCTTGACCTTGTTGGTGAAAACTTCGAAGCAGTTTTCCAATGCAGACTCGATTTTACTAGTCAGTTCCTCGTCGGGACTAGGAGTCCTTTGACTTTGTCCACTTCCAACCTTTATGCTGAAGATTTCACAAGGTTAAGTACATAATTGAAGTAAATAAGACGCACCCCATGATTCCCCATCTTGCTTGACACTCGTTGTACCTCGTTCGCTTGACACAACGTGCGACCATATTAATGGTGGACAAGCACTAATACCCTTGCATCCCGTATCAACCTCATTATTACCACGACTATCTCGCTCGATAAAACATAAACACGCATAAACATGTCACGAAATATAAGCATAAGTGTAGCAAATAAACATGTGCACTAAAGTACTAACAACATCCGATTCGTCCCGTAACCCGACAAGTCATACTACTACATACAATTTAGCCTAAGTCTAGGCACCCATCTTAATGGTCACCTAGATCCCTTAGGCCATGCTCTGATACCACTTGAAACAACCCGAAACCATTTTCGAAAAATTAACACTTTTTTTATATAAGTCAGTCACATGTCCCAAGCATACGGCGCGACACGCCAAAAAGTTGTGCGACGCGCGACACACCTGCACTAGATATTCAGAAACTTAATTTAACTTCGAGATTCAAAACATGCCTTAGCGCGTGGCACGTACGTAATACGCGTGACACGCACGACACTTGGTCAGAATTCCAGAAGCTAGATCAACTACTGTTATTACCTTCACGTTATACTGCGCGGCGCCCACATATTTGCCCGACGCGCAGTAACTAAGAAGCTCGAGCTACAATTTTTTTTTAAAACAAGTTCAACCTCAACATTAAGCAACCAATTAACCTAATCAATTTCCAACGCCTGTTATATGATCACATTCAACCCAAAATATATTAATCTACAAGTTTACAACATCGGGTAACACATGACCCATAAATTCGTTAAGTGTATAAGATAAGCCAAAATATACATTGTTTGACCAAAACGAGCATGACTTTCAGGACCACTACCAAAAGCACGGCCCTACGACAAGCTTCTCCAATGCCTTACCCTTGTCCTTCGCGGTGATAAAATCTATAAAAAGATATAAACAATGAGGGGTAAGCAACGTGCTTAGTGAGTGCAACAATTACATGCATACATATATAACCCACTTACTTGCACATACTTACACATACTAAGCATACATGACTAGCATCTCAATTAACAAGTCGTCACAATACATCAAGCTAAATAAACAACACATAATATGATTAGCATTAACAACACATACCAATATGGATCCATATTCACACAAATATGGGAATGGTACTCGCAACGACCATCGGTACCCGCAATGACCATTAGTGTACACGGACACATGATGTAACACTAACCCCAATGGTGGTGTCGAATACACGAACTAAAGTGACCAACGAAATTGGCTACACCCACCCGTGATGCACATGTTATGGTGATACGAACGCACGATATTCACCATAACATATGATGTGGTATCGAACACACAAACTTGAGCTAATCCCGTACATGGATAACGCTCTAGTGAAATCTCACGCCCAGAAATCACTAAACCACATCCCACGTACAAATAAGCAAATTATATACACATACATATAATTATCCCACTCACCTCGGTTAACCTTGATGAGCTAAAGACAACAAAGCTTGAGCTTTAGAATCAATCCGAACGCAATTCACCTAACAAAATTTCATACAACAAGCTATAATCAACTATAGCTTCTACCACCCAAAATATTCTAGTGCAATCTCAACCCATTTGCACTTTAACATCAAGGCTAGGTCAAAACCCATGACCATAGTGACTAAAATCATTAATAGCTAGTGGTTAAGCTTCAACCTTACCCATTAGCACAAATCTAATACTTGAAGTACTTCTAAATCCAAAACTCCCAAAACCCATTTGACCCATTTAAGCCAAATCACAAATTTCTAATTTACAACAACATGACACAACACAAAAATCATTATTCCACATGTTCTAGAGATCACACTAGCACTTACAAGTTTTTCAATCTTACAAATTCATCATTTAAAATCCTAGGTTCCAATTTAGGGTCTACACATCCAATTCACACATCAAGAACCCAAATTTCACAAGTAATTGAGTCTTTAACTCAACACAAACATAAACCCTAACCCCAACTCGAAATTAGACAACATAAATTCGGATTTAGGGCTTACCACAAGTGTAGAACAAGGCTAGGGAGCAGCTACACTTAGGGTGCGTTTAATAAAACTGAATGATTTAGCGCTGAATGGTTCAGAACTTGAATGATTCAAAGCCTCTGAATAAAGTTTGTTCTGAATGAAAATAAGTTGTTTGATAATCATTTAAAATGAAGGATATAAGCTGAGTAAAATTACCTCATTAAAGTGTAACATGAATAAAATATTCAATATACTTGTTAGTTAAGTGTTCAGGATAGGATTTGAGGAGAAAACTACAGAAAATTTAGGCTCTTAATGGTTAAGAAAGTGTTTCATCTCTGAATGGTTCAAAACTGAATTCTGAACCATTCAACATCATATGTCATTCAGAGGTCAGAAACAAACCCACTGAATGCTGAATGGTTCAGCATTCAACACTGAACCATTCCATTAAGAGACAAACAAACGCACCCTTAGTTTAGGGCTTCAATTTGGTGCAAATCACTTCCTCTTCCTCTTCACAAGAACAACGCTTTATCACTCTAGAAATCACCCTCTCTCTCACTAGTGTGAGTAAGTTGATGAAGAAAGTGATAAGTGTGAGAATAGATATGCTCTTTAGCGCTAAAAGCCGTTCATGCAAAATTGCTATTAGGTCCTTCATCTTATTTCATTTAAATTACAAGACAATCCTTTAGCTCTGAACAACTCACGCAACGCAAACAAAAAAAAAAAAAAAAGAAGGCGCGGCGTGCCTTATAGCGTGAAACAAGATCAGGAACTTTGACCTCAACACTTTCACTCTTCATTTAGAAACTTATTTTCTAAAAAAGGCATATTACAGAATTAATTTATTTATACAAAACGTTTTGTAACGTTTTCTATCCTTGGTATACAGTACGTGACCCTAAATTCAGGCTCTTTTCACACATTTTTTCAGATGGGATTCATGTAACTTTCGCACACCCTACATATGTGGTAGATAGAATCTTTTAGAGTGATTGATCTTTTTTTTATGCAAACAAGAAAAGACCCATGATTTATTTGTTCGTTTTTCCCATCATCATAATCTTGACACATTGAGAGCTTGTGGTTGAATAATTATGGCCAACTCCCTTTTCCAATGCCTAAATTCTTAAATCTAGCTACACGTCCAATTTCCATTGCATTTTGTACAAGTCATCATATCTTATGATAGTTAAAAACACAACACTCTTATCAAGATTACCATCCACCCCTCTTAATTATTTTTCACTGTGTTGTCCTCTCTCATCATCATCACCACCTTGAATAAATAACACCATCCGCTCCCATTCAATTCTTCTCACAAATATATATGTGTACACATTAGTTATTGTTCTAGTGTGCTTTTTTGGCATTAGGGTTTCATACAATACAAATACAAACCTTTCTTTATTTCATGGCGGTTTAATAAAGAGTTTTCTACAGATTTCTTTGGCATTCTGTCCACCTCCATATTTATTGATCAAATCCCACTATATCAAAAGAAAAAGATAAATAAGAATTTTGTGTTTTTAAATTGCGGTTTTATTTGTAAAAAAAGTTAAATAAAATCATGAAAAATGTGTGTTTTTTAATGTGTGAAATAGTGTGTGGAGGTGGGCATACTGTCAATGGAGCTCTGTTGGTATCTCTTTGTAAAACCCTCTTGAATCTTAATACAAATATACAAGTTCTTGTGTTGAAAGAATTATATCATCTTTATTATTACTGTAAATTAATTAATCCTTGTTACATGTATACTACTCGTATATATGTTTGTGTATTTCTATGTTTTTTTGTTTTGATTTATTGGATAGAGTTGAAAGCATTATGTTTTTTGCAGTACTGGTGTGATGATTCATTCCCAAAAGCAGAGATCTTTGTGTAGTGTAGATGATGATCATCATCAAAAGCAAAACCACTTAACTTTTTCTGTAAGTCTTTACTTTGACCTTTTTTTGACCTTTTCAACTTCAAAGTAAAACCCTAGATTTCTGTTTATAAACACACATAAAAACACAATCCATGTATACATAGTTCTTAACTTATAAAATACATTTATTTTGTTTTTTTGTATACTTTTATGGGTACCGAGAGATCATTTGAAAGTTCCAAAACAGATGTTTAATGTTCATTTGTAATTTTTTTTTTCTTTCTTAAGTGTTTTTGATGTAATTTTTTTTAGATCCTTGAATGACTCTACTGATCATAGTTTGAACTATATTTTTGCAAATTCTTGTAACTAAATTCAACCAAGAGCTAAATGCATGTTTTTGGGTTTGTTGTTTAAAGTAATTCATATGGGACTTGATCTATGATTATTATTATCATAGGTGTTTATTTGTAGATTGTATTTGGAAGTGGAGATCTTTTTGAGTATCTAAAACTGTAAATATTTGATTTGACACATCAAAATTTCATCAGATCGATCAGAATATCTTGGAAACGAAAATTAAAGGTAACTAATTATGATGGACGTGGTAACTAATTGCATTGGATATCAGATACAGACTTTCGTTGGGAATCTACATATACTTACATATACGTGCATAACATATATGTACATTTTACATATACATAACATATATTTTTTTGTTTCAACCACAATTTGGGATCTCTCATGGACTAAACCAAAACACGATCATCTTATATAGTTGCATGACCCGTCCTCAACTACTGCTCTGGAGGAAATCCGGATCAATCTTAGTGCATGACCGGTAAAACTCCTTCCTCGCTCCCCCGCAACGCAATGTGCGAAAAGCGATCTTGAGTGGTGTAGTGGTGTAGGCGCTATTTGGATCTTAGATTAAACGTTATACAAAGATTAGAGGTGGAATACACTAATCTACGGTGAGACGAATACTAGTACGCTACGGGATCGATAAAACCAACTAAGGATTGATGAAATCGATGCCTAGGGGTTTGTATTCGGTTGGGGTGTGTTTTGGGACGATAGCAGAAGTGTAATAAGTCGGCTATAGGGTGTAGGGTTCTAACCTAACAAAGGAACCCAACACCCATTTTTATATATATCTGCGGTGACTATCGGTCGTAGGTCTCTGACCTTAGGCCGATGGTATTTGTCCCTCGACCGATGGTCCCTTCCATCGGTCGATGGTTTGTGCTGCTAACCAAAATTTCTAGGCATTAGTTAAACATATCAAACGTAATATATCAACCAATATTGTTCATACATGACTGAAACGTAAACCACAAAATAATAGAACTTGTTATAATATAGAACTTGAGATTAGTGCACCAACAAGTGGCTTTCAAGATCAGGGGATAAACTTGTGTGAAATGTTGTAGTTCACGTGAGTCAAACTCCTGACTTTTAACCGTATCAAACTCCTGACTTTTAACCGTATCAAATTACATTTAAGCTACAACACTAGGTTCATATGAATTACATGTTACATATATGGCTGATTTAATATGAATAAATTCGTGTAGATTCAGTACAACAAATTTATCATTTCTTCGAGCATATTTTTACACATTTACAAGAATGTGTAAAATTTCACACTTGTAATAATATGTAAATACTTTACATTTATAAGTTTAGTATACCGTCATAGTTCACACAAAATTTTAAGGAAAAAAAATTCATACTTATTGGTGCATGTGTACAATCATAAATGTAATGCTCCTTGTGAATGTGTAAATTTTTGTTAAATTTCACATGCTTACTTTACAGTTAAAAGTGCACTATATCGAAGTTGTGATGTGGTTCAGCGGTTGGTGGCTTGCTTTTTTTAGGGGAGGTCAGGAGTTCGATCCTCGTTAGCTACATATTAACACAATTTCATCTCTGCTATGAAGTACTACTCATGATACCTTTCTCACATCGCGTTGGGGGGGGGGGGGGGGGGGTTGTACCGTCTATGTCCCGTATGGGATTGGTGCGGGTTTCCTCTTAGGCACGCAGTTGGGGACGGATATAGCAACCGCGAGAGATGATCGCGTGGGTTGTTAAGTCCCCTTGAATGATTCCTAACTAACCGTTGTCCAAAAAAAGGTGCACTATATCATCATAGTTCACACAAAATTTCAAAGAAAAAAAATTCATATTTTTTTAGTGTACAATCATAAATGTAATACTCCGTAACACTTCAATAATTTTGTTGTACCGAATTTGTTTACAATTCTTCTTATGTTTCCGTGAAGAAATGAGGTATCACAAATCTACTAACACTTTTAAATGTACCGTTTCAACATACGTGTTATATTAAGAAGACGAATGTCTTCCCGAATTATCCCGCTATGAACCTTCCTGCTGATGAAACCTGATACGGTATCAAAGAAACCCTCCATCTACGTTCAAATCGAATATCTCCTTATTTGGTATTTGAAGAAAATGATGTACCCGTCCATTCTGGTTACAATACTGATGACCGTTTTTTCGGATTCTGAATCCGAATAAGTAACTTGTAGTTAACAAAATACAGTTTAGACAGATACTTGAATTATTCTAAGTTAGGGTCAGAAAATTACTGTTTTATTTCATACCTAAGCAAAGTGCATGAACCAAAATCATTTATAGAGGCATCTCAAGACCCACATTAGGTTGAAGCAATGAATGAAGAGATGGAAGCTCTTAGTAGGAACTGTACATGGGTGTTAATTGAACTTCCTTTAGGAAGAAAACCCATTGGTAGTAAATGAGTATATAGAATTAAATATAAGTCTACTGATGATATTGATAGATATAAAGCTAGACTTGTTGCAAAAGGCTATAGTCAAAGAGAAGGCATTGATTTTGATGAAAATTTTTCTCCTGTTGTAAAGATGGTTATTGTTAGAATAATTATATCTATTGCATATCAAAAGAACTGGTCTTTGTGTCAAATTGATATTAATAATGCTTTCTTATATGGTAATTTGACTGAAGATGTTTATATGTCCTTACCTGAAGGTTATTTTGATAAATCTAATACAAGAGTGAGTAAATTAACCAAATATTTGTATGGTTTAAAACAAGCTCCCAGAAAATGGAATGAGAAATTTTGTTATGCTCTATATGAATTTGGATTTATACAAAATATTAATGATTATTCTTTATTTGTTAAAGTTTCTAAAATTTACTGCTTATATCTGCTTGTTTATGTTGATGATATCATTTTAACTGGGAGTTACACCAAATTTATAGATGAATGTAAATTGGTTCTCAAAATCAAGTTTAGAATCCAAGATTTAGGACATCTTATATACATTCTTGGTATTGAATTACTTGATAACAATAACTGTTTCGTTTTGTCTCAAAGAAAGTATTGTCTTGAAGTTATTTCTGAATTTGGTTTGTTAGGATGAAAACCTGCCATAACTCCATTAGAAAGGGGTGTTGTGTTTTCTAATTTTGATGATCATGACTCAACTGACTCACCTCTTGAGAATACAAGTGAATATCAAAAGTTTGTTGGAAAATTAATTTATATAACTCTTACAAGACATGATATTGCTTACGTTGTACGCTATTTGAGTTAGTTTATGCATGCACCACTTAAGTCTCACTTAAAAGCTGGGTATTAAGGTATCTTAAAGGTTGTCTTGGTAAAGGAATTACTGCTACAAGAAATAATGACTTTGTTATCACTGCTTTTGTTGATTCTGGCTATACAAAAGGTAGTATGCTTAGAAAATATGTTACTGGATTCTGTATTTTTTTGGGAAATAATTTGATTTCTTGGAAAAGCAAGAAACAATCAACTGTTTCTAGATCATCTGCAGAAGCAGAGTACAGAGTTCTTGCTTCTGTGACTTGTGAAATTATTTGAATTTTAAAAGTTTTAACAGATTTAAAAGTTAATACTATTTTACCTAAAAAAGTTTTTTGCGATAACAAGTCTGCTTTATAAATTGCAAAAAATCATGTTTTTCATGAAAGAACAAAACACTTTGAAGTTGAATTACATTTTATAAGAGAAAAAATTTGTAATCGTATAATTGAAACATCTCTTATAACTTCAAATGAAAATCATTCTGACATTTTTACTAAAGGGTTAAGTGGTACACAACATAGTTTGTATGTGAAAGATTAACTTTGTTTAATCTTTTTCATAGTTAGATTGAGGGGGGATATTAAATCTTATAACAATTTAACTATGATGTGTTCTACATTTTCTAATTTCTGGGTTAAGATGTGCAGGGACCATGGGGTCATTTTTTCAAAGTTAAGATTGTGGCTGAAGTACAAAACATGATACTTTGGTGTAGTTGCTGAAAAGAAGAAAAAGGAACATGAGGGACTTGATTGCAAATTTAATTTATATATTAAGTTATTTTATTTAATTTATTCTTTATGTTTTCAGTATTATCAATCTGTTTTTCTCTCTACCCAAATTAGAGTTTCGTTCATCTTTGTTCTTGTATACTGTGAGAGACTGATAAGTTCAAATATGTTGAACTTATCTTGTGAGAATCATACTGTGTGAATTGGTTTTGAGGTTTACAATCGTTTTTTGATTATGAATCTGTTGTAGTTAATTTCAACTTCATGTGATTGGAAGATTCTTTTTCTGTGATTGAAAGATTATTATTGTGTTTTGTCAAATGTGCATGTTACCTACAAATTGGGGGAAAATATGACATGAAAATATAAAGAAATTTGAGAGTTGGTTCAAACAATAAAAAATGTAGATCAAATATGTCAATTTGGTAATTTGTATTTTATATAACATAGTATTGTTGGACTATTTAGTGTTTTAAAAATTAATTTCAATAAACTAAGAAATTGGCCTTCAACTCAAAATAGCCTCAGTTGTTCACTGGTTCAATGGGGTGTAGTAAAGTCACAGGGTGTATGATCAGTTTATTGTTGACCATAAGTTCAAGCTTTGAAGGTAGTGTTGTACTGCATGCAGAATGAGTTGTAATAATACAATGATTGGTAGGAAGTTAAATATATGAAGGATTGTTTGATATGCATGCATTAATGAATTGGATGGTAGGGCAAAAGGGATGATCATGAGGAGGGAAAAGGTTTAGGTACTACCAACTTGTCAGCCAATTTATGATCTTTTACTTGTAATTTAGTCATATTCTTTTTGCTACTACCTCCACTCAACATTAATGAAGCTCAAAAATGATACTTTCCTTTTTAAAATGGGGTTAAACTTATTACTATTTTACTAGTTGCTACTCCCTCCGTCTAATATCTATTATTCATCATTTTTTTTTAAAATGTCTCAAATTAATTTTTCACTTCTATAAATGAAAAAGAATAATGTGACAAAGTTCATTTGTGACCCTACTTTATATATGTAAAGACAAAAGGATATGTAAAAAGTAAAAGGTAAGACTAGAAAGTTAACAAAAAGTACATATGTCAGATACTTTTTCTTAAACTATGTATTTTTTGTCTGGGGACAATCTATTTGAGACGGAAGGAGTATAACATAATACTAACAGTTAATCTTATCTGATTAGGAATACAGAGCATAAATGAAGTTTTCAGTGTTGTTTTGTTAATAAACAAATAAATGAATGAAGTTTTCGATTTAAGTTATGTGGGAAGGACTGTCATCTTTACACATATATAAGTGATTAACGGGTTATTTCATAACTGTTTTGACCATTTCATTGACCATCACTGTTTGTGAGGCTTTAGAGAACTCTTGTGAGGAGTGTTTTGATAAGCTATGATATATATATATATATATATATATATATATATATATATATATATATATATATATATATATATATATATTATACCTATATTATATATTATATAGGTTTGTGTATGATTGTTACCAAGACAAAACTTCAAATGTAGTCCATGTTGTTTGTTGAAAACGTTAAGTTTTGTTCTTAAGCTTTTTTAATTATGGATAGTCATGTGATTTGCACTTCAATCAAGAATACTACATCTCACTAATGGACGTTAATTATTTCTGTTAAATCTAGAACTATCCATAATTTAAAAAAGTTCAACGACGAAACTTGATGTTTTCGACAAACCACATGGACCATTTTTAAAGTTTTGTCATCATTTAAGATATAACGTTAAACACACACACGGATATATATATATATATATATATATATATATATATATATATATATATATATATATATATATATATATATATATATATATATATATATATATATATATATTAATTATAATAGCTGAAGAAACTACAGTTTATGGTCTGTTTATTTTCCAATTAATGATTCCTTTTTTAACTGCTCTTATATTAGTAATTAAAATTGTTATTTTTTATTACTTAATCTAAAAAATAATATGTATCTAATAATCTAAGAGAGATTGAAAATAGCGCCATATATAAACAACACTTATTTAAAATAAAAGTAAACAAACCCTTAATCGGTTTTATAGGCAACCTTTTTGTTTCATGCGAACCAACACATTGAATTTGAATATTGAAATACTGAATAAATTAAAACAATAAAAGCAACACTACTTCATGTATGTATGTCACACCAGAGACTACGGCTTGGACTGGACCATGGATTTACTAGCTATTTTGGACCTCCACCAGTAGGCCCAAAGAAGAGCAGGATCCGTCTGGAACTCTGGGTTTCAAGATTTAAGAATTAGGGCCTAAGAATTAACAATCTTATACTCCTTCGTCTCAGATTAAGTGTCTTTAGACAAAAATTACAAAAATTGCACAAATTAAGAAAAACTAACAAGACAGATGTATTTTTTTTATACTTTTTCTTTACTTTACTATTTTACTCTCATTTATTTAATTAGTTACCCTTTCACTTTTGTAATTTAATTAATTGATTAGGGACAATATGGTAAACTTGACTAAATCAACTTTCCATATTTGATAGTGGACACTTAATTTGGAACAACCCAAAAATAGAATACTAGACACTTGAGGGAGTATTCTTATGTACCTATATTCTATTTTATATATTTATAAAAAATAGGGATTATAGCCAAAATGCTCATTCCCATGTAGTTTCTTGCGCTGGAGCTCAAAAAATTTTTTTTTGCCAGATTGCCCTCGCAAGACGCAAGGAGGCTTGCGAGTTGCCCTCGCAAGGCGCAAGTTTGCGTCTTGCGAGCTTGCGACCTTATCCGATCAGATGTTGAATTTTCAGATAAGATTTATTAAGATTTCTTAGATTTTTGTCGGATAAGATTTTACCCTATTTATAGTATGACCCTGGAACTTGTCTTTCACAGTCTCATAAAAATTCCATCCTTGTGCAATTCATTGATTAAAGGTACTTTAAGGTACTAATTTAAGCATTTTTCTTCACTAATTATTGTATTTATTATTTGTTTGTATGATGATTATTTTTAATTAGTTTGTTATTTACAGTTAATCTCAGTTAATATCCATGGACAGAAGAGCTAGAGCTTCACACCGACCATCACAAGGAGAGTCATCACAACAAGTTGCTGAAAGACGACGACTATTAGCCGACCGTCCCATTCTTCCTGGGGTTAGGGTTGTTGCTCTAGGTGGTTTTTCCGCGTACTGGCGGGGAATAGATGCTGGAGCTTTTCTATATCGTCAAGTTAATGAGTACTATCCCAGACTTGTTAGGGAATTCTATGCTAACTATGTCTTTGATCCACGTAAACTGAAATGTGTTCACGTGAACATGTTTGGTTATTCCTACGATTGGACGTTGGAGGAGTTTGGTGAGATGCTGGATATTCCAGATGGAGATTTCAAGTTTTTCAGTCTTAGCAAGGATGTGAAAAAGGCCCCGAGGAGGTCAGCTACAGGAAATTCATTCTCAGCTTCTGGGTTTGTTTCGGGACTATGTAAACCTGGTTTTTACATGCCAAACAGTGGTCCTGTCATTATCAGGGAGGAAGATATTCAGGACCAGTATCAACAGATGATGAATGTCATCAAGAAGAATGTCATGTTTCGAGATGATGCTGATGTGGAGCTATCTGTAACTGAAGTTTTGATTTTGATGTGTTTGCTCGAACAAATCCCAATTAATCTGGCATATGTGGTTGCTAATCGGATGGCAGGATTGGCTGCAGCTGGTGGGAGTGGATTGCCGTATGGCATGTTGTTGAACAACTTCTTTGCTGATGAAGACGAGTTGGTGCATCCTTCTGATCGAGAAGTGTTGAATGCTCAGATTATGTATGCTGCTGCATTTTAATTAATCTTGGTTGATCATGTAATAAAGTAGGTCGTAGGGCCTTTTGTACTACTGGTTAATGAAATGGTATTTTAATTTTAGCCTATCTGTTTTATTGGTCATTTTAATTTTCAGTACAAGTTCAAGGACGACTGGAGTAATTTGGTCAATAACAACTTACACTTAAGCACTAGATAAATATTTGTAAACATAGATGGACATATACATTAACAGTAGTTAAATAAATAAAAAAAACTCAAATAGCAGCAACACAAAATAGTAATCATAAAACACGCAAAGACGCAAAACATGCCTTGCGAGACGCAAGACGCAAATTTTGTAGATCTTGCGTGCTTGCGTCTTTGCGTCTTGTGTTTTTTATTATTAGGTTATAAACCTAATAATAACATTCACTTGACACACACACACTTCGCAAATACGCACAGACGCAGAGAAGCAAATTACGAAAAACCTAGCCAAACGCAAATACGCAAAGATCCATCATCTTCTCTCTCGTTCAAACAGTAGATCGAACCCACCATCACCACCTGCACTACCACCAGTTCATCCATTGTATTCACCACCACCACTACGTACCAGCGTCTACGTCACCAACTACGTCACCATCGTCTTCGTCTGCTCCATTTTAACTACGAAATAAATCAAGATATCAACCTAATAACAATGGCAAATCCGCAGGTTAGTTATTCCTTCACTATATATGTTAGTTATTTGGGAGGTGTATATCAATTTCATATGTTCATATATAAATCTGAAAATGTGCACACCAACTGTTCGATGAAATGTCTCTGTGATAATCATCATTATTAAAAGATAATTCTTGCTTTTTTTTAATAATGGGGTATATTATGTCTTGTTTTGTATAGTGTTTTGGTGAAACAACAATTTGTTGCTGGTCAAATTAATTTGACTGTCCAGGCAAAATGGTCGTTTTGCGTCCTTGCGTTTCGGACACAATCAAGTCGCAAGACCATACTTGCGACCTTGCGTACCGGTAGTAAAGGACGCAAGACCAATTTTGCGTATTTGCGTATCATATGCTGATGTTCTTATTGCTAATTTTACAGGGATGGGTTGAAGGTAAACTGACGATGAAGAATAAAATAAGTATTATAGGTGATGTGAAGAAAGTAATGACCGAAAATCAAATAAAAATATTTAAACAAAAGTGTTTTGGTGTATGGTTAGATCTTGAATACATGGGAAACGATCCCGGACTTGTACATGCAATGCTCCAACGTAAAACTGAACGGCCGGAAGGTATTGATGATGATAAGTACCCCGAGGAGCAAGATGACATATGGTTTAGATTTAAGCCTAATTTTTCTATTAGATTTGGTCGCCGTGAATTTTGTCTAGTAACGGGGTTTTTGTTTGGTACCCGTACGGATATGGCACATTACATCCCTAAAAATTATGAAAAAGAGACGGCTCTAATTAGACAACGTTTATTTCCGCCCATTAAAGAGAGCACAAACATTTTGATTGGTGATATTGAAAAGAAGCTTCTAAAAAGTAGTCGAGTTGGTGTTTCGGACGATGATGTGGTTCGACTAGCAATCATATTAGTTGTAGAGAGAGCTTTTATGGGTAAACAATCTGCCCATGTGGTGAACAAGAAATTCTTATATTTAGTTGAAGATTTTTCAAGTGTTAATAAGTACCCATGGGGGTCTCGTATATGGGAACCGACTTACGAAGCGGTTAGTGAAGGGTTTGTTGTTCGGGAAAGCCAATTAGAGAGCGGCAAGGCGTACACTTTGGCGGGATTTATGTGGGCATTTAAGGTAACGACATGTTTGATTTCAAATAGTTTTATTATTTAAAGATAATATATATATTGATATTGTTTAAACAAAAATGATTTGTAGATTTGGATCCTCGAGGCTTACCGTCGTACCATTAAATCCTTTGCTACAAAAACGGACAAGAATGGAGTACCGAGGGCTCTTTTTTGGAAGCGTACAACAGCGGAGACTTTTGGAATCTCGGATTACATTAAACTCTTAGATATTCAGGTCAGTGGGCTTTAATATTTGGAATTACCATTGACTGGTAAATGACTGTTGAAACAGAGAGGAAATGGCAAGGACGCAAGACCCTTCCTGCGTCCTTGCGTCTTTGGTAAGCGTGGTCGCAAGGTTGTACTTGCGTCTTTGAGTACGTGCTACTATAGAGACGCAAAGAGTTGTTTGCGTCCTTGCGTCTGTTTGACCAGAAAAGTTTCAAGTATTTTTTGTTATCTTGTGTATAAAGTCGTGTTTGATTATGCAGGATGATTGTCCCAAGAACAAGAGACCTATACGTGGTCTCTTCCCCACTGATACAGAGAAGGAGTGTCAATGGAGTGTCTTGGAACTTTAGTTGAACAGGAGATCCAGCAAGAAGAAACCCCAATAATTCCAGAAACTGTAGAGGAGACACAGACACAGACACAGACACCAACACATCAAAATACCGAGGTACAAGAATTACATCGTGTGGTAGCGTTGTTGACCGAGCGGGTATCCAAAACTGAAAAAGAATTTAAAGAGCGGTTGGACAAAGTTGAAAATGAATTAAGTGAATGTAAAAGAAAATTATCGGAATACGAAGAAAACCCTTTTCCAGAGCAAGAGTATCCGGTATAATAAAATTTATTAATTATTTTTATTTTTTGCATTTGAATATTTGTTCTCAATGAATTTATATAATTTTTATTTGTTATTTGTTATTTGTTATTTGCTTAGGACGATACGTATTATGAGAAATCTTTCTCTGACAATGAGATTGTCAACCCTTCTCCGATGCAAATACGACGTAGAATAAGAGAAAGACGACCCACGCGTGCATTAAGGTCCCCGTTTACTTCACCTGGATATAGAAAACCAATTGAGAAGGTAAATTGCTGCATTATAATATTTTAGTTGTGTTTTTTTTTTTAAAAAAATGCATAAATATTTGGTGTTCTTGACTCACTGATGTGGACGCAAGGTTATGCTTGCGTCCTTGCTCTTCGTGGACGCAAAGTTTGTCTTGCGTCCTTGCGCTTTGTGGACGCAAAGTTAGTATTGCGTCCTTGCGTCTGTTGTTTTTATTAACCAGATTTCCTGTTTTGCACAGCTGTCCAGACATGTCATTGAGAAGGTGGAAAACATGAATGCGATCAACCTAGATACAGAAGAGCAATGTGTGGATGAGCAAATGGTTGATCAGAAAGCTGTTGATGGACAACCTGATGCTATGGTAGTTGATAATGTTGCCCCTGGTGAAATAGAAGGACCAAAGAATGTAAGTGGTAAGGATGTGAAGGTGACTTTTAAGAGAAAAAGGAAGGAAAAGGACTGGGCTAGTGAAGAAGAAATCTTTGTCATGATCGACAGACTTATCAATGATCAAGGTTGTCTTAAACCACCACCCACTGGAGCATGGAGAGATCAGAGAAAGCATGAACCCCCTGCAAAAGTTCCTATGACAATTATACAGAGCAAGCAAGAGACCCGTTGCATGTTCATCTTTCAAAGTGATCAGTTCATTTACCTTGGTCCGGAGTTTTGGATTCGCTTGCTGGGGTTAGGAGAGGCAGGATATTTGGAGAACTTGGTGAGTGATCTTCTTAATGTTTTGTTTATGACATGAATTATTGTGTTAATATCTTAACCTGTCTTCTTAATTTGTAGCACACTGATAGCTGGGCTACATTTCTTTTAAGATATCGTCAGAGATTTCTCCCCAGAGCAAGCCAGATGTTTAACACTCCTGAGTTACCACATGAGGTGGTTAAAGCAAGTTCTCGATGGACAATTATGCCATCTGGATTCCTGGCTCAGCTTGCAAACTTTAAAGAATTTTGGGGATTAAGTCAGAAGGAGAAGGAGGAGAGGTTGAAGCAAAAGGAGGAGAAGTTGAAGCAGGCCAAGGCCAAAGATCCTAATTTCAAAGAGAATGAAGGGTTCACTACCTTTAGGGTACCAAATTACACTTATATAATTGCTCTTGGGGATGGTAGTGATGAAATGTATCCAGCTTGGTCTTCATGTGATCAGGTAAGCATTTTAATTATCAATCCGGTGTTGATTAAAATTAGTGATCAGTTGATGTTTTTTGTAAACTGGAACAGGCGCAAGGTATATCTTGCGACCTTGCGTCTCGTTATTTACTTGGACGCAAGGTTAGTCTTGCGACCTTGCATCTTTTATTTTGCTAAGACGCAAGGTTAGTCTTGCGACCTTGCGTCTTCGTGTTATTTGGACGCAAGGTGAATTTTGCGTCCTTGCGTATGTGTTGTTTTCTGACTAAACGTTCTTTCTGTTTCAGATCTTGATCCCAGTACACTTTAGAGTCCCAGAACATTTCTTGCTGCTATCATTAAAGTTAGAAGAAATGAAAGTTTATGTGTACGACAGTTTACCCGGTCTTGCTAGTGAACAGCTACAACATGTTGTCACAATGATGTGTGAAAACTTGCCCGTCTACTTGCACGCGATTGACTACTATAACAAGACGCCAGAATCACAGCTTGAAGATTACTACCAAAACAATGAGAGTATGGAGTTGATGATTGAATCTGGGTGTAATGTGCCAGTGCAGGCAGGTGAAACCGGTGACTGCGGTGTTTGGGTGTTCATCCATATGGAGAGACTGGTGTTTGCACATGAGGGGCTTGACATTGGAGATCCAAAAAAGGCTGCACAGGAATATAGGAACAGAATGGCAAGGACGTTCTTCCGTGCACGTTTTGATACACTACCACCACCAGACGAAAAAGATGCGACAAGGGATGCTAAAAAGGCTGCACAGGTTGTTTGATTGTACCCTTGTTGATATGTATATGTGTTGTTTGAACTTGTTGTTTGTATATGATTACAAGTACTTACTAGTAGGTCTATATAAATGTGACTCTGATGGGAAAGAATAGACTGTAAGAGTAGCAGTATGCAGAAAGATGGACAATCTTGTGATTTGACCAGGGTTTGGAAGAAAGATGGACTATATTGCAACCTTGCGTCTGTGTTAATGAGGTCGCAAGGTCTAACTTGCGACCTTGTGTATGTGCAAAAGGTCGCAAGGTGAACCTTGCGACCTTGCGTATGTGCAAAAGGTCGCAAGGGATATCTTGCGACCTTGCGTATGTGCAAAAGGTCGCAATTGCTATGATTGGACTCAAGGTTTAATGATAGCATACATAAACCAAAATATAGATTATTATTACACATAACATAGATAAACTTCTAGAATTTATTACAACGAGAAGATATGACATAAAAAACATACAATAGGAAAATAAACCGAAACTTGGAGATTGGTTTACTAATTATCGCTCCCTAGATTGCACGTTGTATAAAACTGAGACTGATAAGCATGAAACGCTTCTTTGTCAGTGAGTTTCTCCTTACCCTTCTTCGACTTTGAAGTTGAGGCCGATGTTTTTACTACCCTTTTCGTGGTTGGTTCACTAGTTCGATCAACTGAAGATTTGCATGTATCCCTACCATGACCTGGTTCTTTGCAACGAGTACATGTTCTTACTATTTTTTCAGTGTCTTCACCCGTTGACGGATGACGTTTTGTTGATTTTGGGCGTCCGGGAGCTCTTTTCGGCTTAATGGGAGGGTTTACAATTGGTAGGACGTTGGGCCCCGGATCCGACCATTCAGACCGATGGGGCAAAGGAAGGATGTGTTCCATATACGTACTTATATAAGTTTCTGTCGTGAACCAATGAGAGACAAATTGAGTAACATCAGCTACTCCAAACAGTCGTGCTACTGTAATAACATGTCCGCAAGGTATGCCTGATCCCTGCCACTGCCCACATGAACAAACTTTATTTGCTAGATTAACGAGGCCATTTTTTCGTCCATCGCGCACTTCTACTAGATTGTTTGTCGATGAAATTGCTTGCCATCTTCTTGACTTTTTCATCCTCTTGGCTAGTTTATGTTCAGCATATGGAGTAACAGTTGAAGTAAGACTAACCGATTGGTTGCGATGTTTGAAATACCAATCTTGTATCGAAGCGCGAAAAAATTCCAATAACATGCAAACAGGTAGTTTTCGAGCATGTACGGATAGTGCATTAACAGACTCTACACTGTTGCTAGTAAGGTATGAATACCTAACATGTTCCGCTCTACTTCTAGACCATTTGTGGAACCCGACATCACTTAAAATTTTGTAAGACACTTTCAATCTTCTTCGAAATACATCAAGATGATCCTCAAAATCCGACGCACGATAAGCTTTGACCATTTTTCAATAATGCCATTCAAAATATTTGAATTTATTCGATTTACTTTTAATGCTTGCAAACAAATGACGAGCGCAGAAACAGTGAAACGCTTCGGGGAACACGGTTGAAACACCATGTGCTATTGGCAAACCTCGATCCGAAATAAAAGTAAGCTCTGACATACGATCACCCATTCCCCAAGTCATCAAGTGGTCTCGTAGGTTGCCCAAAAGCCAATCCAAAGACTCGTTTGTCTCACCGCCAGCAATTCCATAAGCCAATGGCAAAATTCCATTATTGCCATCCATCGCAACAGCAACTAAATTTGTACCCAAATATCCTGCCTTCAAATGCGCTCCATCGACGATGATTATCGGGCGACAATGTTGAACAAATGATTGAATCTGCAGGAATGAACAATGTTAAAACAAATATGTTTTTAATTTTTTAATCGATACGCAAGGAACGCAAAATTTAAAATATACATATTAAATGGTAATAGTGATACTTACAACTACGCCAAGGGAATAATAACACATCAGAAATCTATTTTCTTTGTCTGTGATCAAATTCGTTACGCTTCCGGGGTTGTGAATCTTAATGTTATGTAGGTAAATTGGAAGCATTTGGTACGACTCTTCACTACTCCCACGAAGCATCTGTAATGTATGACATTTGGCCCTCCATGCTTGATTGTAAGATATGCTGACACCAAATCGGCTGCCTATATCCGCACATATATCGTTTGCTTTATATTCCCGGTTTGCAGATTTGAATGAATCCACAAGCATACTACCCAACACCTTTTTGGTTGCATGTTTATTATTTCCCATAATTAGTGTGCGTGAGCATGTGTGTACGTCATGCAGTTTCTTTACCATAAAGTTTTCAGTGAATCGTATTCTGTAAGCACTACATTTCCACTCACAGTTTGGCAACACACATTTAGCGGTGTATCGAGATTTGTCTGACTTTACAGGCTTTATTTGGAAGTTTTCTTCAAGACATTTTGTAAATAGGGTGTTTATAAACTCTTCTTTGTTCAAGAAAGTTTGACGGACTTTAATTAAATCTGACACCCTATACGTGGTTGGTATTTCAGTCGTCTGTTCGCGCTCTTCCTCATGCTGACTCAAAAGAGTTGGCATATTCCAGAACGGATCTTGCTTTTCTTCTTCATATTGGAATTCTGCGTCTCCGTCTTTTCCTCCATCTGAATCACTATCTTCGACAAGAGGTACCTCAAACGGGTGGTCTAATTCTTTAATTTTACATACGTTTTCAAGACCATAGTTATGCAAATCAAACTCTTCTGTGTTAGGAAGTGGCAATTCAGGTTCTTCCGCTTCCAAATTGTTGCTTGCAAGGTTTTCTTCGGTATCATTTTGTAGTAATAATTGCTGTGGTTGGTGTTTTGGTGGTTTTGGTGGTTTTGGTGATTTTGTTTTTTTTTGGTGTGGGTGTTTCTTGGTTTTGTTGTAGTAGTGGCTGGTTTGTCGAGAATTTTGTTTCTGGAATCCGTTGTGGCTGATGCATTATTACTCTATCGACAATATAAATATCAATAGGAGCATTTACAATTGCATATTGTAAAAACTCTAGAAAGTCTTCATCATCATCAGTAATATCAAAAACTTGATTATTAAAAACGTATCTCATTGAAACAGCTGCATTCGGTGGGAATTGAATCTTTTTAAGAACATTTTTTAACAATATTCTCCGATTCATTGGTTTTACGGGCGCAATTGGGAGTCTTAACCGAATTCTAAAACAATCTCGTGGCATATATATGGGTATGTTGTTAATGTACTCAAAAGAACCCCCACAACATATATTAACAACAAATTTATCATCATTAACACAATTCATAATGACAAAATTAGTGAAAAAGTGGTTAAAATAGTACCTTAACGTGGGTATAAGCTCTGCATTGAAAAATTTTGAAATATTTATGAGACTGTGATTTCAAAGTCTCAGGGTCAATCTATATATAGAGACATAATATTATCCGTAAAAATCTAGGATATCTGACGAAATCTTATCCACAAAATCGTATTTCTGATCAGATAAGGTCGCAAGCTCGCAAGACGCAAGGACGCAAACTTGCGCCTTGCGAGGGCAACTCGCAAGCCTCCTTGCGTCTTGCGAGGGCAATCTGGCAATTTTTTTTTTTTTGGGCTCCAGCGCAAGAAACTACATGGGAATGGGCATTTTGGCTATAATCCCTAAAAAATATTATTGTGTCATCTTTAATTAAAAAAAATATAACATGGAGCTAAAGATTAGTTTATAACTTTGATTTTAACTATGATTTAGATTGTGATGTCATATATGAATTTTAATTTTAATACTTGATTTGAATTTCAGCCATTGACATGTATTAGTAATGCAAATAAAAATAACTTTCCTATTTTTATTATTATATTTTTATTTATTATTAATTATTATTAATTATTATTTTCATTGCTGTTAACTGAAGTTAATACGTTGTATAGTCTCTATACAGCTACCTAATAAAATTTGATAGGTTAATCAGTAGGTTAGAAGCTAATGGTAAGCTAAGAAGTTGTGGATTGACCACTCTTTTAAAATAAACAAAAAAAAAAACAAAAAATTATGAGTCTCATTATAGGTTAGAAGTATGCCAACAAGATGCTACATTATGTCCCCATACTTTAAAGAAGAAATATTCCACAAGTACAATTGACCCATATACATATCCTACACAAATCTTCATACTAATATTCTACATAATTATGTATTCATGACTAATTAAATGTTAACCTTTCAAAAGCCTCTTCCATTGTATCGATATGACTAGTCGAACTATACGAAGACCTTCTCTTATCTCGGCTTCTAATTGTCAAAGGTGAAGGACTGAATTCTGGTGCTGTAACCATAGATGACCAGGAACTGCCTCGCATTGCTGGCCTTTTAGCCCGAAGATTAGCTGCACTAGCTTCTGCTGCCACCCGTTTCTTGGTTGTAGCATCGACGTATAAAAGATCATCAATCCTTGCCATTAAGTTGAAAGCTACACTTTCAATCACCCTTGAGTAACTCTCAAGAATAGCTTGTCCCACATCCTACATAAACAATTCTATTAGAACTTAAAAATGCACTTAAGTATAGCTTATCTAACTAGCCAACAACTAAAATGGCTCAAAAGTTGTCCAGAGCCCTTATAAACGTTAAATTTTTCGATACATGTAAAAGAATAATACAACGTTTTATCATTATAAATAGCAAAACAAAATATCATTGTTTCTAAAATCTCTCAATCAAAAATGAATTTTGACTAGGGGTAATTTATGTCAAAAAAAGATTATTTTTTCTTGCGTAAATGTTTTTTTTTTTTTTTTTACCTTGTACTGATAGCAAGACAAGTATACTTAAAGACTTGTTTTTAAATTACGGGTCCTCTCAAAATTTCGTACCATGTTCAATGGCCTATCCTGCACACCTATAAGACGTCCACGGGTTCGAACCTCATTGGAAGCTTATCTAGGAGTGGTCGCGTACATCTGAGTAAAAAATCAGCGTACCTTGTTAGATTGAATCTTGTCAAGATCCAACGTTGTGCGTGGAAGGCCCGGGAATTGTAGTTTTAAGTTCTTCAAAAGAGTGTTTGCCCTTCCTGCCAACACTTTCTTTTTGTCTTTATCACCACTCAGCCCTTTTACGTTTCCCGTCCATGATAGTTTTGCGGTTCCTTGTGTCTTTGTGCATTTTCGTGTCCAAATATGCATGGCTGCTTCGATTCTGTTTGCTATTTGAAGAGTGGTGCATTCTGATGACATCTCTAAGTAATCCAAAAGGGATTCAGGTGAGAACTGTGCGGTTGATATATACTGGTGAAGCGTTTCGCCTAAACAAACTTTTGCACTCTGAGAGTTTCAACAAAGAAAAAGTTTGTCAGCATGTAACAACAAATATACTATGAAAGATAGGAATGTAAGTGAGAACTTTGAAAGAAACTGTCCCGAATCAGTAAAGTGAAGAAACAGATATTTGAACATAAAGTATTAACAGCTGTGGCAATTTCGACCCATATACTAATGAATGGGTCAATCTTTGTCCTGTGGCAATTTCGACCCATATACTAATGAATGGGTCAATCTTTCTCCTGTGGCAATTTTGTCAAATCAAATGTTGAGTTAATAGGATAACTAGTCAAATGGGCCAAAAATGTCATCGTGTTTTACTTATCTCGCTTTGTCATGTTTCCCAACCTGCTTGACCCGACCACGTTGCTACCTTCGCATTGTGGCGAATATCGGTTTGCTTCATCTAACAAGTTAGAGAAAAAAATTGTATTTTTTATTTATTTCGTGTTTTTTTCCAGTCTGAACTTTCGCAATTTCGTTGTTCGGATTGCGGGCAGTGTTAGACTAGGGTTATGTTAGTATAGTATAGCCCGTCCCGTTTGTGAGTTTGGGGTTTTTGGGATTTCGTTGTAGTCTATAAATAATGTCATAATAAATCATATCCACGGGGTTTTATCCTTCTACAGGCTATGAATATGTAAATAAATTCTTATACCTTCGGCAAACTATCTAAGTAAACTTTAGGAACTTCCATTTGTGACAAAACATTGCCATTAATCGAAGCAGCGGCTTTAAATATTTGATTACTACGTTCCCGACATTGTTTCAACCTCTTAACCGTATTTTCCGACAATCCTTTAGGCGGAACTTTTGGGAATGGTAACCACCATTTCTCTTCATATTGAATTAAAGAGCTATCTGATAACGACGTATTTGAATGTCTCTCAGCTAACCCTCGATCAACGTAACAAAACTCTGAATCATTGAACCCGTCAAGCATTGTCACGAGCATCACGTCTAGCTTTTTAAGTGCGGGAAGGTTTACGTATAAATCGGACCTTGGTCTAGTCACCATGACCTCAAAAGTGCCACCTTCCGGGAATTCTTGAAATGACGGTGTAAGCTCGACGATTGAATCGCTTACTGATAAAAGCCATTCGATTTCCTTTCTCCACATTGACTTGTTTTGTTGACTTAAGGGTTCCAATTTCCACAAATCACCAAAAACAGTAGCTGCATATGAACAACAATTAACATCAATCATAGTCTTCTTTGACTTTATCAAGTCAAGATAGTTTTTATAAAACTGTTGATGGATACCAAGTTCCTTCACATATGCACTCAATTTTTCTCCTTTTGTGGCAAACACAATATAACTCATTGTGTATCCCTTATTTTACAAGGAACTACCATAATTCATTTCAATTATGTAGTTTGAGAACAGTTATATTTGACTTGTACTTTAACTGTTAAAAAAGGTAGAAAATGGTACAAACCAGAGAGATTTGTAATTGCATTAGAAATTGCAAGTGCAGTACAAACTCCATTTCCTCTTCCAGTCATATCTTCACCAAGTAGCAACTTAGAGAACCTATCTTTCATCAATTGAACCTCTACAAATAACATTATAATTATAAATTATAAATTATTATTAAAAGAATTACTAACAACAAAATTAAAATTCAATTGATAAACATGAATCCAATCTTTTAATCAACATACATTTCTAATCAATCACTATCACCTCCCTACTTATAAGATCAAATCAATTATCAATATTAATCTAATATCTAAACAAAATAATCACAATTTTTCAAATTAGAAAACACAAATCTTATTATGTTTTTCTTTTGAAAAGATTATTACCAAAGCCAACTTCTAATTATCAACGTGTAAAATTGTCATTGGTGCAAAATGTTGATAACAGACAACATTAACGAGCCTACATTAAAAGGTAAACATATAAGGTTTCCCCTGTTCACACTACATTTTTTATGCCCAGAATAAATATAATATATTACTGTAGTATACAAAACGGACATTACCAGTAACGTTTTGGCTCTCATCTTTGCTGGCATACTTTCCTCCGGGCAGTTTGACCGGCGAAAGGACGGGCAAGTACGAGTGGGACCCGAACAATGGCGGCGTACTAGTCGAAGTAGAAGCGATCGGAGAATCAAAAGACGAAGCGCCACAACTCTCGGATTCACTAACATCAGCACTAACACTATAATCCTCAAACCTGTGATCAGATTCATCACCTGAGTTTTCCATTAATTGATGGTAGTATAAAACAAAAGTAAAGTAATATGTTACTTATGATATGTTAATTAACTAACAAAATAAAATGTGACAGTGGATTAATAATTTAGTGGTGATCGGAGAGTGAAAAAAGAAAAAGCGTTAAAGTGGTTAAAGATGTCTTCTTTACAGTTATGTGTGTAGTGTAACGTCAACATGGTGTTGGAACACTGGTCCCATCTTGCCGGTTATAAATATAAATAAATTTTTATTTAAAATTTAAATTAAAAATAAATGTGTACTGAATATTTGTTTTTTGTTTTTGGTATGATTGTTTTCAATGGTGACGGTGGTGGTTCCACCCCTATGTGTATTTAGTTATTTACATCACATAATCGTATAATCAATTTCACATGTCCTGTTTTCTTTTCTTTGTAAGATTGAGAGTTTAGGCCCGATATATTTTTGCTTACGTGGATTTTAATAACTAATTTTACACTATTACTCCCACCTTCTAAAAAGAGTAGTAATATATCACCATATTTTTTTTATATATCAACCATTATTCCATTAATATGCATTTTTTTTAACGGCGATTTAACCATTAATATGCATTAATATTAATAATTAATAATATATACAATCGCTTAATATATACAGTATATATGGAATATACTAAACATGATGATGATAATGATGGATATATCAATGTCCTTCTAAAATCATGTCCACCTTTATTTGTTTATTTATATAGCTTTCAAAATAATTATTAATTTATATAAAATAAATAATAAATATTATAAATATTATTAAGCAAAAATTTCCTTGGATATAAAATAAAATTGATATTTATTAAATATTGTTTATTTATGGCGTATCTTTTTTATTTTTTTATTTTGTATTTTTTATTATTTATTATTTTTATTTTTATTTATTTATATCTTATTTTTATTTATATATTTTTTTCCTTCTTTTTTAGGCCGGAGGTCCTCACGGAAGCAATCTCTCTACTCTGAGGTAGGGAGAGGGATGAATTTCTCTTCATGTGGGTAGAGAATTTTTTCTCGACTTGTGGATAGAGAAATGACTTCTCTTCTATTCTAAGATAGAGGAAGGATTGTCTACATCTCACCTCACTCATACCTCGCATATACGGGATTGAGTATTGTTGTTGTTATTGATATTTATTAAATTTATTCTAAATCCAACAAAAACTTATACGAAACACTTATTCCGAGACGCGGAAATATGAAGTTTTATAAACATCTTTTTAAATATAAAAATTGTATTTTTACTTTCTATTAAATTTAATATAATATAATATTTAATTTTCATAGATTTATTAAATTTTAAATTTAAATTTAATAACATTACACAATTTAAGAACACATGTTAGCAAAATTTATAAGGCTGGTCCCAACCATTCGTCCAAGAGGCTCGCCCAGGTCCGCCCAGCCTGGGCGCTGATGGCACGAATCCGCCCAGGTGTCCGCTCAGGGGTCCGTCCAACTCCCTCGTCTTCATTTTCGTCCAATTTCAGCACATTTCAGGACGGAAGAGGCTTAATTTTGTGGTAATTTTTGCCAGTGGTCTTGTACAATTGATTAATTAATTAATATAGTGGGTGAGGAAGGAGTGTCATTGTTGAGAGTGTTTAATCCTGGGTTTAGTCCTGGGAAGAAAGTGGGATGTAAGTGATTATGTGTCGCTGAATGGTTGGCTAGTCCTGAAAGAAGTCATGTTTTGATTGGGACCTCTCTAATAAAAATGTTGAAATAGTTTGGTACACGCCTAATGACCTCATAAAGATATTGTGATTAAAATTCGGTAGGTTATGTAAAAGTTTTAATAACATTTATAACAATTTCAGTTAGACAAATTTGGGTGGGTAGGATATTTTTATATTTTTCTTTATTTCGAAAACCTACTTTCCTTTACATTTAATATGTCAATAAATTGTTTAATTTTATTTTCGGTTTTGCCCCGGCATACGATAATAACAACTTAATGAACTTCACAGTCTTAAAAGAATACTTAAATTGCCTATAATATTCAGCTGTTTAACTTAGTATGAGTTTTGCTATAGTTTAATGAATATAATTCACTTCCGTTTATATTGGTTGTAAATTAATAAGCGAATCAAACTGAAAAAAAAAAAAAAAAAAAAACCTTAGGTTCTAATTTAAATAGAAATCGAAGTTGTGAAAAGCTAAACTAAAAAGAGCCTGGATGTAAAAATAATATCATCATGAAATTAGCAATTAAAAATATGATTACCAATCCAATGTTGTCTTTGTAATCTTACAGCTCATGACTAGTCTTTTTCTAAAAGTATTGTTGTTAAGAGAATAATACTAGAAAAAAAATATTACCGGTTAGTTGGAAACCGGTTCGTCTCCAAAATATTGTGACTGCCTAGGTGTTGGTAGTCTAAAACAGAAATTATAAACTTATTGTAGTCTAAAACAGAAATTATAAACTTATTGTGTAATTAGAGTGCTCCCAATGGAGTAGTTCCTCAATTCTTAGTCTTGGGTGCCACATCAGCGCCATATCAGCACTTTCTTTTCAGGACTAAACCCAGGACTAAACACTCCCAACAATGACACTCTTTACTTAAATAAATTGGGACCCAATATATATATTAATTAATTATTATGTATACAAATTTTGGATCATCATGTACAAGCCAACAAAACACTTTCATCCGTCCACAAAAATTACAAGAAAGCACGAAGAGAGAGACGAGTAGCTGGACGCTTACCTGGGCGGAGCCCTGGGCGGATGGCTGCCATCAGCGCCCACCTGGGCTGGTGGTTGGGCGAGCCTCAAGACGGAGGCGTTGGGTGCAACCTTATTGTGTAAGTGGTGGTGGCGTTTCAAAGATAAAGATGAGGCGTAATGTAATAGTTTCATTATATGATCATGATGGCAGATTCATAGGCGAACAAAATTTCTTTTACTGCCCATCATTTTGGGGTAACATTCGAAAATGTGGAAAGGAAACAGATTCCATAGACACTCCATTAACAACTACCTTTTTCTCAAAAAATTGGCCGCAAAATTCTACTATTTTTTGAAAGGACCTGCGGCTATAGAATTTGTCTAACAGCCTTACTCTTTTATTACCAAGGATTGTGCATTAAAAGACAACCATAATGCAACGGTTACGGATCGAATATGCAATAATTCGAAGGGGCTAACCGTGTACCACGTCCGAACGAGTTTGAACCTAATTTGGGCCAACTAATCTCATGGTTTAATAGATACCACTATGCCAACGGCCGCTTAGAAACAAAGTTTCTATTTTAGTATGAGCTTTTCTTTCAAAAATGAAAAAAAGCTTAAACCTTGAACCACATAAAGGGTCCTAAAAGCTCGCATAAAATAGGCCCTCGGTCCACTAATATACATACATATACATACATACATAGCATGCTCAAATTACCACGTGAAAACTGACAACTCGTGAAAGAACAGTATACATGGAAATATGGCATTTTGAAAGATGTTGTAGCATGTTACATATCTTAGCTCATAGCACATAACTCTTGTGATCTTGATATGAGTACCCAATTTGCCAATTGTGATCCTTCACTTGACTTGTATTAGTTTACACTATGACAGTAGAAGTGAACAAATGGACACGTCGGACCTATTACTTGTCTATTACCATCATTGTATGTATGAGTTTATTATCATCATCATTGTATATATATATATGGGTCAGTTATGGATTTATGTCATCTATTGTTATGTGTTAGTTATAGGAAGGTTTGTAGTTATTGAACCTGGGGAGCGGCAGGCTACTTTGGTAGTTGAGGGCTGAAGAACTAACAACACAAGTTCAGTTGACCAGCTTTTAATATGTTCAGAATATCAGCGGACTACGAAACATCTTAAGCTAAATATTCAGTAACATTTTTTGCCTCAGCTCTAAATGCAGTAACCTTGAATGCTCCAGAAATATTGTATTATGTATAATTGGTAAAAACTTGTATAGTTAGTAAAAACTTGTTATATTGTCCAATGAAACTTATAGAAATAAACCAAAGTTTTTGCTGCAAAACCAACTATAGGTGATAATCGAAGAAAGCATACCTTATTACGACAAACAGGGCAAGCCAAAACAAACTGCTCTTCTGAAACATCAGGTTACCTATATACATTATACATAATTATACATAAACATAATAAACATATAATATTATATCAAAAGAATGTGAATTAAAGTATAGATGCATAGAACCATATTAAAAGATTCAAAGTAACCTCAAATAGTATTCCATATACAACTTATAAACAAACTGAGCATTTGAGCTATATATTATCAGTCAAACACATAAACGCATTTGACTTTTTTTAGTTTATTGTTGCTAAAACTACACAAATATGAAAACTTAATTAATTGAAAGCAACAAGCTTTGCAGTTCGGCAGTGGAGCTACAATGTATATATGAAGTATAAACCACAATTAGTTTTATCGTAAATACAAAAGAATAGAGTATCTAATATAAATTATGAACTGCAAATGTAGATTTGAACCCTTCCTAAACATCATAGTATAGTTCATTAAAACTTAAAGGCAATGATTACCCTTAATAATTCCATTATCCAGGGAAGATAACAAGTTATCAATTACTCTCTATTCTATGAAGCATGATTCCAAAAAAGTTTATGAATCTGTTGCTGACGATAATAATTTACACTCATAGTCGATTCATTAGATATTTGATAACAGAGTTCAACTAATGTAAAAGAAAAAAAGATTATAACCGTTGATATTGTGACTTAAATGAAACAAAGTTGTGAATTGAATCTGATACCTTTGTGAAATTGTATCCAACACTCCATCCAAAGTAGAATTTAATACCTCTGCTTGAAAGAATCTGAAATAAACATTAATTTTATTTTCTTACAACTTATTCTTACATTGTTCAAAAATAGTTTTATACGAAAAATGAAAGCATAAAGAAGGCAAAGATTACTGTACTTACAGTATGATGAGAATATACCACACCATCATTTACTGCCAAAACACACACACTTTTTTCTATTAATAAGCCACTGCAAAAAACAAAAATAAATAAATAAAAAATTTGCATTAAATAACAGTCATCGTAGCTAACATGCGTCGTTTTTTACAAGACTTGTCAAAAAACACATAATGACCAACATCAAAGCCGTCCATTAACACAGTTTTAATAAAACCAACGACGAAGTATTTTAGACGTCACAACATGAACCTACATTATAACCGTAAATTTTGAACAGAATTTGGCAAAGCAGAATCAAAAACCCACATAAAAAATGTCAACTTAAACAGATTATAGCAAACCAACATCCAAGGGACATTATTTTGCAAGCACAACATAAACCGACATCGCAACCGTCAATTTAAACAGATTTCAGGAAACCAACATTGAAGGGATATTTTACAAGCCAATACATAAACCCATTACAAAACTGTCAATTTAAAAGATTTTACTAACCAACATTAAAGCGACAATTTTTTACAAGCCACTACATAAACCAACATCAAAAAAACAGATTTTAGCAAACCAACATAAAAATCCACATCAAAATCGTCAACAGATTTTAGCAAACCAACATCGAAGGGGACATATTTTACAAGCCACGATATAAACCCACATCAAAACCGTCAATTTTTAACAAACCAACGTTGGAAGGACTTATTTGTACAAGCCACGACATAAAAACTGTCATTTTTTAAACAGACTATGGCAAACCAGCATCGAAGCGGCATTTTTGTAACAAGCCACGACGTAATCCCACATCATAAACCGTCGATTTAAAGAATTTTTAGCATACCGACATCGAAGGGACATTTTTCATAAAGCACGACAAAAACCCACTTCAAAACCATCGATTAAAACAGATTTTAGCATACCAACAACAAAGGGGAACACTTTTTACATGCCACAACATAAATCCCATCAAAACCATCAATTTAAATAGGTTTTAGCAAACCAACATCCAAGACACACTTTGTACAAGCCGAAATATATAAACCAAATCAGAACCCTCAATAATCTTTAAACAAATTTTGACAAACAAACATCGGAGGGACTTATTTGTACAGACCATGACATAAACCAACATCTAAACCGTCATTTTAAAAAGACTAACATGTTCAGACTCGGATATATTCGAAATCCAACCACATGTGACCGAGAAAATAGGTTACGACCCTTGTTTTTATTCTCGGATAAGGGAAGGATTGTCTACATCTCACCTCCCCCATACACCACTCAAGTGGTATTGGGTACTGTTGTTGTTGTTGTTGTTGCCTTGTACTATGTCCGAACGTGTCTGAACAAGTATGGTGTCAATAACCAACATTACTTTAAGACCCTGTGTACATCGTCCTAACAAGTTTGAACCTATTTTTGTGTCGACTCGTCAGTTTTCACGTATATTATCTGTTTGTTTTTAAAAAATGTCATTTCAAAAACCTACTCCACGTCTAATTAAACACCCACCCCACCACGCCGGATCACCCGATAATATAATAACACATGGAGTAATATTCAACCTGACTATTTGATCATAATGACTCCTTCCAAAATATATATCCTCATCCATATCACATTCGGCATCAACTAATTGTAGCTCTAATTACATATATTCCTGCCAATCAGATAAACATGGTAAATTTATTCAGATTACATGTTGATTCTATGTAGTCAATCATACTTGCAGAACAAAGTATATAAGTTACATTTAAACACTAACCTCTATTAACTTTTGCCTTTGCTTCTTCATTCATACTCCAAAGAGGGATGACTTCTCGTATGGTGTCTTTGGAGTATTGAGTGTTAAAACACTAATACTCAATCATATCTGAAATTTAACATCTACGAACATCTAAACTCTCTGTAATTTCATCTCTCTTAATTGATACCAATTTACAAGATACAACGAGGATATTTATAGACCCGAGATACAAGACCTTACTGCCCAATAAATGCAGCAACCCAACTAACTACATTAATTGCACCGTCCCAACTAACTACATTAATTGCACCGACTACCTACTAACATTAAATGTGTATTCGTATGTCTTATGTATTGTAACACTCCCCCTCAAGCTGGAGCATAGATATTGATCATGCCCAGCTTGTCACAAAACTGACGGATACAATTTCTAGGTAATGCTTTGGTGAATAAGTCAGCCAACTGTTCATTACTTTTGATATGAGGTGTTTGAATAATTCCTTTTTCTAACTTTTCTCGAGTAAAATGACAGTCAACTTCAATATGTTTGGTCCTTTCATGGAAAACGGGGTTGCTTGCAATATGAATAGCTGCTTTGTTATCACACCACAGATTCATTGGTTCGGACTGAGCAAAACCGATCTCGCTAAGAAGGTTACGAACCCAAATAAGTTCACAAGTTGTCTGGGCCATGGCTCGATACTCAGATTCCGCACTTGAACGAGATACCACATTTTGTTTCTTACTTTTCCAAGATACAAGATTTCCTCCAACAAAGACACAATAACTGTAACATCCCGCGTTTTTCCGTTAAATTTATTTTTAACACTGTCTTTTTTTTTTAAATAATATCTTTCGTTATTTGTATTCGTGGATTCCGTTAACAAACGTTCATAATATTCTCGTTATTTAATTATAACATCACTCGTTTACTCGAGCGTTCTTAAAATATTCGTTTGGTTAATTCCCGCACCCGCTTTGAAACTTGAGGGACTAAACTTGCCAAGAGGGCAAAGAGATGACTAGGTCAACTAGTCAACCTTCACCCTCCTCCATTCAATCACCTCCACCTCTCTCTCTTTCTCTCTAGCAAGAACACACACACAAACACCCAATTCAATCATTCATCATCTAAATTCAATCTTGGAAGCTCACAACAAATCCGATTACATTTTCGTGATCCTCTCTTCATCCTCTACATTTTGATACAAACTTCATCTCGTTTGGGTAACATTTCTAAAACTCTAGATTTCTTTAAATTCGTGTTTTTGACTTGAAATTGTGTTAGTTAGTGTCTATGGCTCGTGTCTAGCATGAATATATGATTTACTTGCTCGATTTGTTGTTTTGAGTAACTAGTTTGAACATTTGAAATGGGTTTGCTTAATCCTTGATTTTGGATGAGTTAATGTTGTTAGATTGTTAAAGTGCATGTTTTAATTGTGTTACTAGTATCATTAGCCACATTTTGATGTGTAGGTTGATTAAGAAAACTTCAAAAACCCGATTAATGATTTTGTGATGTTTGACTAGGGTTTGATAGTTCTTGACATGAACTTTTGATGCTTGAATGCCATGGAATGTTAATTGTTAGTGATTAGTTGTAATGTATGCTTAATTACCTTCGAAACGGCATATCGTATGTGTGAATTGGATTTCCGAAACTTAAAATGCAATTGATGAACTTGAAACTTTGAAAATGGACTTTTAAACGATCACTTGACGAGAAATCGGTTATGGAAAATGTTGTTTTTGTTTGATGAAACATGTTTAGTTGTGTTCCTTGTCAAAAGAGCTTTCCAACGGTATAAGATACGCTTCCTAATTGTTTACGGTTTGAGTTTTGCGTTTGTTTGAAATTTTACCAAGCCTTGAACAAGTGAAACAGGCCAGGGACCAGGCCACGGCCATTGTCGCGCCGCGGAGCAATTTGTCGCACCGTGGCCCAAAGGGTGATTTTAGAACATGTTTTTCAAGCTTTCTGACCTTCAACATAGGCATTTGTCGCGCCGCGGAGCAATTTGTCGCGCCGTGACAATTGCCTGTTTCATCCGAACTTCAGCAAACTTGTTTTGGCCATAACTTTTTGACCGTAACTCTGTTTTCGATGAATCAAATATCGTTGGAAACGTAATAAGATTTCCTTTCTAATGGTAAGGTTTTGAAATGTCAACTCAAACTTTATTACAATCGTTCTAACATGCTTTTATACTTGATTCTTGCATGAAACTTGACAACGTGATTCACATGCTATACTATTCGAGTCGTAACGAGCCATAGGACTAATTGAACACATTTCACCCAACCATGTGTCGTAACCGGTTAATTGATACAATTTACTTGTTTAGGTCAAGACTAAGCAACTTTCATGCACACGTTTACTTTGTGAAGTACCTTTATACTCGTGCACTCGAGGTGAGATCATAGTCCCACCTTTTCAACAACTTTTTATACTTTTAAATTGTGGGCTGAGAAACATATACTTTGTTACATTTTGTACTACTTACTTTTATACTTTGAACACAAGTACAAGGAAAACAAACATTCTACAGCGAGTTTAGAACGAAAATCCTCAATTCGATTATCATTAGTTACACTTGCCGGGTGTAAGCGAGAACTTATGTTATATGGCCATATGGGTTGACAACCCTCATCTTTGACGGTTCGCTACCGTCTACGGATGAAATATATTTTCGAGAATCAGTGTTTGTTCTAGCACTAAGTGATGGGGTATACAATGGAAGGAATGTTAAGCTTTGATAATTGGGTGCTCGCGAACCAACTTTTGGAATGCAACTTTTGGATGATCAATTTATGGAAATACTAAATCTTGTGGTTCAAAATATAACGTTTACTAATACACCTATGATTTCACCAACGTTTTTCGTTGACAGTTTTCTATATGTTTCTCAGGTTCATACATGGCTATTTGATACATGCTTCCGCGTACATTCATACTTGCTTGGGGTCAAGCATACATACATGCATACGCTAGTGATAGCACCTTTGGATTCAAACATATTGTTTACATACTTACGCTATTTATAGCAACTGTGATTTTAAACTAATTATGTCGCAAGATATTTCCTTTGTACTTTACTACTTTTGTAAACTTAAACTTGTTGTCGATCCGTTTGGTGAACTAAACTTTGCAAGTCATGCACGTTTCAAATGAACGCGACATAATTTTGGTCAAACGAGTCTCATATAGGGACTATGACCACGCAACGGGACCTAAGTAGCGGCGCCGTCAATGACGATTTGGTCGGGTCGTTACAGATGGTATCAGAGCTGGTTTAACCTTAGCCGTAAAGGTAGTCACGCGCGCCGGCTGTTAGGCCGGGCACTCATACGGACTATGCTTTTTGGCGGGTTAATCGTAGAGGGGGTTCTCACAGTGTTACCTGTGACGAAGCATTGGCTCTTACCCCTTGCGATCCCTTGGAATTTGAGGGTTGGCAGTTTGGCAGAAATGCGGGCCGTAAAATCAGTGTCTGAGGTACACTCAGTGGTCACCAAGAGGTTAGCTGGAAAGGCACTGGGTGGGTTTCTACCCCATCTGTCGTTACAGATGGTATCAGAGCATTGGTTGTAGGGAACTAGGACGTGCATTAGTGTGTCTAACAGAGTCGTTAGGACGCATTAGTGAGTCTAGACTACAATCGGATAGTTAGCATTTGCATTCTGGCATACATTTGCTATAGATAGCACTTACTTGACTACTTGTGCATTATACTTGAATCATTCTTAGGCAAACTTTTTAATGGTACCCAACCTTCATCATACGAACTCGTATTCCGCCACTTTTTGGTAACACACGTAAATTCATGATTCATACACGTATGGATGACGACGAATTCATTAGTCACACTTGTTCGGGAACTCTGTCTCCCGAATTGTTATTTGCCACCGTTTCAACTTACTATCGGTTTCCCACTGGTGTTTCTTACTATCTACTTTTTAGTGTTACTACCATCACTACTCTAGGTGAGTATCGTCATCAACATTTATCACTACGGTTGCGTACTACTCGTTATCATGACTCGTTACTCTTTTCATACCTAAATACATTATTGTTTGAATCGAACCGATTTGACGTTAACAATCGTTTATACATTTCCCGCGGGGAAACGCTTCTTTAGAGTTGTAGAAACTATTTCGATTTAATACGAGTCACGTTTGAGACGTCGTTACATTTTGTTCATTTTAGATTTTCGCGATGACACGAACTTGAATCTATAGAGTGATGTGGGAATGGAGGTATGAGTTAGCGTAATATAACGGCACTCGATCAATGTGGTTATATTACGGTAAGACATACCAAAGTTCTAGTGACGCGTGATGGTGGTTAGACTCGATCAACCTAAACACCACCATGTGCCATGTACATGACTTCATCCTTTCAGGTTTGGACATCCGAAAACTCCGAGAATATTTATAACAACCATACCGGGGACACACCTTCGATTTTTGTCGAACTATACTTATGCTTCCGAATGAATTACCGATTCCATTCGACTTCAACCGTATGTCACACGGGTATACTAGCTCGTCCTCGCGCAGTCTTATTGACTAACTACAATTTACTCGTTATGCTCACATCGGGGCGGAAACTTCTCTTGCATCACCCTCGTACTTCCGGTTCAGGAGGTCCTTATTCTAAATTCTCAATGGAGAGCGACTCTTCACGTCATACAAGTATTCGCCGCGAGGGTGGATAGTCCTAACAATCGTTTTCAAAACCCGATAAGAACTTGCCCCGACGAACGTTTTTGGAAACCGATAAATCTTCTGCGACGCGAATTTTCTTGAGAAACTTGTCCTAGCTAACGTTTTCAATTCCTAGCAAACTTGTTCAATATGCCTTAGGGAAATGTACCCCGTTTCGGATCGAGATCCTCGTTTCACTTCTAGATTTTGGAGTACCTTACAAAAAGCCTCGGGACCGCGTTTAGACATGAGTACCGCGTACCATCCACAACCCGACGGACCGAACAAACATGCGATTTAAACCTTGGAAACCATAATACAAGTTTGTATTACCAACTTCAAATTTATTTGAGAAAAGTATTTTCCTTAAACCGAATCCTCGTACTACAATGATTTTCATTCGAGTTTTAACGTCACTCCTTTTGAAACCACATGTGACCGGAAACGTCATTCTCCTTTTGTCGAACCAAGTAAACGATGATCAATTCACCGGGGCCGAGGTTATTCGTGAGCAACCGAGAAAATTTAGTCATATTCAGGTAAAACCCTACGCGACTCGTAATCACCAAGAGCTACGCCGATGTTAGACGTAAATATTTCAAATAAACCGCGTCACGTTAAGAGTCGCACCTTGGAAAAGTGCAATCCGTTTCGGGAAACGTAGGAAGCTAAATCCGCGATATTTTGATCCTTTAAATTCTTGGGGTGTTTTGGACCCGTCGCTAGCCGTTTAGACTTTTCCGACTCATTTTGGGTCTCCGTTTATCCTACATTCGATGTATCAACTCAAAGACGTGTTTTGCGAAACGAGAACTTGTTATCTCCTTTGATGAACTCACTATCGACGATAACCCTCACTTCCTAGGAGGACCGGTTGAAACCATAAATCGTGAAGCCAAACCCTAAAACAACATATGATCCCGACAGTCAAAATTCGTTGAAATACCCTAGGACGTACTTCTCCCTTATTCGTAGAATTTACAACGCAAGATCTCGAGTAAGATTCAACAACTACTACTTCCAACTAAATTTCGGGACGAAATTTCTTTTGAGGTGTGGATAATGTAACATCCCGCGTTTTTCCGTTAAATTTATTTTTAACACTGTCTTTTTTTTTTTAAATAATATCTTTCGTTATTTGTATTCGTGGATTCCGTTAACAAACGTTCATAATATTCTCGTTATTTAATTATAACATCACTCGTTTACTCGAGCGTTCTTAAAATATTCGTTTGGTTAATTCCCGCACCCGCTTTGAAACTTGAGGGACTAAACTTGCCAAGAGGGCAAAGAGATGACTAGGTCAACTAGTCAACCTTCACCCTCCTCCATTCAATCACCTCCACCTCTCTCTCTTTCTCTCTAGCAAGAACACACACACAAACACCCAATTCAATCATTTATCATCTAAATTCAATCTTGGAAGCTCACAACAAATCCGATTACATTTTCGTGATCCTCTCTTCATCCTCTACATTTTGATACAAACTTCATCTCGTTTGGGTAACATTTCTAAAACTCTAGATTTCTTTAAATTCGTGTTTTTGACTTGAAATTGTGTTAGTTAGTGTCTATGGCTCGTGTCTAGCATGAATATATGATTTACTTGCTCGATTTGTTGTTTTGAGTAACTAGTTTGAACATTTGAAATGGGTTTGCTTAATCCTTGATTTTGGATGAGTTAATGTTGTTAGATTGTTAAAGTGCATGTTTTAATTGTGTTACTAGTATCATTAGCCACATTTTGATGTGTAGGTTGATTAAGAAAACTTCAAAAACCCGATTAATGATTTTGTGATGTTTGACTAGGGTTTGATAGTTCTTGACATGAACTTTTGATGCTTGAATGCCATGGAATGTTAATTGTTAGTGATTAGTTGTAATGTATGCTTAATTACCTTCGAAACGGCATATCGTATGTGTGAATTGGATTTCCGAAACTTAAAATGCAATTGATGAACTTGAAACTTTGAAAATGGACTTTTAAACGATCACTTGACGAGAAATCGGTTATGGAAAATGTTGTTTTTGTTTGATGAAACATGTTTAGTTGTGTTCCTTGTCAAAAGAGCTTTCCAACGGTATAAGATACGCTTCCTAATTGTTTACGGTTTGAGTTTTGCGTTTGTTTGAAATTTTACCAAGCCTTGAACAAGTGAAACAGGCCAGGGACCAGGCCACGGCCATTGTCGCGCCGCGGAGCAATTTGTCGCGCCGTGGCCCAAAGGGTGATTTTAGAACATGTTTTTCAAGCTTTCTGACCTTCAACATAGGCATTTGTCGCGCCGCGGAGCAATTTGTCGCGCCGTGACAATTGCCTGTTTCATCCGAACTTCAGCAAACTTGTTTTGGCCATAACTTTTTGACCGTAACTCTGTTTTCGATGAATCAAATATCGTTGGAAACGTAATAAGATTTCCTTTCTAATGGTAAGGTTTTGAAATGTCAACTCAAACTTTATTACAATCGTTCTAACATGCTTTTATACTTGATTCTTGCATGAAACTTGACAACGTGATTCACATGCTATACTATTCGAGTCGTAACGAGCCATAGGACTAATTGAACACATTTCACCCAACCATGTGTCGTAACCGGTTAATTGATACAATTTACTTGTTTAGGTCAAGACTAAGCAACTTTCATGCACACGTTTACTTTGTGAAGTACCTTTATACTCGTGCACTCGAGGTGAGATCATAGTCCCACCTTTTCAACAACTTTTTATACTTTTAAATTGTGGGCTGAGAAACATATACTTTGTTACATTTTGTACTACTTACTTTTATACTTTGAACACAAGTACAAGGAAAACAAACATTCTACAGCGAGTTTAGAACGAAAATCCTCAATTCGATTATCATTAGTTACACTTGCCGGGTGTAAGCGAGAACTTATGTTATATGGCCATATGGGTTGACAACCCTCATCTTTGACGGTTCGCTACCGTCTACGGATGAAATATATTTTCGAGAATCAGTGTTTGTTCTAGCACTAAGTGATGGGGTATACAATGGAAGGAATGTTAAGCTTTGATAATTGGGTGCTCGCGAACCAACTTTTGGAATGCAACTTTTGGATGATCAATTTATGGAAATACTAAATCTTGTGGTTCAAAATATAACGTTTACTAATACACCTATGATTTCACCAACGTTTTTCGTTGACAGTTTTCTATATGTTTCTCAGGTTCATACATGGCTATTTGATACATGCTTCCGCGTACATTCATACTTGCTTGGGGTCAAGCATACATACATGCATACGCTAGTGATAGCACCTTTGGATTCAAACATATTGTTTACATACTTACGCTATTTATAGCAACTGTGATTTTAAACTAATTATGTCGCAAGATATTTCCTTTGTACTTTACTACTTTTGTAAACTTAAACTTGTTGTCGATCCGTTTGGTGAACTAAACTTTGCAAGTCATGCACGTTTCAAATGAACGCGACATAATTTTGGTCAAACGAGTCTCATATAGGGACTATGACCACGCAACGGGACCTAAGTAGCGGCGCCGTCAATGACGATTTGGTCGGGTCGTTACAATAACCAGTTGTAGAGCGTTTAGTTGCAGGATCACCATTATAATCAGCATCAGAAAATCCCTCAATAGTGTGATGACCATGATTCTGGTATAAAAGACCACGACCAGGTGTACCTTTTAAGTACTTTAAGATATGAGTGACAGCATCCCAATGTGAGGTTCTCGGAGATGACAAGAACTGACTAACAACACTCACCGGGAAAGCAATATCAGGACGGGTGAGTGTAAGATAATTTAGCTTGCCAACAATCCTTCTATATTTTTCTGGGTTCATAAGAAGTTCTCCTTCGTCAGTTTTTAATTTTACACTAGGTATCATTGGTGTTTCACAAGTTTTTGCATTAATCATCCCAGAATCACTGAGCACATCAAGGCAATACTTTCTCTGAGATAAGAAAATACCTCTTTTATTTCGAGAGACTTCAATACCGAGAAAATATTTCAAAGGACCAAGGTCCTTCGTTTGAAATTGAGTACTTAAGAATGTTTTTAACTTGTGAATTCCTTCTTTATCACTCCCAGTAATTACAATGTCATCCACATAAACAACAAGCAAGATGCACCCAGAGTTTGATGAAGCGAAGAATACGGAGTGATCATATGCACTTCTTCTTAGGCCAAAGTTTCTAACTACCGCATTGAATTTTCCGAACCAGGCACGAGGAGATTGCTTCAAACCGTAAATTGCTTTTCGTAATTTGCATACTTTACCAGACTCCCCCTGAGCAACAAACCCAGGTGGTTGCTCCATATAGACTTCTTCTTGCAAATTTCCATGTAAAAAAGCATTTTTCACATCAAGTTGGTGAAGTGTCCATTGATATGTAGCAGCTAAAGAAACGAATAATCTGATAGATGTGAGTTTAGCAACAGGAGAAAAGGTCTCAGAATAATCCACCCCATATGTTTGAGCATATCCCTTAGCAACTAAACGAGCTTTCAACCGTGCCAAAGAACCATCAGGATTAACCTTTACCGTGAAGACCCACTTACAACGAATTGCCTTTTTAGAAACAGGTAAGTTAACTAATGCCCAGGTACCATTATGATCGAGTGCATTCATTTCCTCAATCATAGCAGTACGCCATCCAGAATGAGCCAAAGCTTCACCAACAGTTTTCGGAATGGAGACAGAGTCTAAAGTGGCAACAAAAGCACGAGAAGAGACGGACAATTTATCATAAGAGACAAAGGAAGCAATAGGATAAGTACACTTACGCTTACCTTTTCGAAGAGCAATCGGTATATCAGAATCAGAATCGGAAGATTGGGTATCATGAATATCACTAGAAACATTACTCGGTGACTCACCGGAAGGATCTACCGACGATGACTGTGGCTCAGGAGCGGGCACTGATGTAGGACGGGGTCGTCGACTGTATATATATTGAAAATGGTCAGTTTGTTCTGATGGTGTGGGCTCTGGTGTGGGATCTGATGTATGATCTGGTGTGGGATCTGGTGTGGGAACTTCCATGCTATATCTCAATAAGTCATCACTCTCCTCATGATTGCGAGAAATGGTTGTAGGAAAGAACGGTAATTCTTCTTGAAATGTGACGTCTCTGGAAACAACATAGCGTTGGAGAGTTGGTGAAAAGCATCTATACCCTTTCTGAAGACGAGAGTATCCTAGAAAGACACACTTAATAGATTTAGGATCTAATTTGGTTAGGTGAGGTTGGGTGTCTCGAACAAAACAAGTGCTACCAAATATCTTAGGCTCGATTGGAAACAAGGATTTTGTAGGAAATAAAATACTATATGGAATATCACCATTAAGAACTTCAGACGGCATGCGATTTATAAGAAAGCACGCAGTTGATACGGCATCAGCCCAAAAAGGTTTTGGAACATTCATTTGAAATAATAGTGCTCGGGCCACCTCAAGAAGGTGTCTATTTTTCCGTTCCGCAACCCCATTTTGTGCTGGTGTATCAACACATGATGACTCATGCAGGATACCTTCTTGTAGCATATATGATTTAAAAGACTCTGAGAGAAATTCTTTTGCGTTATCACTTCTCAGAGTTAGAACAGAAGTATGAAATTGTGTTTTTACTTCAGCAACAAAGGAACAAAAATGATTAAACACTTCCGAGCGACTTTTCATTAAATAAAGCCATGTAACACGAGAGTAGTCATCAATAAAAGTAACAAAATATTTAAAACCAGATTTTGATGTCACAGAACACGGACCCCAAACATCAGAATGTACTAATTCAAATGGGGACGCAGCCCGCTTATTGACTCTAGGACTTAAGTGGACTCGTTGATGCTTAGCGAACTAACAAGACTCACAATATAAAGAGGATAAACCGAAAAACTTAGAACATAGTTTCTTCAGATTCTGTAAAGAAGGATGACCTAACCGACAATGCATCATAAGAGGAGAGGATGACTTTGAGCAAACTAATGATCGGGGAATTTTTGTTGTAGTTTCAAGTATGTAAAGTCCATCAGATACCCGTCCTTTACCAATAATCTGTTTCGTCGAGAGATCCTGAAAGATACAAGAGTCAGGAAACAGTAAGGCTACACAATTTAAGTCACGAGTAAGTTTGCTGACGGATAGTAGGTTAAATGAGAAATTAGGCAGACACAAAACGGATGATAAAGATATAGATGGGGTGAGGTTGATAGTGCCGGAACCAAGAACAGGGGAGGTGGTACCATTTGCAATTGTGACATACGATGAGTGAGTATTGAAGTCGGAGTAAAGATGGTTATTACCTGTCATATGATCTGAGGCACCAGAATCAATGACCCATTTGGAGGCTGATGATAAGAGACACGTGTCCTTACCTGTTTCGGCAAAAGCAGCGGTTGAAGTAGTAGGTTTCACAGATTCACCATTTGCAACAGTTGAAGATGCAGCATGTGCTGAAAGATTATTCCTCATATTTTGAGTTTGCAATTTCTTGCAAAATCGTTTAGTATGTCCAAGTTCATGACAATAAAAACACTCCACACCAGAATTAGTGGGTTCTTCCGTTGTTCTATCAGTATGGCCTCCTCTTGAACTTCCTCGATAACTTCCTCGATAGCCTCCACGAGACCTCCCTCCTCCTCTAAATCCTCCACGACTGACAAGAGCAGTGTTGTGCTCAGAAACTTGAGGTGTTTTAACATCCTCGTGACGGAGGACAGGAGCAAATGTTTCTTGAAGAGAGGGAATTGTAGACTCGTTCAAAAACTGGGACTTAATAGCATCATGTTCTGGTCGTAAACCAGTTAGAAAGCTCATGACCGCTACTTGCTCACGTTATGTCTGCATAGTCTTAATATCAGCACTCAAAGGCATCACAGAGTTAAACTCCTCATATGTTTTCTTAAATTCCATAACATAAGCCATTAAAGATCGATCGTGTTGTTCACCGCGATGAAAAGATTTGCACACATTAAATATTCTAGAGATATTGCTCTTTCCAGAATATAGAAAATCGAGATACTCCATAAGCTCTTTTACATACTCACAATGATTTACCAACGAAGTAACCGAAGATTCAATGGAATTCATAATTTGAAGAAAGAGTCTGGCGTCATTTTGTAGCCACAGATCCCGTGTATCATCTTTAGGAGGTTCGGAAGTAAGATGAGAAGCTTTTCCCATGCTCCTAAGATATACACGGATTGTCTTACTCCATTCAAAGAAGTTAGACCCATTAAGTTTATTGTCGGTCAAACGGGCTGCAATAGGAATAGTCTCGCTTAAATTACAATCTATTTTCTTTTCATCGCTCATTTTTTTTTTTTTTTTTGGAAATAAAATTAAATTAAAATTAAAATATAGCTTAAAATAAATACGTAGTATTAAAAGATACTGATATACTTTAAATTGATGGTGGGACTGCAAGTTGGTATACTTTAAGCATTTTTTTTTTTTTTTTTTTGGTAAATAAATAAATATCTATGATATAAACCTTGCACATTAGGAGTGGAATATAATAAGAGGTAGAAAGAGAACCCTCCCAAGAGAATCCAGACAGAAAGAGAGAACCAACCACACAGAAAAAAAAAAAAACCGACAGAGAGAATCACGAGCAATCGGAGAAATATTCCGGACAGATGATCGGAATCACGAGACTGATGATCGGAAAAGAGAACCGGCGGTGGAGAGTTATCCACGCGCCCTCACGCGCCGGCGAGTGGGCGGCGACTGGCGGTGATAGGCGGCGCGTGGGATGGCTTACGGCGGCCGGAAATTTTTCGTATTTTTCAGATATACAATTCGGGACCTTCTGGGACGTTTGGCGGGGGTGGTGAGATCTGAAAGTGACTTCGAAATGGTTCAATTTTGGAGACAGAAGTGATATTGACAGTGGGTGGTTATGGTGGTGGTGGTGACTTACAGACCAGACTCAAACACTCATAGGTACGCTCTGATACCATGAAATTTAACATCTACGAACATCAAAACTCTCTGTAATTTCATCTCTCTTAATTGATACCAATTTACAAGATACAACGAGGATATTTATAGACCCGAGATACAAGACCTTACTGCTCAATAAATGCAGCAACCCAACTAACTACATTAATTGCACCGTCCCAACTAACTACATTAATTGCACCGACTACCTACTAACATTAAATGTGTATTCGTATGTCTTATGTATTGTAACAATATCCTACATAATTGTTAAAAAATATTGTTATATGTACTATCTATCTATACATTATTATAAAGCGCGTGCCAGTAATCTTACGTGTCAATTTCTTAATTAATCTGAATTAAATTTGTACGCGTGTCATTTTCTTAATTAAATAGATTAAATAATTAATTTTTTATATGGGTTAAAATTTACATACCATACTTATCATCAATTATATTTGAACATTATTAAAGAATAACAAGTACTCCGTATATAATTGTGGATACGTAATTGCCATTTATATTTTGATTTTGGAATAACAATCCAATACTATACATACTAATAATAATTTAAATTATTAAATAATTCGTGGACTTGAATATTAACGGAAGGGCTCATAAACGTATCACTATATGTATTATATCTAATGTTGTGATCGCATATTCGCATTTAGTTAAGTATGTCAAACGTTTTGACATTTAGGGCACAAAATATAACAGACGGGCTCATAAAGGTAATATTATATGTTTTCTTACCCCATTGTTATCGTATTGGAATTGTATTATATATTTGATTAGTATCAATACTAACGTTATCAAAAGCTAATTTATTCAATTGTCGTGCGTTGCACGGGCTCATAAAACTAGTAGAACTTATAAAAATAAACCAAGTGTTGATCCGCTCAACTACCTTCTTTTGATATATTTTTGATAATAGAGGTTAACTATTAACCGTTGATATAGTGCTTTAAATGAAATAAAGTAGTGAATAGAATTTGATACGTATGTGAACTTGTATCCAACTGTCCAACCATAGTACTTGTAAGAATCTTACAAAATAACATAAAAGAATACGAAAAAAAACAATGATTGGATTGGATACAACCTGTTCCAACATTGTTTCAAGAACAGATAAATATGATATATTAAGGCATAAAAAAGGCAAAGATTACCATACTGACATTATGAATAGAAGATAATTACTGCACTCATAGTCGAACGATACCTTCTTTTGATAGATTTTTGAAAACGAAGTTCAAAAAAGATTGTAAGTATTGATATTGCGACTTAAATGAAACAAAATTGTGAATAGAAGATGGCCCATTGAACTTGTATCCAACTGTCCTTCCAAAGTACTAAATAGCTTTACATAATCTGAATAAGAACATTGCTTTGCTTACAAATTGTTCCTAAATTGTTTATAAAACAGTTATATACGAAAAACGACAGCATAAAGAGAAGATAACAAGCCATCAATTACCGTATTTTAATATACTTTTGATAACAAAGTTCAACTAATATGCAAGAAAAATTCAATAGTCCATCCGAAGTACTTAACAACATTTTACTAAAACGCTAAAAAGAATCCGAAATAAACATGGATTTGCTTACAACCTGTTCCTAGATAGAAACAAATAAAGAAAATAATCAAGAACCAAAATATTGAATACCGAGCGATTAGTAATTAATTAGTTGTAAAAAAACTAATCTTGTTAATAGCATGAGAAAGACCCTGGTTCAATCTTGTTAATAGCATCAAAGAATCAACCCAAGTCTAAAGCAGAAATAAATTCTTTAGCAGAGCATCAAAGGATTAACTTCGATTATAATAAAGATCGAATAGATTACAAAGAAGTTCATTGCATGATACATACCTGATCTGTCATCATCAGCAGATGAGTCCTAAATCTTTATCACCAACAGATAATAAAACTCTAAATTTTGATTAATCAGATACCGAAACCCTAAAAATAAAGATCAAACAGATAACAAAGAAGTTCATTGCATTATACATACCTGAACTGTAATCATCAGAAAACTTCAATAAATAAGTCCTAAATCTTTATCACCAACAGATAATAAAACCCTAAATCTTGATTGATCGGATCCCAAAACCCTATAAAAAATAAAGATCGAATAGATAACAAAAAATTCATTGCATTATACATACCTGAACTGTAATCGACTTCAATAAATGAGTCCTACATCTTTATCACCAACAGATGATAAAACCCTAAATCTTGATTGATCAGATACCCGAACCCTGAAAAAAAATATCAGGAAAGATAAGCTTCAAATTACTACGCGTTTATTGAGTATGAACTTGCATATTTATAGCATGATGTTACCGTTGTTAAACGTTAGTCGAACCCGGTGTATCTTTTTAAAAAAATGAATTTTAATAACCTATACCGTTGATCAGATGATAAAGACTTACGAGCACATTTTTTAAGAACGGTCATGTAAACAACAACAACAACAATAACAACAAAACACAATAATGTATGGGAGATATGAGATGTAGACAATTATTCCCCTATCCGAAAATAAAAACAAGTCATTTCTCTACCCAGAGTGAAAACAATCTCAAAAGTAAAAAGTCATCCCTCTCTTTATTCAACGGATAAAGAGATTACTTCCGAGTGGACCTCCGGCCAATAGGTCGGAAAAGATTTTAAAAAAAATTGAATAAAATTAAAAATAAAATTGAGACGCCATGAAAATGGTTAAATCAAATTTCCATGGGTTTTAAATCCTGCCTGAAGTTTAATTTAGGCTCTAAGAGTCAGTCAAGTCGCCAATAAATCGACATTTGCTGTCAACTCAATAACTAGAGCCGTTGTAAACATCAATGATAATCGCTTTAAACAACGTTTTTTTACGTCAGATCTAGAGGGTACTTAACCACCTCCGCGATCATATATTACTCACACACACGTTAGAAAACCATGGTATGAATTTCTTTCAATATCTCATATTCTATTCCATTAAATGTGGGAACTCTCGTTAGCCTGCTGAGTGTAAACATGGGATAAAAAATGTGAACAAAGCTTTGCAATATTTACTCTTTCGGTTGATATGAAAATGGGAAAACGCCTCATACATGAATTTATGGTGAACGAAATGCCTCGTTATCCAGAATTCATTGGGTTCACAAAGATGGACTTATTTCAGACAGTAATTTAAAAAGCTTATTTGAGAATACAAAATGGCTTAATGTATTTGAAAAATGTGATGTAGGCACCGTATGAGCACGTCTACCCGTCAATGAGTTAATTTTTCTCTCCGTGGTAGTGACTCGCAGATACCCACAGCTTGCAGATAAACCCGAAGGTTTAAAAAATATATATATTAGCTAAGCTGTGGGCACGGATACCCATGACAAGCGGGTAAAACCCGCTAATAATAACGGATTTACATTGAAAATATAAGCATATTAATGTGTAATTATATATATTTATGTGGGTTAACGGAAGTGAGTTGCTCATACGGGGTATCACTTATTCGTGGGCCGCATTTTTGTAGGTAAGAATGATCTAACCGAATAATCGATGATAGGATGAACCGGACTTGTGTTTGACACAATTCCCTTAAACATATTCGACGTCTGTTTCTAGGGTACACCGGTCCGAATCAGCGTACTGCCGAACTTGAACACTTGCCTGAAAGGTAACCGGATCGGGAAGACCTTGTTGTGGGTGAGAGGAAAAACTAATTGAGTTTGTGCTCTTAGTTTTTGGTGTATTTTTCTACAAAGCCTAAGACATTTATTTATAGTGAATACTATATCCTTAGGTTTGCTCTCACAACAGATGTGGGACAAAAACCAAAACTTCTGAATTTTGCACCAAACTAGGAACTTTGAGATTCGATATCTCATTCACCTTTAATCTGTTTTGGACACACCTTAGTTCATTATAAAGCCCTCGCAAGAGACTACAAAACCCACTAAATCATCATTAATATTGACTACTCTATCATATATTAATTAGTGTTCAAAGTTGGTGAAAACGCACTTAGTCTACTGGCTGTGAGTAAACGGCGATGTCTTTGAACTCGTCTGCCGTTTGTGTAGGTGACAATACGCTTCACACAAGACTCTCTCTGAGAACATCAAGTCCTCATAGTTATGTTCGTTATGGTCATGAACATTAGCCTGGTTATGATAGAGCTTATTAAGTATTGTGCCCCAACAATACCCTTCGAAGCGACCCCACTTCTCTCTCACATAGGTGATTCACCACCGAATTGCTACTGATTAACCATGCATGGTTATTTCAGTTGAATCATTAAAATCCATTGGCTTATCCTCTTACATGTCACTTTTAGGAATGGACTAGGAAGTCTACTCTTAATTAGTAAACCCCCTTTAAAAGGTGTAGGGGTTGCTAGTTTAGCAATTAACTCCCCCACAGTGACTTCGTCAGTTAATACAAGTAGGTTGTCATATTCAACTCAGATCTTGGGATCTCCAGTCAACTGAGTTAGGTTTTCCTTCAAATAAACTTAGCCTTTCAAGGGTTTCAGTCTCATTCCCACGCACGACTCGTACACTAACTCTTTGCTTAAGCCTTTTGTCAGCGGATCTGCAACATTATCCTTTGACTTCACATAGTCAATAGTGATAATTCCTCTAGAGATTAGTTGTCGTACTTTATTACGTCTATGTCTCATATGTTTATTTATACCATTACAATAACATAGTAATTTACATTAGAGTTACATGCTTAGTTACAAATCCAAATTCAAATATAAAACATGAAATACATGGAAAGTTCACACTTCTGTAATTAAATTCCTCCTTATTATTCATCGAACAAACTGTTGTCTGCGTCCATTAAAGATTCCTATCAAAATCTGTAACGACCCGTCAAAATCGCTATTGACGCGGTACGTTATTCATTAATTTCATAGTGAGGTTTTGACCTCTACATGATACGTTTTGTAAATATTGCATTCTTTTGAAAAGGCACACCATAAATGAATATCTATTCCAAGGTTTTTGACATCTGATAATTTCTACATATAGACAATCACCGTAAATAATAGTTTACAATAATACATCCGTTGACAATGCAGTCAAAATAAGATACATGGTGATGATTTTGAGAATGCAAAGTTTTCTCGAATAAAGCATGTATGACTCCATGCACATAGCTTGTATAACGTATAAGTAAACAGCGGAAGACTTCTAGGAACCTGAGAATAAACATGCTTAAAATGTCAACACAAAGGTTGGTGAGTTCATAGTTTTAATATTGCGCATAATCTGTATATAAAGGTGGATCACAAGATTTCAGTTGTTTCATCCAGAAACGTTTAACAAAATATTCTACAAGATTGAGCACCCTGGTAACTAAACTTTAACGTATATAAAATAAGTACCCCTGTTTTAACATACATGCAACCAACATGTGTAATACACGCAAACCAACGTGTACTAACCTCAAATAGCATACGTCTGTTTTATAGTTCAGGCTAGGGTTTCTATACCTGGAACAGACGGGGATGTCAAGCCCTATGGATCCATATACAACTACTCGCGCCCACCAGTTCTTATAACCGGAAGTTACTAGTTACCAAAGTTAAGGGATTTTTGGTTCAAACTCAGTGTAGAATTTAGTATGTACTTGTGCTCATTGCGTTTAAAATAAAGTGCATGTATTCTCAGCCCAAAAATATAGATTGCAAAAGCAATTAAAAATGGATCTATAAAACTCACAGTTCAATATTGAGATTCAATATTGTAGGTAGACATAACGATAGTGGATGATTGTATGGTTGATCTTGGATTAACGAACAATACCCAATATTTTCTTAGCTATAATTCGTTTGAAAACCCGTAATTAGAACACCCGTGTATACACTCGATGTATTATTTTTCTCGTTCGATCTTAGAATAATAATAATAATAACAATAAATGGGTTTTGGTATACACTGGTTGTCGATGGTTATTGATAAAGAAAAAGAGAGATGAATATGGGGAGGTGATGGTATGTTAGTTAACAAGAACAGAAATATATTACTTATTTATATAATACCCATGTCCATATCTATATCTAGTACTCTATATAATAAATCAATAGCAATCATTTTGTCACGGGATATTTACATTCACAGATTGAATAATACACTTGGACTTTTGGGCTAATCTCAATATTCAATGAATTAGTGTTTATGGACACCACACACCAAAAAGGAACCAATGGATATAAACTTTATGTTTATTTATTTAGTGCAACCCCACACTACTTGCATAATAACATACATGTTTATAGTGTATCGAAAGAAAAAAAATGGAAAGTGTTTTTGTCTTTGTCGAGTAAAAGAAAGCATAATTATTACCAAACAAATGGGTGTTGGTTCTTGTTGACATATCAAGTTGATATGATATGTATTTAATCAAATTGCAAAACGTGTGTAACAAAAATTATATTATTAGTTGTCACTTGTATATAATTATACATACATACATACATATATATATATATATATATATATATATATATATATATATATATATATATATATATATATATATATATATATATATATATATAAAATCTATAATAATAATGAATAATATAATAATTAAATATAAATACAAAACGCGTTTTATAATTCTATAGAAATAAAAACTTCAGTTTCAATCAAAACACACAAACAAAAGCAAACGGTGTCCCATCCCATATTACTAACTTAAAAGGTATATATCCCACATTATTTTTAATAGTAGTACTACACTTTATGCTTAATATATATGTTCTTACACCAAGCTTTGCTTGCTTGTATCTTTCGCTTTTAAACTTGTAGTCTTTTTTTTCTTCTTTTTAACAAAGTCATGGGACTATACTATTATATAGCATAACGTGATAATTTGTTGCATCAATAATTAAACTTCCGTCCGTGATATTGAATTCACAAGAGTTATAGTAACATCACTTTTATAAACTTCACGTGTATGTGTTGTTTATATTATTTGTATTATTCTTTAAAATTATTACCCTACTAACAATATGTGCTACCATTTGTGTGATTTTTGAAATAAAATGACTACTTTTTCGTGAATGATACTTAACATGTCAAAATTACTATAATTATCAAATATGGATTAAGAATTTTGAGGGTTGTAATAACATATCATTTAAGAATCGTATAGAAACAAAAGTTCACATATTTAGTTGTAACAATTAAATCGCATAATATTTTATCAACGTCTTTCAACTTATTATATATATATATATATACATATCTATTTATAAACCGTTGTTCGTGAATCGTCGGACAAACAAGGCGGTCAACCGTTATATAAAACTCATTTACAAAGTTTTAAAACTTGTCAAAATGTATTGCTTATCATGACGAAAATATTAAATCATATAGAGAATTGGTTTAGATAAATCGAAATTTTACGGGTCATCATAAAATCCATCCATCTATATCCATATCTAAAACAAAACAAAAGCTCAATTGTTTCATAATGCAGCTTATCGTCAACTCAACATGTAACTTTCATTAGTCAAAGTCAACACCTAGTACCAAGCTAAATCAGGTATTAGTACAAATCACATACATAGTTTTTTTTTCATAATGTTAACCCCGTTTATGCACTAAACTTTCAAAAATTCCAATTCATAAAGAATGACCTCTATTACACCTAAAGTAGATACAAAATTGATTCACACCTCAACGGTCTGGTATCCATGTATCACACACTTTAAATAAATAACAATAATAAGAATTCAAAATCAGATTCACGAATAAATAAAACGAACAGAGTTAATAAAATACACCAAAGGCCCTAAAAATGAAACTATACACTTACAATATCATTTATTTAAAATGCAAAGTCTTCAAATCCATATTATGTGTTGCCTACCATATCAAATCGTGCAAAAACCCCAAAATCCAAATAAGTGACGCAATATAAAAAAAGAATGTATGAAAATCAGTATTCATGCCAATAATAAGTAGATGAAATATACTTAATTATTTAATAAACTTTAAAAGCATGAAAGAAATCGATTTGTCCCTTTGTATATGAAGTGTCGACATGAGCGTCAAATCTATAAGCACCTACGTTGATGTGTATACATTTACTGTAAGACTAAAAGAGAAAAATAGATGTTTACACATATTAAATAGCAGGGATTGTAAACAAGCGAAAAGTTAGACGAAAGGAGAACCTCACAAGTCATCCCACAGTAAGTTCCAAAGGTTAGTTACTATAACCATCATTGGTGCCTTGCATGCTCCGAAAGACAATATAATCACATAGAGTTAACTGAACCTACTAATGAAGTAACAAATATACTCATGGTATATATTACCCAAAACAAACAGTGTAGTGACCCGACAAAATCGTCATGCGCCGTCTACTTAGGTCCCGTTACGTGATCATAAGTCTTTAAAACAACGTTTGACCAAAAATATGTCGAATTCATTTCAATTATAAAGATGTTTTAAGGTTTACAAAGTAGGTTCGACGACCAAACATGTTACAACGTTTTAAGTACAATTGAAATCTATGTGACACAAATCAAGTTAAGTCAAAAGCCGCTCCACGTATGCATGTGATAATGCTAAAAACGAACATATATTTCATAGCATTATCCCTCAAGAAAGACAAGCTTTTAGTTGCAATTGTTCTATTTACAAGTGATATTCGTTTAAATAATAAAAGGTGAAGACAAAAGACAGATTCGACGAATTGAAGACGCAAATGACCAAAAAGCTCAAAAGTACAAAGTACAATCAAAGTGGTTCAAATTATTGATGAGAAACCTCTCAAAATTACAAGAGTACAAGTCGCAAAACGCAAAATACAAGATATTAAATTGTACGCAAGGACGTTCGAAAATCCGGAACCGGGACCAAAGTCAACTCTCAACGCTCGGCGCAACGGACTAAAAATTATGAGTCAACTATGCACAAGAATATAATATAATATTTAAATAACGTCGACAAGCTTGAAAACAAAATTATGTGAGCTGGTACCTACCTCCATGCGATCGCATGGCCTGTAGGCATATTATCCATGCGATCGCATGAGCCACTTTTTGTGGCCACATGCCTATAAATTTCGCAGTTGGTGATCGAATATATATCTTTTTCCTTTCATCTCTCACTCGTATATATATATATATATATATATATATATATATATATATATATATATATATATATATATATATATATATATATATATATATATTATAATTTTAATTTTAATTTTAATTTTAAATTCTAATAATAAGGGTATGTTAGCGAATGTTGTAAGGGTGTAAGTCGAAATTCTGTCCGTGTAACGCTACGCTATTATTAATCATTGTAAGTTATGTTCAACCTTTTTAAATTAATGTCTCGTAGCTAAGTTATTATTATGCTTATTTAATGCCGAAGTAATCGTGATGTTGGGCTAAATATTAAAATTGGGTAATTGGGCTTTGTACCATAATTGGGGTTTGGATAAAAGAACGACACTTGTAGAAATTAGACTATGGGCTATTAATGGGTTTTATATTAACTAAACGATACCTCGTTAATTTAATATATAGACTTATAATTTGACGTATTTATATATAACTGAAACAACCCAACCCGTATTCCATACGATAATTTTTTTTTATAATACACATTTATGCGCCAATTAAATATGTAAATCATTCCACAAGTTCCATTTAAACGTACATCAACTTAAACGTTTACAAAAAGGCACGAAGGCCATTAATTAAGTTTTATACAAGTTTGACCCACTACAATGATAGTTTATAATCCAAACGACCTCGAGCATGGTTTGGGGCTAAACTACCCAAAACGCTAGGCCAAACTTCAAAAGCTAACACCAAAAGCACCCCTGACAACATAAGCGGGAGACCACTGAAAGAACCCGTCCTAATCCATCCGGACGAAATCCATATCGATTATAAATGATTCCCAATAGTTGATTTCATCGCGAGGTACTTGACCTCTATATGATACATTTTACAAACATTGCATTCGTTTTGAAAAGACAATCTTTCATTACATTTAAAGTTGACAGACATGCATACCATTTCATAATATATCCAACTATAATTGACTTAATAATGATCTTGATAAACTCAACGACTCGAATGCAACGTCTTTTGAAATATGTCATGAATGACTCCAAGTATTATCTTTAAAATGATCAAATGCACAGTGGAAGATTTCTTTCGTACCTGAGAATAAACATGCTTTCAAGTGTCAACCAAAAGGTTGGTGTGTTCATTAGTTTAACATAAATAATCATTTCATAATTTTAATAGACCACAAGATTTCATATTTCCATTTCTCAGAAACATACGTCCCATGCATAGAGACAAAAATATCATTCATATGGATTGAACACCTGGTAACCGACATTCACAATATGCATATAAGAATATCCCCATCATTTCCGGGATCCTCCTTCGGACATGATATAATTTTCGAAGTACTAAAGCATCCGGTACTTTGGATGGGGCTTGTTGGGCCCGATAGATCTATCTTTAGAGTTCGCGTCAATTAGGGTGTCTGTTCCCTAATTCTTAGATTACCAGACTATATAAAAAGGGCATATTCGATTTGATAATCCAACCATAGAATGTAGTTTCGATTACTTGTGTCTATCTCGTAAAGCATTTATAAAAGCAGCGCATGTATTATCAGTCCCAAAAAATATAAATAAAAAGGGAGTAATGAAAACTCACCTAATGTATTTTGTAGTAAAAATACATAGAACGACATTGAACAAGTATAGGGTTGGCCTTGGATTCACGAACCTATATCATTTGTATATTTATTAATATACATAGTTGAGCAATATATATATAAATTTATTAGTTATATACTTTTTATATTAATAATATATATATGTTTCATATATTTATTTTGTTATATAATATATTACTTTTCGTTATGTTATATGTATTAAATATATTTTTATATATGTATATATTATTTGTTTGTTAAAAATAGTAATATTAGTAATATTATCATAATCTTAGAAATGGTAAAATTTATAACAGTGTTAATGCTTAATATTATTAGTAACGGTAGTAATATTAATAATAACTCTATTTATGATAATAATAGTGATATTAACATTAATATTTGTGAAAAATATTAATTTTGCTATTAATGATAGTTATAATATTGATTTTAGTAATTACATAATAATAATTCATATAATAATGTAATATTGATACTTATGTTAATATTAACGTTCCTATTATTTACAGAAAGATACTACTACTAATATTTACGAAAATGATATTAATTTGTAATATTTTTATAATGATAATAATAATAAACCCTTTCATCATAATGATAGTAACATTAAAATTATAAAAATCATTAATAATTTTATGAGTAATACTATCGATAATAATAATTTGTATTATGATATTAATAATCATACTAATAATACTTAGTGATAGTAATAATGATAACAATATTGATCATATTAATAATCATGTTACAATGGTTAGTAATAATAATAATAATTAACCTAATAACAACAATAATCAATAATAATAATAATAATAATAATAATAATAATAATAATAATAATAATAATAGAAATCTTAATAATATAAAGTTATACCTTTGTAGTACTAAAAAGAGTAAAACTGCCCAAGACGGGACTCGAACCTGAGACCTCCCGCTCACTCTCATACACACTAATCCATTCCTCTGTTACTCTATATCTGTTTTATACTCCCTATTTAATTTATTTAACCCAACATATCTGTGTGTTATCTTCTTCTTCTTCCTCATGAGCATACAATCGATTCAGCAACCAACAAAACAACTAAACCACCTAATTTTCGGTTTCAAGCTTCTTAACTAAAATCAGTGGACTCGTGATTAATAGCAAATAAAAGAAAAACATAGAAAAAAAAAATAAAAACAACTCCCTTGCTGCTGTCGCAGCTTTTGCAAAAAAAAAAAAAAAATGGGTTTTGAATTTAAGAGCGTATTAGCCAGTAATTATAACATGTAATATGTGAGAAATCTTTCATATAAACTTTCCAATACCTTGATTTAACTTGAATCGTAAAGAATAACACAAATTTGGATGAAGAACGAAGTTTGACTTTTTGATTCAAGAACTTTGACTCTACAATTCGAATTCGTTTTAGAGAATTGGAAGCTGAGATTTCGAAGATTGTTTGAGTAAGGGATTCCTAACATAACTACGTTAATGGATTTTGAAAACTGATTAAATTTTAATTTTTGCCAAAAAAGTGCAGGTACAGAGGACGTGAACGAGAGAGAAAAAGAAAAAGAAAAATAAAATAAATCCCTCTTTTTGATTGATTACTGAAGACGTGATATAGCAATAATATAGTCAAAAGATCCAATTAGAAGAAAACAAAACAAAAAAAAAATATCCAAAGATCACAGATTACACAGAAAGACAGCGAAAGGGAAAGAAGAAGAAAAAAAAATATATAAGGACATAACATCTGATACGCATAATCTTATATATTGTTCTTATCTGCATATAAAATTCTGTATTTTATATAATTATATGTATTTTATATATATATATATCTGTATTTTATATATATCTATATGTATTTATATAATTCGGTTTATATATGATTATAAAGAATCTATAAACCTTAATATTTATAATAAAGTACTAATAATAATTTCAATACAATTATTAATAGAAATTTCAAAATACTAAAAATAATAATAACATCAATAATAATAATATTTGTATTAATAATAATTATAAACAGTAGTGATTTAGAAATCATAAAAATTACAATTTTCATAAGTTTCCTAATAACAATCATAAAAAGAAAATAATAATATGTTTATTAATTCTAATAATAATACTACTCATCATAATATTGTTGATAATAAAATTAATAATTTTGATAATATAATAATTTATATCAAATTTCATATATATCTATATATCAGTATTTTGAATATATGAAGAATTATAATAACATTAATTATACAATTTGATATTTAATATTAATGAAACAAATAGTAATAGTAGCGATAGAATTAATAATGGTAATAATATCAATATTAATAATAATATTTATACATATCATCTTTCATTTATACTTTGTATAATAATATTAATGATACAAATATTGATAAAATTAGTGAAATTAATGGTAATAGTATTACTATTATTTATATTTCTTAATGAATCTTTAATATTATAATTTACAATATATATACTATTACCTATGTATAGAATTTGTTTATATATATATATATATATATATATATATATATATATATATATATATATATATATATATATATATATATATATATATATATATATATATATATATATATATATATATACATATTTGTTTACACACAAATGTTCGTGAATCGTCAGGAATGGTCAAAGTCAAATGCATTCATGAAAATAGTTCAAACATTATGAGACTTAGTTTAATAGACTTTGCTTATCGTATCGAATTCATATAAAGATTAAGTTTAAATTTAGTCAGAAATTAGCGGGTCATCACAGTACCTACCCGTTAAAGAAATTTCGTCCCGAAATTTGAGTGGGGTGGTCATGGCTAACAATAAAAATGTTTTCATGACCAATTTGAGTTGATAAGTAGAGGTTTATCAGCATTGAATAATAATGCTAAAATAATTCGATAATTATTCTAAGAATACGAATGAAGCTATCGCAAAAAAAAGTGAATTGAAGAAAATAAGATTTTCCTTAGCTTTTGACGTAAACAAGGTTGAATTCCGGAATTCAAGGGATTTAAAGAAAATCTTTGGAAACCTATAAGATCTGATTCTTCGGGATTTATGGAATTTAAGATCTCTTTAATTAAATGCGATCATTTGCCTCGATTGCTTTGTCTGTTATTCCCACTATAAATGAACTTCTTTCGTTCCATCATTTTCATTATTCCTATACTTTCATTCTTAATTCTTACTTCTAAAAGATTGTGAAAATGCTTCATCCAGTTCTAATCCTTGATATTTTTCTAATTAACATTTATGTCATCCTTATTTTTAATCTTCCACCAGAAGAATCTGTTTCCTTCTACTATTATCTTGGGATGATACTATTCTTAATTATACCGTGCCTTTATATTGCTATTCGTATTAATATCCACAGTTTGTAACCTCCGTGTTGTTATTGGGCTTTATAATTTCTCTTATATATTGGAGCTCTTTGCCTTTTTATTCTTTTCTCGACCTCTAGTAAAACGAGTAACGGTCCAGAATTCGTAAGTATGGAGTTTCGAGTGAACTTAATGTTCTAAACAAGAAAGAACGTAATCGCACGATTTGATTTGTCAAATTACCAGAATCACTGAGAATAGAATTATCAAGAATATACTTTATTGATATGTCCAGAAGTTAAGCAGAATGAAAGAGTTATGTAACATGGCATGTGATGACGTTATGATCTGTGAATCATCACGTCCCATTAGAACTCAGCATGACTTACTGTAATATAATCACGTTGATCAAGTGTCATTATATTATACTAACTCATGCATCAGTTCCTAACACTACTTCAAAACATTCATATTTTAAGCTCGAAAGTTTACAGAATATAGAAACTAACAGTTTCTATATGATGTAACATTGATAGCACGAATAGATTATTGATTTCAGATAAGAATAGTTATGAAAATATCTTCAGAAATATGGAGGATATTTATAATGAAAGATACGATGATATTTTGGAATTTCTAATATCGATGGATGATGAAGAAGATTTATCCGTAAGGGTTTAGATTCGGAAGCAAGGTATTCGCTAAAGATTTCATCAGGAACGGAATCATTTGGATTCTTTGAAGTCAATCTTATTCTTTGTGATTTGTTCAAGGCTTCCTTCATAGTTTCGCATAATCTGCTTTTCGGTACAAAATTTTCCATTGAATGTTTCAAACATAATGATACACAGGAAGCACGAAGAGGTATATAATTTCGAACGAGAATATTTATGAAAATATCCTCAGAAATATCGAAGATACTAATGATGATATTTTGGAATTTCTAAGTCTGATGGTTGATAGAGAAAGATTTTCCGCAAGATTTTAACATGAGTACAGAGCAAGATATTCGTTGAAGGTTTCATCGGATCCAGAATTACCTGGATTCTTTGAATATATGGTATGGTTCTTGTATTTGTCCTTGGTCTCCTTCGTGGTTAGCTCAATCCGTTTTCCAGGTCCAACTTTTTCTGAGCTTTTCCAACATACTATTCTTTATCATCAAACTTTCAATGATTATGGTCGTTTACGGTTGCCTATGATTTCTGCTGCTTCATTCAGCTTTTTCAACATTCTGAGTATTGATTTGTGACTGAGTGCTTTTCAAAATTCCAGAAAGGGAGATCATAATTCTAAGAGATAAATGTCATACATATAACTGTTGATGTAGATATGCTGTGAGTTTTCAAAGTACTGATTGCTGATTCCCGGTAATTGGTATGGCAGTTCTCGTCACGAGATGCGGATGAGTATATGATAAGGTTTCAATGAATAAATATAATGATTTGTTCAAGAGATTTAAGCCAAGAAGTAACGAGGTTGCTGGTATGTCTGCTGGTAATATGGTGGAATATAAAAGAATTCTCCGGTATCAAAAGGGTAATCGTATATATCAGGATTATAGTAAGGTTACTTCGAATGAAAAGTCGAAGTTGATTTGTTGGAGCTGTGACAAAATTGGCTACCTTAAAAGGGATTGTAAGGTTATTTTGGGTAATAATAACACTATAGGAATTAGCACAGCTACGTGTTAAACGTTTACTTAGTTGTCGAGAGTTTCTCAGGTGTATGACTATATGCATCAACCTTTTCTTCTATAGATGAAGTGCGGTTGGTTCAAACTCTCGATTGAGGTGTTTTTAAGAATCATGAAAGGTTTGAACGCTGATAGTAATCGTCAAGATATAAATGAGGTTTAAGATGAAATCAAGTGGCAAACTTGAAGAATTGTTTAGTTTCATATGTTATATTCAATATTTTAATTCATTTTAATTTTCCAATGTTATTAGTCCACAGTCGATAGTCCACAGTCGACAGTCCAATAATTCATATATATTTTAATATATAATATTCGAATTAATTAATACGTGTCGTGACCCGTATACGTCTCAGACTCGATCACAACTCAAAGTATATATATTATTATAGAATCAACCTCAACCCTGTATAGAGAACTCGATCATTACTGCATATAGAGTGTCTATGGTGATTCCAAATAATATATATAGATGCGTCGATATGATATGTCAAAACCTTGTATACGTGTCCCGATATTTAAAGTGTGTAAAATAAATACAGAAATTAAATGACGATAAATAAAATTGCGAGAATGTAAATTGCGATAAATAAACTGCGATAAATAAATTGCGATAATTAAATGGTAATACGGAATTAACAGTTAGCTAGGAACAGTTAGCTAGGATTTTTGTTAGCGTGGATTCTTAATAGCATTTCATATTGTTAATTAATCTGTTTCTAATCAATTTTTATTGGGTCCATTATTTCTTCATTATGCCACTTGTTGGATTCTGATAGGTCAAAATCCAAATATGTAATTGGATGAATATGGTTATTCTGTGGTGAACGGATTTGTATATCGGTGGATGTAAGTAGGATAGTATATGACTGTTGAAACAGATTCGAAGAACGTACAATGTAAATTATTAATGTGAAATTTAAATAGTCCTCGGGTATTACCTACCCGTTAAAATATTTTCACCATTAACAGTTTGTACAAGAGAATTTTTAATTACAATCTTTATGAAAACATATATACATATATATTTTCTTCAGATGTATTCATGGATTTAATGAGTTAATATAATATTAAACTCATTTGCTTTTCGGTTGGAACTAGAATAAATAATCTTTAAACTTTAGAGATTACATATTCGACATGTCGAATGAAGATCATACTCAAAGTACAGATGATGATATTGAAGCATGGATTGTTGATGGTACTGGTGCTATTATTGATTGTACTGTTGGTGCCGGTGATGTTGCTGAAGCTGGTACATTTTGCACCATATTCTCCGAATTGATTATTCGAGCGCAAAGTTTGTTGACTTTTTACTCCAGGATGATTGTCGGTCGAAACGAACGGATGAATAAGGCTCAGAATTGTGGATAGAATATAATCTTGTCGAGTTACCCCAGAAATGAGACTGAAAATGGCGTCTCGAACAGGTTCGCCGGTAAACGCTTCAGGTTCATTGTCAAGAGGTGAATTCGGTTGATGGAAGGGGTTGCCTTCTGCGCGTTTCTATTAATTACGTCGACTACGAACCCATCAGATGAATTGATAATGACTGATTGGTTGATTCATGCCGATGACGCTGTTTTCGGAGCTTAGGTGAACATCTATGTCGGAATAGCTGTCGGAATAACTATTGGAATAGCTATTGGAATCTGAGGGACTCGAACTGGTTTAGGGATTCATCCCGTATGATCAGATAAAGGATTTTCGATAAGAAATAGATTATAGGATGTAGATTAGTACCCTGCAATACATAGTTTACATATGCATATATAATACTAAAATCCCATAAGTTACGGAGGAATCTACGGAAGCTGTCAGGCAAAGATAACAATAACATATATGCTAAGATATGAATTAGCAGATACACTAAGACACGAATTTTGTCTATACACTATTCATGCAATCATTGCAGTAAGAGGTGTCTAGACTAAGAATGATAAGCAGGTAAATTCCTAAGGATGATAAACAGATGATTTCCGAAAAAAATGATAAGCAAAACTTTTGACATGCAGACACGGTCGAAGTCCAGATTCTCTAATGCATCCTAACGACTATCAGTTAGACACACTAATGCAAGACCTGGTTCGCTAAGACCACCGCTCTGATACCAACTGAAAGAACCCGTCCTAATCCATCCGGACGAAATCCATATCGATTATAAATGATTCCCAATAGTTGATTTCATCGCGAGGTACTTGACCTCTATATGATACATTTTACAAACATTGCATTCGTTTTGAAAAGACAATCTTTCATTACATTTAAAGTTGACAGACATGCATACCATTTCATAATATATCCAACTATAATTGACTTAATAATGATCTTGATAAACTCAACGACTCGAATGCAACGTCTTTTGAAATATGTCATGAATGACTCCAAGTATTATCTTTAAAATGATCAAATGCACAGCGGAAGATTTCTTTCGTACCTGAGAATAAACATGCTTTCAAGTGTCAACCAAAAGGTTGGTGAGTTCATTAGTTTAACATAAATAATCATTTCATAATTTTAATAGACCACAAGATTTCATATTTCCATTTCTCAGAAACATACGTCCCATGCATAGAGACAAAAATATCATTCATATGGATTGAACACCTGGTAACCGACATTCACAATATGCATATAAGAATATCCCCATCATTTCCGGGATCCTCCTTCGGACATGATATAATTTTCGAAGTACTAAAGCATCCGGTACTTTGGATGGGGCTTGTTGGGCCCGATAGATCTATCTTTAGAGTTCGCGTCAATTAGGGTGTCTGTTCCCTAATTCTTAGATTACCAGACTATATAAAAAGGGCATATTCGATTTGATAATCCAACCATAGAATGTAGTTTCAATTACTTGTGTCTATCTCGTAAAGCATTTATAAAAGCAGCGCATGTATTCTCAGTCCCAAAAAATATAAATAAAAAGGGAGTAATGAAAACTCACCTAATGTATTTTGTAGTAAAAATACATAGAACGACATTGAACAAGTATAGAGTTGGCCTTGGATTCACGAACCTATATCATTTGTATATTTATTAATATACATAGTTGAGCAATATATATATAAATTTATTAGTTATATACTTTTTATATTAATAATATATATATGTTTCATATATTTATTTTGTTATATAATATATTACTTTTCGTTATGTTATATGTATTAAATATATTTTTATATATGTATATATTATTTGTTTGTTAAAAATAGTAATATTAGTAATATTATCATAATCTTAGAAATGGTAAAATTTATAACAGTGTTAATGCTTAATATTATTAGTAACGGTAGTAATATTAATAATAACTCTATTTATGATAATAATAGTGATATTAACATTAATATTTGTGAAAAATATTAATTTTGCTATTAATGATAGTTATAATATTGATTTTAGTAATTACATAATAATAATTCATATAATAATGTAATATTGATACTTATGTTAATATTAACGTTCCTATTATTTACAGAAAGATACTACTACTAATATTTACGAAAATGATATTAATTTGTAATATTTTTATAATGATAATAATAATAAACCCTTTCATCATAATGATAGTAACATTAAAATTATAAAAATCATTAATAATTTTATGAGTAATACTATCGATAATAATAATTTGTATTATGATATTAATAATCATACTAATAATACTTAGTGATAGTAATAATGATAACAATATTGATCATATTAATAATCATGTTACAATGGTTAGTAATAATAATAATAATTAACCTAATAACAACAATAATCAATAATAATAATAATAATAATAATAGAAATCTTAATAATATAAAGTTATACCTTTGTAGTACTAAAAAGAGTAAAACTGCCCAAGACGGGACTCGAACCTGAGACCTCCCGCTCACTCTCATACACACTAATCCATTCCTCTGTTACTCTATATCTGTTTTATACTCCCTATTTAATTTATTTAACCCAACATATCTGTGTGTTATCTTCTTCTTCTTCCTCATGAGCATACAATCGATTCAGCAACCAACAAAACAACTAAACCACCTAATTTTCGGTTTCAAGATTCTTAACTAAAATCAGTGGACTCGTGATTAATAGCAAATAAAAGAAAAACATAGAAAAAAAAATAAAAACAACTCCCTTGCTGCTGTCGCAGCTTTTGTAAAAAAAAAAAAAGGGTTTTGAATTTAAGAGCGTATTAGCCAGTAATTATAACATGTAATATGTGAGAAATCTTTCATATAAACTTTCCAATACCTCGATTTAACTTGAATCGTAAAGAATAACACGAATTTGGATGAAGAACGAAGTTTGACTTTTTGATTCAAGAACTTTGACTCTACAATTCGAATTCATTTTAGAGAATTGGAAGCTGAGATTTCGAAGATTGTTTGAGTAAGGGATTCCTAACATAACTACGTTAATGGATTTTGAAAACTGATTAAATTTTAATTTTTGCCAAAAAAGTGCAGGTACAGAGGACGTGAACGAGAGAGAAAAAGAAAAAGAAAAATAAAATAAATCCCTCTTTTTGATTGATTACTGAAGACGTGATATAGCAATAATATAGTCAACAGATCCAATTAGAAGAAAACAAAACAAAAAAAAAATATCCAAAGATCACAGATTACACAGAAAGACAGCGAAAGGGAAAGAAGAAGAAAAAAAAATATATAAGGACATAACATCTGATACGCATAATCTTATATATTGTTCTTATCTGCATATAAAATTCTGTATTTTATATAATTATATGTATTATATATATATATATATATATATATATATATATCTGTATTTTATATATATCTATATGTATTTATATAATTCGGTTTATATATGATTATAAAGAATCTATAAACCTTAATATTTATAATAAAGTACTAATAATAATTTCAATACAATTATTAATAGAAATTTCAAAATACTAAAAATAATAATAACATCAATAATAATAATATTTGTATTAATAATAATTATAAACAGTAGTGATATTAGAAATCATAAAAATTACAATTTTGATAAGTTTCCTAATAACAATCATAAAAAGAAAATAATAATATGTTTATTAATTCTAATAATAATACTACTCATCATAATATTGTTGATAATAAAATTAATAATTTTGATAATATAATAATTTATATCAAATTTCATATATATCTATATATCAGTATTTTGAATATATGAAGAATTATAATAACATTAATTATACAATTTGATATTTAATATTAATGAAACAAATAGTAATAGTAGCGATAGAATTAATAATGGTAATAATATCAATATTAATAATAATATTTATACATATCATCTTTCATTTATACTTTGTATAATAATATTAATGATACAAATATTGATAAAATTAGTGAAATTAATGGTAATAGTATTACTATTATTTATATTTCTTAATGAATCTTTAATATTATAATTTACAATATATATACTATTACCTATGTATAGAATTTGTTATATATATATATATATATATATATATATATATATATATATATATATATATATATATATATATATATATATATATATATATATATATATATATATATATATATATATATATATATATATATATACATATTTGTTTACACACAAATGTTCGTGAATCGTCAGGAATGGTCAAAGTCAAATGCATTCATGAAAATAGTTCAAACATTATGAGACTTAGTTTAATAGACTTTGCTTATCGTATCGAATTCATATAAAGATTAAGTTTAAATTTAGTCAGAAATTCGCGGGTCATCACAACCACTAGTCCAAACGTATGCCCTTACCCTTGTCCAAGCCGGAACCTATAAAATGGTAAACAACGAGAGGGTAAGCAAGGCTTAGTGAGTGCAACAATTATACATACATATATATAACCTACTTACTTGCAAACACTTACCAAATCTGCATACATACTAGTTACATAATTAGCATACCTTTCACACGTATAACGCTAAGTACCACGATAACAAGACTATTATAACAATAGCATATATCACAACAACACATTATGCTAAAATACAAGTATAACGATGATGTTCACAACATCCATAGTACTCAAGATCTCAAGGCTAGCCCAACGAATGGTATCGTCAACATCGAACTTAAATCCCATTCGCCTATTTTAATGTGGTATCGTCAACACCGAACTTTAAACCCACATATGAGGTATCGTCAACATCAAACTTTAAATCCTCATCAACTCACTACAATAGTCGTATGGCATCGTCAACATCGAACTTTAATTCCATACGTGAGGTATCGTCAACAACGAACTTTAAACCCCCATCACAACACAATATACTCTAGTGTATGGTATCGTCAACAACGAACTTTAAACCAATACCCCACAAGTAAATAAATTATATACATACACATATAATTATTCCACTCACCTTGTCACAAGGATGATGATTTAGCACTTCCGAGCTTCAACGCAATGTACCTAAATCATTAAGTGCACATTCAATTTCACAACTAGTGAGATTAACCACAATACTCCCACTTGAGCATTTAATGTCCCAATTTGCATTCAATGACTCCACTACCTACAACCGCCCATAAATGGCCAAGACTCGACTTTAATCACTAAGACTAGTGAATTAAAGTCTATTAACTTCAATTAACACAAACTTAAGGTAATCCATACCTATTTCAACTAATTAGGTCAACTAGTACATTTTGACCCATTTTATAACACTTAAACTCACAATCAAGTCAAACTCGCCCATTAACACCTCTTCCATAATTCTTAAAGTGCATTAGTGGCTAACAACACCAAATGACACTTACAATCTTAAATCACAAGGCCAAAACCCTATATTGTGGCTATTAGGGTTTCATTACAACACATAATCCAAACTCGCCCATTTTACCACCAAATGGGTCTTACAAATCTCTAGTACCCAAAACCCTAGTCATTAACCAATTAAAACTCAAAACTTAGAGTTAGAACTTATCGAGACTATCAACGCGTAGCTAGAGACACAAGGAACAACTTTAAATCTCGCTCCTAGGCTTGATTCACAAATCTCCAACTTCAAATCTCAAGATCAAGCTAGGTGGGTTTTGTGTTTTGGGAGAGAAATAGGAAAGAAAATGGAAATGAAAATGAAATAAATGGATGTGTGGTGGAGAGTTAATGTTCCCACCAGATTTACATGTCAAATTACCATTTTGTCCCTCAAAGTCATTTAATTTAAGCTAAAACCGGAATCAGAACTGCAGAATTGCCGCGGCGCGACGCTAAATGTCGCGGCGCGACGTTACAAAGGAAAAACCACCACTCTTAACTCAACTTCTGATCCTGGTTTGCTTGCTTTGCCGCAGCGCGGACCCATTTGTCGCGACGCGGTTTAAGGCACGATCTGGTCAGCTCGACCATCTTAAACACAAAAATCGTTTTACACAACATTAATTCGTTCAAGCCTCCAATACACGTCTAACTGATGTCAAAGCTAAGGTATACGAAATAGTTTATATTTTACTAGGAAAAACTATTAAATACGATACAATTTTACACAAGATATTTATTTATTTAGAGAATGGATATACTTAAACCTTGCTACAACACTTATAGGCAGTGTACCTAATCGTACAGTAGTGTAGTTTTTAGTAAGTCCAGTTCGTTCCACAGGGAATCTTTTTTTAAACAAAGGTCAATGCTATATTAGTTTACTTTTATAAAAATACAAATATATATAAGTAATATTATTATTATAAAGGGGGGTTTTTACCGTTTAATGACCGGTTTGTCGATTTTAAAACTTTAGTCGCAGTTAAAACCTAATGTAAAATATTAAATAAATAAAAGACTTAAATTAAAACTTAAAGTAAATAACGATAATGAAATTGCGAATAATAAAAGTGCGATAAAATAAACTTGCGATAATTAAAAAGTACGATAATTAAAAGTGCGATTAAATAACAATAAATAAAAGTGCGATAATTAGAAGTGCAATTAAATATAAAATAAAGGAAATTAAATATGAAATAAAAGAATTATGCTTATTTAAACTTCCGTAATCATGATGTTCGACGTGTTGATTTTAGTTTTATGCCCATGGGTTAATTGTCCTTTGTCCTGGATAATTTAATATGTCCGTCTGGTTTTTGTCCATAACAGTCCATCAGTCATAAATATAAAGTGCGAGTGTCCTCGTCAAATTATTCTTATACCCGAAGTTAAATATTCCAACTAATTGGGGATTCGAATTGTAACAAGGTTTTAATACTTTGTTTAATGAATACACCAGGTTATCGACTGCGTGTAAACCAAGGTTTTACTACTTTGTTAACAATTACACCAATTACCCTTGAATGTAATTTCACCCCTGTTTTAATTATTCTAGTGGCTATTAATCCATTCCCGTGTCCGGTTAAATGAACGATTATTCGTACATATAAATACCCCGCCCATCGTGTCCGATTGAGTGTATATGGTAATTTATAGGGACGCCCAATTGTAAATCTTTATATTAACATTAACAAACTATCATTTAGTTAAACAAATATAAAGCCCATTAATAGCCCATAGTCTAATTTCCACAAGTGTCGTTCTTTTGTCCAAACCCCAATTATGGTACAAAGCCCAATTACCCAATTTTAGTAATTAGCCCAACATCATGATTACTTCGTTTTAAATAAGCATAATAATAACTTAGCTACGAGACATTAATATAAAAAGGTTGAACATAACTTACAATGATTAAAAATAGCGTAGCGTTACACGGACAGAATTTCGACTTACACCCTTACAACATTCGCTAACATACCCTTATTATTAGAATTATAATTAAAATTAAAATTAAAATTAAAATATAAATATAAATATATACGATATAGATAGAGAGATGGATATATTTGGTCGTTTTTTCGATCAGAATTCGTTTGCTTTTATAGGAAGTTTCTGAAATTGGGGCTCCGCGACTCGCGGCCCTTTTGGCCTTCAAACTCCGCGAGTCGCGGAGAATGAAAATACAGCTCACACTTTGGAGTCTTTCTCTGCCGACGGTTTTTATTTATAAATATAATATATATATAATTAATATAATTAATTATATATTATATTATATTTATATACATAGTTAACTTGTAATTTTTAGTCCGTTGCGTCGAGTGTTGAGAGTTGACTCTGGTCCCGGTTCCGGATTTTCGAACGTCCTTGCGTACAATTTAATATCTTGTACTTTGCGTTTTTAATCTTGTACTCTTGTAATTTCGAGACGTTTCTTATCAATAATTGGAACCTTTTTGACTGTCTTTTGTACTTTTGAGCTTTTTGGTCGTTTGCGTCTTCAATTCGTCGAATCTGTCTTTTGTCTTCACCTTTTATTATTTAAACGAATATCACTTGTAAATAGAACAATTGCAACTAAAAGCTTGTCTTTCTTGAGGAATAATGCTATGAAATATATGTTCGTTTTTAGTATTATCAAATATTCCCACACTTGAGCGTTGCTTGTCCTCAAGCAATATCGTCTTGAAATACTAGAATCACTTCTTTATTCTTCACACTTTGTACATCAGTGATTTTTATATGGCGGTATAAACAATGGTAGTAACGATATGGTTTACAGTCCCACATGACTATAAAAATTTAGATCCATTAAGGAAATTGGATCTTTATGAAAACATTTGATCTTTTGAAAATTAAATCTAGTTTTTACCCTAGATAAGTTTTCCGGAATAACCCTTTACCGGTGTTTGCAAAATATTTTTGTGGGTTTGGTGGGTTTTAGATTTGAAAATTTTAGCTCAAAACTTGCGGTTTTGTGTCACCCACTTGCTAACCTTGTATTTGGAAAGCAACACGTCCAGTTTACTTGTTCCGTATATTACCTTTCGGCAAACTACCGTCCGGTTGTAAAGGAAAGCGTTGAACAAGCAACTGTTAAGGCAATGTCCCCTGACATGCTTTTAATTATGGTCTATAACGTGTCGGACGCAATTACTATCCTTGGTAGGAGCAATAGTAAAGCTCACCCTTATAATTTTTCGGTCTGGCACAAGGTCCTGTCTTTGACCATGCTATGCAACCACCGTTCTTACGGTTGACACCCGATTTGGTTCAGGTGACCTAATGAATTCCAGGTGAATTCCTAGGATTTTACGTTCAATGGTAATGAACGCATTGAAAATGGGTTTTCAGAAAACAAATCGGTTTGTAATTTTGATCAAAATATTTTCTCGATCAAGCTCGAGTTTAGATATCATTGAATTCCATGAGTTTGTAATTCTCAATCTTTAAGGTCAATCTCTAGGATTGAGTAATATCAGTCTTAAAAGCTGATTTTTAATCTTTAAGGAGATTATCCTTTCTGGGGATCTGATTCATTAGTCTTATCCAGCTAATTTGCATGGTGCCCCCCATTGTACGAGATAAATCCTTCTCATGGTTAGGATAAATCCGACCACTTGGCGACCCTGTTTAATGCTGAGGTCCGTGGATTTCCTGCTGATTTTAGTGATGACTTTTCTAGATTTTTCGTCAACCTACAGCTGGTCTGGACGACAACTTCATGACCTAAATCAAGAAGCGCGTGTCTTTTTCGGAAGACTTTACTTCCTTTTAATGATGGAATTGATTCATCATGTAGATCCATCTCTTCTTTTCTTTCATCGGGTAAAAACAGTTTAGTTTAGTCCAAAGCAAAAGTATTTTCAGTTATTTATTACAGATATATGTGACATATGTTTAAGATAACTTGGTAAATTTTCCCACACTTGGCTTTTATTTTCCTTTTTATCGTCCTCTATTCCATTTTAAATGAATTTTAACATTTTAGTTTGTTTCTTAATTTATGTCCTTTCCGAGGTAACAATAATTTCGGTGTTAAAACCTAGTTTTATCGTTCATAAATATGTATAAACATGATTTTGAATTCATTTAATTGAAAATTTTGAAAAATTTTACTAGAATTGGGTAGTCAGTATATAAGACTAGGGCTGTTCTTTTTTTATCAGAGAGCACTAGATTCTAATACAACTACTGCTTTACTAGTATTTTTAATGGTAACCAAGTGTATAAAATAAAAATTTTAAAATCCGAAAGAATTTAACCCCTTCCCACACTTAAGATCTTGCAATGCCCTCATTTGCAAGAAATCAGTAACAATTTAAATTATTGAGGGTGATTTGTGTGAAAATGATTAAATTTTACCAAAGTTTCCAAATATATTGGTGTTTGTTTGCTGAATGATAAATGGTGCACGTCATTTGTTCATTCCGTCTTGTTGTTATTTCACATATATTTTGCATCTTGTCGTCAAAATTAGTTGCTTTTGCTGAACTTAATGCCAGTCTTTGAAAATGCGTTGTTTTACCCTGTTGTGTACATAAGATAAACTGCAAACATATATACATATTTTTGAAGTTTGGTATATTACCCCACATTCAAAAATTATTAAAATCTAAGAATAAAAGTTAGATAATTATAAAAATGATTACAATATTAACAAAAGTATTAAACGTATCAATAATTACAAATTACAAAATAAAAATAAAAATAAGTAAACTAAGGTTGATATTGGTACCAATAGGGGTTCCAGGCATAACCATAAGTGCTATAGAATGCTTCGGCAGGGTCATACGTAGGATATGGTGGCTGCATCTCTATAGACCAAGGAGGGAAGATGGGTTTCGGTGTAGGAATATAGTTTCTACCTATATGTTGGCAATGAGCTATGATTTGGTTCTGATGAACTTGCCAATCTTCAAATGCTCTCTGTCTAGCATTTTCGTATTCCTGAGAAGCTATAAACCTATGCATTTCTTGCATCTCATTCCCCCCTCCTACATTACCTTGCTGCTGGTTTCTCTCCACCTGTGGATGTCTACCATGGTATCGTACTACGGCGTTATTTCGCCTCTTCAAAACTTTCGCACCATGGTATACATTTAAACCTATAGTATCGCGGGGTTCCGGCTCTTCTAGTAATAATCCCCCCCGACTTATATCCACACCGAGATATTCACCAATCAAAGTAATAAAAATACCACCTCCTATTATGCTATGTGGTGGCATCCCCCGAACCATAGCTGATAAATAATAACCCACACAATATGGTATACTTACAGCGCTTTGTGGGTCTCGAATACACATATGGTAAAACAAATCTTGTTCATTTACCTTTTCTTTGTTTTTACCCCTTTGTGTAATCGAATTAGCTAAAAACCTATGTATTACTCTTAATTCGGCTCTATCTATATCCAAATAAGAGTAATTTCCCCCTTTGAAACGGTGATGGCTTGTCATTTGACTCCACACACCGTGTGTATCAAAATTTTCATCTATCTTTCTACCGTTTAGTATCAATCCTCTACAATCGGCAGACGCTAACTCCTCAGGCGTATATATACGTAAATCCTGAGCCATGTCCAGTAAAGACATGTGGCGCATCGAACCGCCTAACAAAAATCTAATAAAAGAACGATCGGTTAAACTAGCTACCCGATCATTCAACTCTATACTACATAACAATTCTTCACACCATACTTTATATACAGGTCTACGTATGGTGAATAAATGCACCCAGTCATTAAAAGAAGAATTACCATACCTCTGTACAAGTAATTCCCTAATTGGCCCGGCCAATTCTACAGCTTCTAAGGGTTCCCATTCTATGACCCTCGGTACCTCAACAACCTTAGAATGAAGAGTATGCAAACCCCTTTGATATTTTGGATAATCTATCCAAAGTCTGTCAAATCTCAGGTTCGGGTGCAACTCTTCCAAGTGCATATCGGAAAAGGTCATGACTGGATGAGGTATCTCCTGCTTGTAGTAGTTATCCACCTCCTGTTGTTCCAAATTCTCAGCAGGAGCATTGCGGGCTTGGGATGAAGATTCACCCCTTTCATTCTGCAAAACACATCAAACACAATTTCTGTGCATCCAAATATGCATTAGTGTCAGCAAAATCATCAATCAAAATAATTATAATGACATTATCAATTTATATCAAACTTAAGCTCATTTTCACATTTTTATCAAATCTACACTTTTTCAAATAAGCATATACGAAAATGTTCGCCAAGTTCATAAGCATTCAACTCAAATAACATGTCAAAATAATCATTACTAGCAATTAAACAAGTCTCAAATGGCATTATCTTTCAAAAATCAAGTTCATGAATTTTAGACTTGAAAAAGTCCACTTTAATTCTCAAAATCATGTTTAGGCTCAAAGTTTGGATCATTTAACTACCTAGACATGTTACACTACTCAATTTAGCAACAATTCATGACAAAAATCGGCCATAACCTGTTTATATCAAAAAGCCCCAAATTTGCTCAAGAACACAAACCCTAGATTATTCAAAATTTGAAGTTTAAGGCTTCTAATCATGTTAAACAGCATCAATCTAGGTTATACAAGCATAATACATAAACAATTTAAGCCTAATTACACTAAAAAGCATCAAAATCAAATTGGGAAAAAAATAGCTCAAGAACACCAAATTTCGGATTAAATGGTGTTTAGGTGTAGAAATTTACCGTTTTTCTTGAGTAATTCTTAGATAGCATCCTTCTCAACATGATTTTAGCAAAAAATTTGGTGATTAACGGTTAAAAATTGGGATTTTTGGGGTGTTTTTGGGTGTATTTTCGGAGTGTTTTTCGCAGTTTTTTGGGTGGGGGAGTGAAACTGATCAGTTTGCAGCTCTTTATTTTTTTTCTGTAATCTGGTCTTCCCGCGAGTCGCGGGGATTTACCCTCCAAACTCCGCGAGTCGCGGAGCTTTTTTTTTTTTTTTTTTTTTTTTTTTATATAATCATTAACTTTTGAAACAATTAAGTACTTAATTTTAAAATTTTGTTTCCCTTGTTATTTAGGACGAGGTCGTTTCGGATCGATGTCCTAGTCCGTCCCTCGACAAAATTTTAAAATTTGTCTTTTTGTAGCGATTGTTTTAAAAGCTAAGATTTTTGGGTTTTTTCAATGTTTTTGGCATACTCTAATTCAATAAGGTTAAAAATAATGATAATAAAAATTCTCGTCCCTCCCTCGGGTAAAGCAATTTCGGTTCAAAGACCTAGTCTTCAACTTACGACGAATTTTAAAAATCATATTCTTAACTTAATGAGATAAAGTAAATTTTTGTTTTTAAATTCACACAACTTAAATATAAAATTCAAAATTATTATTAAAAATTCACACCAAACTTAAAATTTTGAAATGCATAAAATTAAAAATTTATATTTTAAAAATTCACACCAAACTTAATTTAAAAATTCATATTATAAATTCATACCAAACTTATATTAATTTTTCAAATATTTACAATTTTAAATATATTGTTTTTTACAAAGTTTACAATATTAATTTAAGATTTAAATATTAATTTTAAAAACATGGTAAAAATAAAATTAAAAATCTTTTTGTCTTTTTATCCCACTTTAATCAATCAAATATTATCAAAAATATACGCCCCTCTTTTCGGTAAAGTAATTTCGGTACCAAGACCTAATTTAACTCATGACGAATTTTTGAAATATTTTTGGTTGATTGATTAAAGATATTTATACCTTAAGAATAAACGTTAAATTTCGCAGTGATGTAATAAATTTTTGAATGATATCAATAATTTCGGTCGCCAAACCTAATTTTATTCAATACCAATTTAATACTTTTTAGCGAACAAATTAGCGTTTATTATTAAAAGGTTAAAAATAAAAATAAAAATAAAAACTGTACAGACAAACCTGTGAAATAGATTTCTTAGTTATATGATCTATCCCATTAATAAGATAGTCGGTTTAATTGGTTTTCCATGGCTACATAGGCGTAACCTCGAGCATTAAGTGTCTTTTCTTCTAAACATATGAACGGTCCGTTTCTGCATAAAGTAACAAATTCGGTATTTGAATAGGTTTGATTATTTGAACATTTACCTCCATGTGACCATTTTCCGCATTTGTGACATCGTTCTAGGTGTCGTGCTCTTCTTTTCGCTGCGGATTTTGATTTTCCTTTACCAAATTGTAACTTATTATCTTCGCATCTAGATTCTTTTCTAACTCCGTCCATTCTTTCTCTGATTACTGATACTAATTCACTCGGTAGTATGTCATTATTTCTTTTAGTGATCAAAGCGTGTAGCATTAGACCATGGTTTAGTTCACAGGCAGTCTTCATTTTGTAAAAACCTAAAAAAAATAAAAATTCAGAATGGGGGGAGAAGACTAGTTCTTTAGGGTCTGCTAGGGAAAGACCATTCGGGTTCCATTTTCGAGAACTACACGAAAACAGACAATCTAACTCTAACAGAAATACATATTATCCTTTAAAGACTTGATTCTCCCCACACTTAGTTAGCTGTGGTGTCGAAATTGTGATTAACTTCGTTGTCGACTTCCATCGGACCATGTATGTAATGTTTAACTCTGTGACCATTAACTTTAAATTCAATCCCATTTGAATTTATCAATTCTATCGTTCCGTATGGGAAAACTCTTTTGACTATGAATGGTCCAGACCATCTTGATTTCAATTTTCCAGGAAATAGCTTGAATCGTGAATTGAAAAGAAGAACTCTGTCTCCTTCTTTAAATTCTTTTGAACTTCTGATTCTTTTATCATGCCATTTCTTCGTTCTTTCCTTATAGATTAACGAATTTTCGTATGCTTCATGTCTTAATTCTTCTAATTCGTTTAGTTGACTTAATCGTAGACGTCCGGCTTCATGTAAATCAAGATTACATGTTTTTAAAGCCCAAAATGCTTTGTGTTCAATTTCTACTGGAAGATGACATGCTTTTCCATAAACAAGTCTAAAAGGTGTGGTTCCAATTGGAGTTTTGTAGGCTGTTCTAAAAGCCCAGAGTGCATCCTCCAATTTAATGGACCATTCCTTCGGATTTGATCCTACGGTTTTCTCTAGAATACGTTTTAAAGCTCGGTTGGTATTTTCAACTTGTCCACTTGTTTGTGGATGATATGCGGTGGAGATTTTATGAGTTACTCCATATCTTTTAAGAACTTTCTCAAGTTGATTATTACAGAAATGAGTACCCCGATCACTTATTAAAGCTTTCGGTGTTCCAAACCTTGCAAAAAGACGTTTTAAAAAGTTGACTACAACTCGTGCATCGTTAGTTGGGAGAGCTTGTGCTTCCGCCCATTTAGATACATAATCAATGGCTACGAGTATATATAGATTATTATGAGATTTTGGAAATGGACCCATAAAGTCAATACCCCAAATGTCAAATACTTCACATACTTGGATGACATTTTGTGGCATTTCATCACGTTGACTTATTTTTCCGGCCCTTTGACATGCATCACAGGATTTGCAAAGAAGGTGTGCGTCTTTGTAAATTGTAGGCCAATAGAATCCAGCTTCATAAACTTTTCTTGCTGTTAGTTGAGGCCCATAATGCCCTCCTGTTGGTCCTGTGTGACAATGGTTTAATATTTTACTAGCTTCATCTCCAAATACACATCGGCGTATTATTCCATCGGGACAACTTTTAAACAAATGTGGATCTTCCCAGAAATAGTGTTTTATATCACTGAAGAATTTCTTTCGTCTTTGGTACGATAATCCTTTTTCAAGGAATCCACAAACTAAGTAGTTTGCATAGTCTGCAAACCATGGGATTTCTTTATAATCTATCTTCAATAGATATTCATCAGGAAAGTTGTCTTGTATGGCTGATTCATTTAGAACTTCTAATTCGGGATTTTCAAGACAAGAAAGATGATCAGCGGCGAGATTTTCTGCTCCTCTTTTATCTCGGATTTCAATATCAAACTCTTGTAAGAGTAAGATCCAACGGATTAATCTTGGTTTAGCATCTTGTTTTGAAAATAGGTATCTAAGAGCAGAATGGTCGGTATAGACCACCGTTTTTGCTAGAACGAGATATGATCGAAATTTGTCAAAAGCAAAGACAATAGCAAGGAGTTCTTTTTCAGTAGTTGTATAGTTTGTTTGTGCTCCTTGTAATGTCTTACTAGCATAATATATAGGTTGAAATCATTTTTCAATCCTTTGTCCTAAAACGGCTCCCATTGCAAAATCACTTGCATCGCACATTAGTTCAAATGGTAGATTCTAATTTGGTGTTATCATGATTGGTGCATTAGTGAGTTTCTCTTTAAGAATATTAAAAGATTTGATACACTCATCTGAAAAGATGAATGGCGCATCCTTTTCTAGGAGTTTATTCATAGGAGTGGCAATTTTAGAAAAATCTTTTATGAAACGTCGGTAAAAACCGGCATGCCCTAGAAAACTCCTAACTCCTCTAACATTTGTGGGATGTGGAAGTTTATCAATTACATCTACTTTAGCTCTATCCACTTCAATTCCTTCTTTTGAAATTTTATGTCCAAGAACGATGCCTTCTTTAACCATGAAATGGCATTTCTCCCAATTAAGTACTAGATTTGATTGTTCGCATCTAATTAGCATTCGTTCCAGATTAACTAGACATGATTTAAATGTATCACCGAAGACTGAAAAGTCATCCATGAATACTTCCATGCATTCTTCTATCATGTCGTGAAAAATCGCCATCATGCACCTTTGAAAGGTTGCAGGGGCGTTGCAAAGTCCAAATGGCATGCGTTTGTAAGCAAAAGTACCATAAGGGCACGTGAATGTGGTTTTCTCTTGGTCTTCGGGTGCTATTGGAATTTGAAAATATCCGGAAAATCCATCTAGAAAACAATAGTAACTATTTCCGGCTAATCTTTCCAACATTTGATCTATGAAAGGTAAGGGAAAGTGATCTTTTCTGGTGGCGTCATTTAATTTTCTATAATCAATACATACACGCCATCCTGTTACAGTCCTAGTAGGAATAAGCTCATTTTTCTCATTTGTAATGACAGTCATGCCACCCTTCTTAGGCACGCATTGAACTGGGCTTACCCATGGACTATCAGAAATTGGATATATCAAACCTGCATCTAGCAGTTTAATAATCTCTTTCTTAACTACATCTTGCATATTAGGATTTAGTCTTCGTTGGCGTTGCACATACGTTTTATGACCTTCTTCCATAAGGATTTTATGTGTACAATACGAAGGACTTATTCCTTTAATATCATGAATCTTCCATGCAATGGCTGGTTTATGAGCTTTCAACACAGAAATGAGTTGTGATTTCTCATTTTCAGTAAGAGAAGACGATATTATTACAGGTAATTCAGATTCACCATGTAAATAAGCGTATTCCAAATGGTTTGGAAGTGGCTTTAACTCTAATTTCGGAGGTTCTTCTATCGATGATTTATATCGATATCTGTCTTCTTCTTTTAGCATTTGAATTTCTTCTGTTGTTGGTTCATATCCATTAGCTATAAGTGTAGCTAACATTTCAGCTTCATCAATTGGTTCATTACCTTCTCCTAAAGAACATTCTCCTGTTCCTTGTAATTCTGGAAATTCTTCTAATAATTCTGCATGTGCATCTATAGTTTGAATATAATAACATGTATCATCTGCAGATTGTGGTTGTTGCATTACTCTATCAACTGAAAAGGTAACACTCTCATCCTCTATACTTAGGGTCAGTTTCTTACCGAACACGTCTATCATTGCTTTAGCCGTGTTTAAGAATGGTCTTCCTAATATGAGAGGAACTTGAGAATCTTCTTCCATGTCCAAAACAACAAAATCTACTGGAAATACTAAAGTACCAACTTTAACTAGCATGTTCTCCATTATCCCTCTAGGATATTTTATTGATCTATCGGCTAGTTTTATGCTTATTCTGGTTGGTTTCAATTCTCCAAGGTCTAGTTTAGTGTATAGTGAATACGGCATTAGATTTATACTAGCACCTAAGTCTGCCAATGCTTCTATTGAACTAAGATTACCCAGAAAACATGGAATTGTGAAACTTCCTGGATCAGATAATTTTTCTGGTATCTTATTCAACAGCACTGCTGAACAATTAGCATTCATAGTAACAGCCGAGAGTTCTTCCATTTCCTTTCTATTTGAGATTAGATCTTTCAAGAATTTAGCATATCTTGGCATTCCTGAAATCACATCAATGAAAGGAAGATTTACATTTATCTGTTTAAACATATCCAAGAATTTGGATTGCTCGGCTTCAAGTTTTTCTTTCTTCATTTTACTCGGGTAAGGAAGTGGTGGTTGGTATGGTTTAACATAAGGTTTATCCTTAACTGTGTTATTTTCATTAATCTTTTCAACTACCAGTTCTTTTTCCTTATCTTGATCAGGTTGTGGTTCTTGTGGAGTAGGAATAGTTTCATCAGAAGTTACAGGTATTTCAGGTGGTTTAAGTGTTGTACCACTTCTTGTGGTAATAGCTTTAGCTGTTTCATTTCGTGGGTTAGCATTTGTATCACTAGGTAGACTTCCCGGTTTTCTTTCACCTATTAACCTTGCTAGGTTACTTACTTCTTGTTCCAGATTTTGAATAGAAGCTTGTTGATTTCTAAATGCTTGAGCATTTTGTTCATTGGTTTGTTTCTGAGATGTGAAAAACTGCGTTTGAGTTTCAACTAGCTTCGTCATCATATCTTCTAAATTCGGCTTTTTATCATCGGTTTGTTGTGGTGGTTTGTTTTGAAAATTTGGTCTTTGCTGATTATAAGTATTATTGGATACTTGTTGATTGCTAGGACCTTGTTGGTTGTTGTATGGAATATTTCGGTTATAATTCTGGTTTTGATTGTAAATCGGTCTTGGCGGTTGATAATTATTCTGATAATTATTTCCAGGCCTTTGGTTTATGTATGAAATATTCTCTCTTTGTTCCATTGTTAATTCAATACTGAGACAATCTTTTGTCAAATGTGGTCCTCCACACTGCTCACAACTAATTCGTATTGAGTGAATATCCTTAGTCATCTTTTCCATTCGTCTCTCCACAGCATCTATCTTTGCGGAAATGGAATCTAAGTCATGGCTAGAATCGGCTCTAGCTGCTTTAGATGATCTAATGATATCTTTTTCTTGGTGCCACTCATGTGAGTGGGAAGCAGTGTTATCAATAATTTTGTAAGCATCAGTTTCGGTTTTCTTCATAATAGAACCACCAGCTGCTATATCTATATCTTTCCTTGTAGTGATGTCGCATCCTTGGTAGAATATTTGTACTATTTGACAGGTGTCTAAACCATGTTGCGGACATCCTCTTAACAACTTTCCATATCTAGTCCACGCCTCATATAGAGTTTCATTTGGTTTCTGTGTGAACGTAACAATTTCTGCTTGAAGTCTTACGGCTTTAGATGCAGGAAAGAATTGTTTAAGAAATTTGTCAACTAAAACATCCCATGTATCAATCGCCCCTTCAGGTAACGATTCCAACCAATCTTTGGCTTCTACCTTTAAAGTCCAGGGAAATAACATGAGATATATCTGTTCATCCTCCACTTCTCGGATTTTAAATAGTGTGCAGATCCTATTAAAGGTACATAGATGTTCATTTGGATCTTCCTTCGGCGCACCACTAAATTGGCATTGATTAGTCACCATGTGTAGAATTTGTCCTTTGATTTCATAATCTGGCGCATTAATGTCTGGATGAGTAATTGCGTGACCTTGGCCAGTGCGTTTAGCTCTCATTCGGTCTTCCATACTTAAAGGTTCCAGATTCTCCATAATTGAATTTGTTGAATCGGTATCACTAGATGATTCTGATTTAATGGTTCGTTCCTCAACAATCTCTGTTTGAATGATTGGTGGTTCCGGAGAAAAGTTTAATGGTTCAGGATCTACGAACCGTTCCTGAATATTCTCTGGATTCTCAATTGTGAGGTCGGGTTCAAAAAATGGATTATCGGAAATTTGAACTGAAGTACTTGGTCTACTGGATGACGATTCTAAAGAAAAATCAAGGGTGGTTATATTTGCTAAATGTCTTGATCTAGTTACAGGTGGTGAACGTACAAAAGGTGGTGAACGTCTTGCTCGGTGCATTCACTGAATATCCTATTAGTTTTTAAAAGGAAAGAAAAATTATAATAAGTTATCCAATTAATAGACTTTTCTGATTTTGCCCACATTTCGAATAGCCAAAAGATGCAGCAGAGGGGCAGGATTCGTTTGGTCTCAATATAATTGAGGACTGTTTGGCTCCAATAACCCGGTCCACGTACAAATCCAACTATTACTACGAATCAGAAAATTTTGATGTCTATTAATTTAACCACTTAAAATAAATTTTCGTAATTTTAAGAAATTTAGATAAGAAGTAGAATAAAAATCTATGTCCTAAAACTAGAATAGCGAGAAATAAGAAAGAAAAAGAATTCGTCGAAAAAGGTCGAAAAAGAAAAAATGGTTGAAAAATAAAAGGTGACGGAAAAATAAAAGAAACTTATAAAAACTTAAAAATACATGACTAACCTAACCTTATTACTACAACTAACTTAAAATTATAATCGCAAATTGAAATTACTAATTGGAATGATAATTGATACATAGTAAAAGGTGTCTAAAAATATTAAAGCTTACAGGAAAAACTAAATCCCAAATGGAGATAAATAAAAAAAGAAACTAAAACTTAAAAAGGCGTCGCAAAATTCTAAAGCACCTAAATCTTAGTCTAAAGAAAAAGCACTTAAGGAATTCTACGGCAAAGCCTAAAAATCTAGGAGTAAAAATAACTATAGCAAAAACTAAGTTTAAAATTAAATATGAGCTAAAAATACAAAAGTTATGCTACAACGATTAAAAAGGGACAAAATATAAAAATATACAAAAAGTTGTAAAAAGTACAATTTTTATAAAAATATTATTTTTATATTATTTATTTTATTAAACTATTAATTTAATTAAACTTAATAAACTAAAATATAAATTAAATAAAACTTAAATTAAACTAAAACTAATAATAATAATAATAATTAATTAAGGTTAAATAATAATAATAATTAATTAATACCCGTAATTAATGCAGGATTAGGGTTTCTGTTCGCGTGTCAGAGAAGCTCCGCGACTTGCGGTATTTAATGCTTCAAACCCCGCGACTCGCGGGGTTCAGAAATTCAGTTGACAGATTTAATCTTCAACGCGTTTTTTCTTTATTTATTTATTTTTATTTTCTGTTTTCTGTTTTTTTTTTTAAATAAAAGATATTAAAATTAAACTTATATTTTTATAAACTAAAATAAAAATAAAGAAACTTATAAAACTTAAATATTTAACAAAATCTAAAAAAAATACTTATATTTTTGTTTTTCTTTTTATGTTTTCGAATAATTAAAACGTATTTTTACAAAAGCGAATTTTTAATAGAAGTAAGCTAAAATTTTATTTTTTTTTTTTTATTTTTTTTTTTTTTTGTGGTGTTTCCGGCGTTTAGAAAGATTCCCCGGCAGCGGCGCCAAAAATACTTGATGTCAAAGCTAAGGTATACGAAATAGTTTATATTTTACTAGGAAAAACTATTTAATACGATACAATTTTACACAAGATATTTATTTATTTAGAGAATGGATATACTTAAACCTTGCTACAACACTTATAGGCAGTGTACCTAATCGTACAGTAGTGTAGTTTTTAGTAAGTCCAGTTCGTTCCACAGGGAATCTTTTTTAAACAAAGCTCAACGCTATATTAGTTTACTTTTATAAAAATACAAATATATATAAGTAATATTATTATTATAAAGGGGGGTTTTTACCGTTTAATGACCGGTTTGTCGATTTTAAAACTTTAGTCGCAGTTAAAACCTAATGTAAAATATTAAATAAATAAAAGACTTAAATTAAAACTTAAAGTAAATAACGATAATGAAATTGCGAATAATAAAAGTGCGATAAAATAAACTTGCGATAATTAAAAAGTACGATAATTAAAAGTGCGATTAAATAACAATAAATAAAAGTGCGATATCATACAACCATTACATAATGGTTTACAATACAAATATGTTACAACAAAATAAGTTTCTTGAATGCAGTTTTTACACAATATCATACAAGCATGGACTCCAAATCTCGTCCTTATTTAAGTATGCGACAGCGGAAGCTCTTAATAATCACCTGAGAATAAACATGCTTAAAACGTCAACAAAAATGTTGGTGAGTTATAGGTTTAACCTATATATATCAAATCATAATAATAGACCACAAGATTTCATATTTCAATACACATCCCATACATAGAGATAAAAATCATTCATATGGTGAACACCTGGTAACCGACATTAACAAGATGCATATATAAGAATATCCCCATCATTCCGGGACACCCTTCGGATATGATATAAATTTCGAAGTACTAAAGCATCCGGTACTTTGGATGGGGTTTGTTAGGCCCAATAGATCTATCTTTAGGATTCGCGTCAATTAGGGTGTCTGTTCCCTAATTCTTAGATTACCAGACTTAATAAAAAGGGGCATATTCGATTTCGATAATTCAACCATAGAATGTAGTTTCACGTACTTGTGTCTATTTTGTAAATCATTTATAAAACCTGCATGTATTCTCATCCCAAAAATATTAGATTTTAAAAGTGGGACTATAACTCACTTTCACAGATTTTTACTTCGTCGGGAAGTAAGACTTGGCCACTGGTTGATTCACGAACCTATAACAATATATACATATATATCAAAGTATGTTCAAAATATATTTACAACACTTTTAATATATTTTGATGTTTTAAGTTTATTAAGTCAGCTGTCCTCGTTAGTAACCTACAACTAGTTGTCCACAGTTAGATGTACAGAAATAAATCGATAAATATTATCTTGAATCAATCCACGACCCAGTGTATACGTATCTCAGTATTGATCACAACTCAAACTATATATATTTTGGAATCAACCTCAACCCTGTATAGCTAACTCCAACATTCACATATAGAGTGTCTATGGTTGTTCCGAAATATATATAGATGTGTCGACATGATAGGTCGAAACATTGTATACGTGTCTATGGTATCTCAAGATTACATAATATACAATACAAGTTGATTAAGTTATGGTTGGAATAGATTTGTTACCAATTTTCACGTAGCTAAAATGAGAAAAATTATCCAATCTTGTTTTACCCATAACTTCTTCATTTTAAATCCGTTTTGAGTGAATCAAATTGCTATGGTTTCATATTGAACTCTATTTTATGAATCTAAACAGAAAAGTATAGGTTTATAGTCGGAAAAATAAGTTACAAGTCGTTTTTGTAAAGGTAGTCATTTCAGTCGAAAGAACGACGTCTAGATGACCATTTTAGAAAACATACTTCCACTTTGAGTTTAATCATAATTTTTGGATATAGTTTCATGTTCATAATAAAAATCATTTTCTCAGAATAACAACTTTTAAATCAAAGTTTATCATAGTTTTTAATTAACTAACCCAAAACAGCCCGCGGTGTTACTACGACGGCATAAATCCGGTTTTACGGTGTTTTTCGTGTTTCCAGGTTTTAAATCATTAAGTTAGCATATCATATAGATATAGAAAATGTGTTTAGTTGATTTTAAAAGTCAAGTTAGAAGGATTAACTTTTGTTTGCGAACAAGTTTAGAATTAACTAAACTATGTTCTAGTGATTACAAGTTTAAACCTTCGAATAAGATAGCTTTATATGTATGAATCGAATGATGTTATGAACATCATTACTACCTTAATTTCCTTGGATAAACCTACTGGAAAAGAGAAAAATGGATCTAGCTTCAATGGATCCTTGGATGGCTCGAAGTTCTTGAAGCAGAATCATGACACGAAAACAAGTTCAAGTAAGATCATCACTTGAAATAAGATTGTTATAGTTATAGAAATTGAACCAAAGTTTGAATATGATTATTACCTTGTATTAGAATGATAACCTACTGTAAGAAACAAAGATTTCTTGAGGTTGGATGATCACCTTACAAGATTGGAAGTGAGCTAGCAAACTTGAAAGTATTCTTGATTTTATGAAACTAGAACTTTTGGAATTTATGAAGAACACTTAGAACTTGAAGATAGAACTTGAGAGAGATCAATTAGATGAAGAAAATTGAAGAATGAAAGTGTTTGAAGGTGGTTTTGGTCGTTGGTGTATGGATTAGATATAAAGGATATGTAATTTTGTTTTCATGTAAATAAGTCATGAATGATTACTCATATTTTTGTAATTTTATGAGATATTTCATGCTAGTTGCCAAATGATGGTTCCCACATGTGTTAGGTGACTCACATGGGCTGCTAAGAGCTGATCATTGGAGTGTATATACCAATAGTACATACATCTAAAAGCTGTGTATTGTACGAGTATGAATACGGGTGCATACGAGTAGAATTGTTGATGAAACTGAACGAGGATGTAATTGTAAGCATTTTTGTTAAGTAGAAGTATTTTGATAAGTGTATTGAAGTCTTTCAAAAGTGTATAAATACATATTAAAACACTACATGTATATACATTTTAACTGAGTCGTTAAGTCATCGTTAGTCGTTACATGTAAGTGTTGTTTTGAAACCTTTAGGTTAACGATCTTGTTAAATGTTGTTAACCCAATGTTTATAATATCAAATGAGATTTTAAATTATTATATTATCATGATATTATCATGTATGAATATCTCTTAATATGATATATATACATTAAATGTCTTTACAACGATAATCGTTACATATATGTCTCGTTTAAAAATCATTATGTTAGTAGTCTTGTTTTTACATATGTAGTTCATTGTTAATATACTTTATGATATGTTTTCTTATCATAGTATCATGTTAACTATATATATATCCATTTATATGTCATCATATAGTTTTTACAAGTTTTAACGTTCGTGAATCACCGATCAACTTGGGTGGTCAATTGTCTATATGAAACATATTTCAATTAATCAAGTCTTAACAAGTTTGATTGCTTAACATGTTGGAAACATTTAATCATGTAAATATCAATCTCAATTAATATATATAAACATGGAAAAGTTCGGGTCACTACAGTACCTACCCGTTAAATAAATTTCGTCCCGAAATTTTAAGCTGTTGAAGGTGTTGACGAATCTTCTGGAAATAGATGCGGGTATTTCTTCTTCATCTGATCTTCACGCTCCCAGGTGAACTCGGGTCCTCTACGAGCATTCCATCGAACCTTAACAATTGGTATCTTGTTTTGCTTAAGTCTTTTAACCTCACGATCCATTATTTCGACGGGTTCTTCGATGAATTGAAGTTTTTCGTTGATTTGGATTTCATCTAACGGAATAGTGAGATCTTCTTTAGCAAAACATTTCTTTAAATTCGAGACGTGGAAAGTGTTATGTACAGCCGCGAGTTGTTGAGGTAACTCTAGTCGGTAAGCTACTGGTCCGACACGATCAATAATCTTGAATGGTCCAATATACCTTGGATTTAATTTCCCTCGTTTACCAAATCGAACAACGCCTTTCCAAGGTGCAACTTTAAGCATGACCATCTCTCCAATTTCAAATTCTATATCTTTTCTTTTAATGTCAGCGTAGCTCTTTTGTCGACTTTGGGCGGTTTTCAACCGTTGTTGAATTTGGATGATCTTCTCGGTAGTTTCTTGTATAATCTCCGGACCCGTAATCTGTCTATCCCCCACTTCACTCCAACAAATCGGAGACCTGCACTTTCTACCATAAAGTGCTTCAAACGGAGCCATCTCAATGCTTGAATGGTAGCTGTTGTTGTAGGAAAATTCTGCTAACGGTAGATGTCGATCCCAACTGTTTCCGAAATCAATAACACATGCTCGTAGCATGTCTTCAAGCATTTGTATCGTCCTTTCGCTCTGCCCATCAGTTTGTGGATGATAGGCAGTACTCATGTCTAGACGAGTTCCTAATGCTTGCTGTAATGTCTGCCAGAATCTTGAAATAAATCTGCCATCCCTATCAGAGATAATAGAGATTGGTATTCCATGTCTGGAGATGACTTCCTTCAAATACAGTCGTGCTAACTTCTCCATCTTGTCATCTTCTCTTATTGGCAAGAAGTGTGCTGATTTGGTGAGACGGTCAACTATTACCCAAATAGTATCAAAACCACTTGCAGTCCTTGGCAATTTAGTGATGAAATCCATGGTAATGTTTTCCCATTTCCATTCCGGGATTTCGGGTTGTTGAAGTAGACCTGATGGTTTCTGATGCTCAGCTTTGACCTTAGAACACGTCAAACATTCTCCTACGTATTTAGCAACATCGGCTTTCATACCCGGCCACCAAAAATGTTTCTTGAGATCCTTGTACATCTTCCCCGTTCCAGGATGTATTGAGTATCTGGTTTTATGAGCTTCTCTAAGTACCATTTCTCTCATATCTCCAAATTTTGGTACCCAAATCCTTTCAGCCCTATACCGGGTTCCGTCTTCCCGAATATTAAGATGCTTCTCCGATCCTTTGGGTATTTCATCCTTTAAATTTCCCTCTTTTAAAACTCCTTGTTGCGCCTCCTTTATTTGAGTAGTAATGTTATTATGAATCATTATATTCATAGATTTTACTCGAATGGGTTCTCTGTCCTTCCTGCTCAAGGCATCGGCTACCACATTTGCCTTCCCCGGGTGGTAACGAATCTCAAAGTCGTAATCATTCAATAATTCAATCCACCTACGCTGCCTCATATTCAGTTGTTTCTGATTAAATATGTGTTGAAGACTTTTGTGGTCGGTATATATAATACTTTTGACCCCATATAAGTAGTGCCTCCAAGTCTTTAATGCAAAAACAACCGAGCCTAATTCCAAATCATGCGTCGTATAATTTTGTTCGTGAATCTTCAATTGTCTAGACGCATAAGCAATCACCTTCGTTCGTTGCATTAATACACAACCGAGACCTTGCTTTGATGCATCACAATAAATCACAAAATCATCATTCCCTTCAGGCAATGACAATATAGGTGCCGTAGTTAGCTTTTTCTTCAATAACTGAAACGCTTTCTCTTGTTCATCATTCCATTCAAATTTCTTCCCTTTATGCGTTAATGCAGTCAAGGGTTTTGCTATTCTGGAAAAGTCTTGGATGAACCTTCTGTAGTAACCAGCTAGTCCTAAAAACTGGCGTATGTGTTTCGGAGTTTTCGGGGTTTCCCACTTTTCAACAGTTTCTATCTTTGCCGGATCGAGCTTAATACCTTCTTTGTTCACTATGTGATCGAGGAATTGAACTTCTTCCAACCAAAATGCACACTTTGAAAACCTAGCGTACAATTCTTCCTTCCTCAATACTTCTAACGCCTTTCTTAAATGTTCACCGTGTTCTTGGTCATTCTTTGAGTAAATAAGTATGTCATCAATGAAAACAATGACAAACTTGTCAAGGTATGGTCCACACACTCAGTTCATAAGGTCCATGAACACAGCTGGTGCATTAGTTAAACCAAACGGCATGACCATAAACTCATAATGACCGTAACGTGTTCTGAAAGCAGTCTTTGGAATATCATCTTCTTTCACCCGCATTTGATGATACCCGGAACGTAAGTCAATCTTTGAATAAACAGACGAGCCTTGTAGTTGATCAAATAAGTCATCGATTCTCGGTAGTGGGTAGCGGTTCTTGATGGTAAGTTTGTTCAACTCTCGGTAGTCGATACACAACCTGAATGTACCATCTTTCTTCTTGACAAACAAAACAGGAGCTCCCCACGGTGATGTGCTTGGTCGAATGAAACCACGCTCTAAAAGTTCTTGTAATTGGCTTTCACTACAAGAAAAATGTTCATTTGTGACGATTTTTTAGTGACGACTCAATATTTGGTCACTAATAATGCTATTTAGTTACCATTAAAAAAGTGGTCACTAAATTTTGGTCACTAAACGATATTAGTGACCAAACAAATGGTCACTATAGTGACCAATTTTGGTATTTTGGCCTCTAAAAATATTTTGTGACGGATCTATAGTGACGACAAGTGACCAACCTATTTTGGTCACTAACTTGATTTAGTGACCATTTTAGTGTTATTAGTGACCAATAGTTTTCGTCACTAAAGCTCATTTTTCTTGTAGTGTTTGTAGTTCTTTCATCTCGCTGGGTGCGAGTCTGTAAGGAGCACGAGCTATTGGTGCAGCTCCTGGTACAAGATCTATTTGAAATTCAACGGATCGATGTGGGGGTAATCCCGGTAATTCTTTCGGAAATACATCAGGAAATTCTTTTGCGACGGGAACATCATTGATGCTCTTTTCTTCAGTTTGTACTTTCTCGACGTGTGCTAGAACAGCATAGCAACCTTTTCTTATTAGTTTTTGTGCCTTCAACTTACTAATAAGATGTAGCTTCGTGTTGCCCTTTTCTCCGTACACCATTAAGGGTTTTCCTTTTTCTCGTATAATGCGAATTGCATTTTTGTAACAAACGATCTCCGCTTTCACTTCTTTCAACCAGTCCATACCGATTATCACATCAAAACTCCCTAACTCTACTGGTATCAAATCAATCTTAAATGTTTCGCTAACCAGTTTAATTTCTCGATTCCGACATATATTATCTGCTGAAATTAATTTACCATTTGCTAATTCGAGTAAAAATTTACTATCCAAAGGCGTCAATGGACAACTTAATTTAGCACAAAAATCTCTACTCATATAGCTTCTATCCGCACCCGAATCAAATAAAACGTAAGCAGATTTATTGTCAATAAGAAACGTACCCGTAACAAGCTCCGGGTCTTCCTGTGCCTCTGCCGCATTAATATTGAAAACTCTTCCACGGCCTTGTCCATTCGTGTTCTCCTGGTTCGGGCAATTTCTAATAATGTGGCCTGGTTTTCCACATTTATAACAAACTACATTGGCATAACTTGCTCCGACACTACTTGCTCCGCCATTACTCGTTCCGACACCATTTGTTCCTTTCGTTCTATTAACCCCTGGTCCGTAGACCTCACACTTCGCCGCGCTATGACCATTTCTTTTACACTTGTTGCAAAATTTGGTGCAGAACCCCGAGTGATTCTTTTCACACCTTTGGCATAGCTGCTTCTGATTGTTGTTGTTGTTGTTGCGGTTATTATTGTTGTTGGGATGATTGTTGTAGTTGCTGCTGTTGTTGTTGTTGTTGTTGTTGTTGGGCCGTTTGTTGTAGTTGCGATTGATGTTACGATTGTTGGGATAATTGTTGCGATTATTGTTGTAATTGTTGTTGTTGTTGTATTGGTGATTCTTATCACCGTTTTCCTCCCACTTTCTTTTGACTTGCTTCACATTGGCCTCTTCAGCAGTCTGTTCTTTAATTCTTTCTTCAATTTGGTTCACGAGTTTGTGAGCCATTCTACATGCCTGTTGTATGGAGGCGGGCTCGTGTGAATTTATATCTTCTTGGATTCTTTCCGGTAATCCTTTCACAAACGCGTCGATCTTCTCTTCCTCATCTTCGAATGCTCCCGGACACAATAGGCACAATTCTGTGAATTGTCTTTCGTACGTGGTAATATCAAATCCTTGGGTTCGTAACCCTCTAAGTTCTGTCTTGAGCTTATTGACCTCGGTTCTGGGACGGTACTTCTCGTTCATCAAGTGCTTGAATGCTGACTACGGTAGTGCGTACGCATCGTCTTGTCCCACTTGCTCTAGATAGGTATTCCACCATGTTAACGCAGAACCTGTGAAGGTATGCGTAGCGTACTTTACTTTGTCCTCTTCAGTACACTTACTTATGGCAAACACCGATTCGACCTTCTCGGTCCACCGTTTCAATCCGATCGGTCCTTCGGTTCCATCAAATTCCAAAGGTTTGCAGGCAGTGAATTCTTTGTAGGTGCATCTTACACGATTTCCTGTACTGCTAGATCCAAGGTTATTGTTGGTATGTAGCGCAGCCTGTACTGCGGCTATGTTTGAAGCTAGAAAAGTACGGAATTCCTCTTTATTCATATTCACGGTGTGTCGAGTAGTCGGTGCCATTTCCTTCAAAATAGTTAAATGGAACAAGTTAATCATACAGAATATTAAGAGTAGTTAATAGTATTTCGTAGCATAATATGAACTCATTTATAAAAGCTTTTTCTTCATATTAGCGTTTTATAAGTTTAAATTCGGGTAGTACCTACCCGTTAAGTTCATACTTAGTAGCTAATATACAATTCAACTACTACAATTCTATAAGAAAAACTGATTATAATAATATTTCGCGTTCAAACTTTTATACAATATTTTACAAACTTACAATACCGCTTATTTTACATAAAGCATGAAATATAGCACACAATAACTTTGATACAAGATAGTTGTGAAGACAATTCTAGCTAGTACACAAGTCGTTCAGCAAAGGCAATAAAGACACGTAATTCATACGTCCAGAAACAAGTCATGCATTCTGGTTTTACTAGGACTACTTCCCATCCTTGGTCTTGTGCAACATAACCGTTATGGCCGTTGATAAGACAGCGTGTTGTAACGTCATCAAAGGGACGAGGGTTACGTAATGTCCAACAGTCCCGTAATAATCTAAAAACCTCATTTCTTACCCCAATTACCGACTCCGTCACTTGTGGAAACGTTTTGTTTAATAGTTGTAGCCCGATGTTCTTGTTCTCACTTTGGTGAGAAGCGAACATTACTAATCCGTAAGCATAACATGCTTCTTTATGTTGCATGTTAGCCGCTTTTTCTAAATCACGAAGTCCAATATTCGGATATATTGAGTCAAAATAATTTCTTAACCCGTTGCGTAAAATAGCATTTGGGTTCCCCGCAATATATGCGTCAAAGTAAACACATCGTAACTTATGGGTTTCCCAATGTGATATCCCTCATCTTTCAAACGAAAGTCTCTTATAAACCAAGACATTCTTGGAACGTTCTTCGAATGTCTTACAAACTGATCTCGCCTTAAATAGTTGTGCCGAAGAATTCTGGCCGACTCTAGACAAGATTTCATCAATCATGTCTCCGGGTAGGTCTCTTAAAATATTGGGTTGTCTATCCATTTTGTGTTTTTAAACTGTAAAATAGACAAGAGTTAGATTCATAAAAAAAAATACTTATTAATACAAGCAATTTTTACATATATCATAAAGCGTAAGAACACTATATTACATATATTACACCACACGAATACAACTATCTTATTCCGACTCGCTCGTTTCTTCTTCTTCGGTTTTGGTTCGTTTTGCCAAGTTTCTAGGGATATATGATGTTCCCCTAATACGAGCCGTCGTTGTCCACATTGGTTTAGAAAAACCTGGTGGTTTAGAGGTTCCCGGGTCATTGTTACAACTTAAGGACTTCGGGCGTTGACGATACATATAAAGTTCATCGGGGTTGGAATTAGATTTCTCTATTTTTATGCCCTTTCCCTTATTATTTTCTTTTGCCTTTTTAAATTCAGTTGGGGTAATTTCTATAACATCATCGGAATTCTCGTCGGAATCCGATTCATCGGAGAATTGGTAATCCTCCCAATATTTTGCTTCCTTGGCGGAAACACCATTGACCATAATTAACCTTGGTCGGTTGGTTGAGGATTTTCTTTTACTTAACCGTTTTATTATTTTCCCCACCGGTTCTATTTCTTCATCCGGTTCCGATTCTTCTTCCGGTTCCGATTCTTCTTCCGGTTCCGACTCTTCTTCCGGTTCCTCTTCGGGAACTTGTGAATCAGTCCACGAATCATTCCAATTTACATTTGACTCTTCATTATTATTAGGTGAGTCAATGGGACTTGTTCTAGAGGTAGACATCTATCACATAATATCAAACGCGTTAAGAGATTAATATATCACATAATATTCACATGTTAAAAATATATAGTTTCCAACAAAATTTGTTAAGCAATCATTTTTCAAATAAACACGGTCGAAGTCCAGACTCACTAATGCATCCTAACAAACTCAATAAGACACACTAATGCAAAATTCTGGTTCTCTAAGACCAACGCTCGGATACCAACTGAAATGTCCCGTTCTTATTGATTAAAAACGTTCCATATTAATTGATTTCGTTGCGAGGTTTTGACCTCTATATGAGACATTTTTCAAAGACTGCATTCATTTTTAAAACAAACCATAACCTTTATTTCATAGATAAAGGTTTTAAAAAGCTTTACGTAGATTATCAAATAATGATAATCTAAAATATCCTGTTTACACACGACCATTACATAATGGTTTACAATACAAATATGTTACAACAAAATAAGTTTCTTGAATGCAGTTTTTACACAATATCATACAAGCATGGACTCCAAATCTTGTCCTTATTTAAGTATGCGACAGCGGAAGCTCTTAATAATCACCTGAGAATAAACATGCTTAAAACGTCAACAAAAATGTTGGTGAGTTATAGGTTTAACCTATATATATCAAATCATAATAATAGACCACAAGATTTCATATTTCAATACACATCCCATACAAAGAGATAAAAATCATTCATATGGTGAACACCTGGTAACCGACATTAACAAGATGCATATATAAGAATATCCCCATCATTCCGGGACACCCTTCGGATATGATATAAATTTCGAAGTACTAAAGCATCCGGTACTTTGGATGGGGTTTGTTAGGCCCAATAGATCTATCTTTAGGATTCGCGTCAATTAGGGTGTCTGTTCCCTAATTCTTAGATTACCAGACTTAATAAAAAGGGGCATATTCGATTTCGATAATTCAACCATAGAATGTAGTTTCACGTACTTGTGTCTATTTTGTAAATCATTTATAAAACCTGCATGTATTCTCATCCCAAAAATATTAGATTTTAAAAGTGGGACTATAACTCACTTTCACAGATTTTTACTTCGTCGGGAAGTAAGACTTGGCCACTGGTTGATTCACGAACCTATAACAATATATACATATATATCAAAGTATGTTCAAAATATATTTACAACACTTTTAATATATTTTGATGTTTTAAGTTTATTAAGTCAGCTGTCCTCGTTAGTAACCTACAACTAGTTGTCCACAGTTAGATGTACAGAAATAAATCGATAAATATTATCTTGAATCAATCCACGACCCAGTGTATACGTATCTCAGTATTGATCACAACTCAAACTATATATATTTTGGAATCAACCTCAACCCTGTATAGCTAACTCCAACATTCACATATAGAGTGTCTATGGTTGTTCCGAAATATATATAGATGTGTCGACATGATAGGTCGAAACATTGTATACGTGTCTATGGTATCTCAAGATTACATAATATACAATACAAGTTGATTAAGTTATGGTTGGAATAGATTTGTTACCAATTTTCACGTAGCTAAAATGAGAAAAATTATCCAATCTTGTTTTACCCATAACTTCTTCATTTTAAATCCGTTTTGAGTGAATCAAATTGCTATGGTTTCATATTGAACTCTATTTTATGAATCTAAACAGAAAAGTATAGGTTTATAGTTGGAAAAATAAGTTACAAGTCGTTTTTGTAAAGGTAGTCATTTCAGTCGAAAGAACGACGTCTAGATGACCATTTTAGAAAACATACTTCCACTTTGAGTTTAATCATAATTTTTGGATATAGTTTCATGTTCATAATAAAAATCATTTTCTCAGAATAACAACTTTTAAATCAAAGTTTATCATAGTTTTTAATTAACTAACCCAAAACAGCCCGCGGTGTTACTACGACGGCGTAAATCCGGTTTTACGGTGTTTTTCGTGTTTCCAGGTTTTAAATCATTAAGTTAGCATATCATATAGATATAGAACATGTGTTTAGTTGATTTTAAAAGTCAAGTTAGAAGGATTAACTTTTGTTTGCGAACAAGTTTAGAATTAACTAAACTATGTTCTAGTGATTACAAGTTTAAACCTTCGAATAAGATAGCTTTATATGTATGAATCGAATGATGTTATGAACATCATTACTACCTTAATTTCATTGGATAAACCTACTGGAAAAGAGAAAAATGGATCTAGCTTCAATGGATCCTTGGATGGCTCGAAGTTCTTGAAGCAGAATCATGACACGAAAACAAGTTCAAGTAAGATCATCACTTGAAATAAGATTGTTATAGTTATAGAAATTGAACCAAAGTTTGAATATGATTATTACCTTGTATTAGAATGATAACCTACTGTAAGAAACAAAGATTTCTTGAGGTTGGATGATCACCTTACAAGATTGGAAGTGAGCTAGCAAACTTGAAAGTATTCTTGATTTTATGAAACTAGAACTTTTGGAATTTATGAAGAACACTTAGAACTTGAAGATAGAACTTGAGAGAGATCAATTAGATGAAGAAAATTGAAGAATGAAAGTGTTTGTAGGTGTTTTTGGTCGTTGGTGTATGGATTAGATATAAAGGATATGTAATTTTGTTTTCATGTAAATAAGTCATGAATGATTACTCATATTTTTGTAATTTTATGAGATATTTCATGCTAGTTGCCAAATGATGGTTCCCACATGTGTTAGGTGTAACATCCCGCGTTTTTCCGTTAAATTTAATTTTAACACCGTCTTTTTTTTTAAAAACATAATCTTTCGTATTTAAACTAATAGTTTCCGTGAGTAACGTTCATTATATTCCCGCTATTTAATTTTGACCTCACCCGTTTACTCGAGCGTTTTAAAAATATTCGGTCGGTTAAATCCCGCACCCGCTTCTAAACTCGAGGGACTAAAATTGACACGGGGCAAACTAGTTGACTAGGTCAACTAGTCCACCCCAATCACCACCATTCAATCACCTCCATCTCTCTCTCTTTCTCTCTAGCAAGAACACACACACAAACACCCAATTCAAACATTCATCATCTAAATTCGGATCGGGAAGCAAACTTCAAAACAAATTACATATTCGTGATCCTCTCTTCATCCTCTACATTTTGGTACCAATTTCATCGAGTTTGGGTAACATTTCTAAAACACTAAATTTCTTTAAATTCGTTTTATATACTTGAAATTGTGTTAGTTAGTGTCTATGGCTCGTGTGTAACATGAATATATGTTTTGTTTGCTCGATTTGTGGTTTGGAGTAACTAGTTTGAGTTTTTGAAATGGGTTTGCTTAATCTTTGATTTTGGAAGATTAAATGTTGTTAAATTGTTAAAGTTCATGTTTTAATTGTGTTACTAGTATCACTAGCTTCGTTTTGATGTATAGGTTGATTTAGAAAACTTCAAAAACCCGATTAATGATTTTGTGATGTTTGACTAGGGTTTGATAGTTCTTGACATGAACTTTTTGATGCTAAAATGCCATGAAATGGTAATTGTTAGTGTTTAGTGGTAATGTATGCTTCATTACCTTCAAAACGGCATATCATATGTGTGAATTGGATTCCCGAAACATAAAATGCATAGTGTGAACTTGAAGTTTTGAAAATCAACTTTTATTGTTCACTTGACGAGAAATCGGTTATTGAAAATGATGTTTTTGTTTGATGAAATGCGTTTAGTTATTTTCCTTGTAAAATTTCCTTTCCAACGATATATGGTATGCATTTTAAATGTTTTCGGTGGATGAAATGTGTTAAATTGTGTTTTGGTTCGAGACTTAGTCTATTTTCTGCAAACAGCATTTTTCCCAGGTATGCGCGCCGCGCATACCACCGCGCGCTGCGTGAATCCAAAAACCCAGATGAATGGCCCTTTAAGTCAAGTTCTGACCTGGTTTTACACTTGGGTGCGCGCCGCGCAACCCATTGCGCACCGCGCAAAACCCCAGGCCAGGCTCTTGTGTTTTTAAATGTTCTCAAAATGTTTCTCGCTTAACCGTAACTCCGATTAACATGAAAATCGGCTATTGTGATCATATATGATTTCTCATCAGGGGAAAATTGTCGGATACCCGACCCGACCCCGTTGACTTTGACTTTGACCAAGTTTGACTTTTAGTCAAACTTAACCAAACTTTTATACAATCATTCTAACATGCTTTTATACTTGTTTCTTGCATGAAACTTGAAAAATTGATTCACATGCTATATTAATCGAGTCGTAACGAGCCATAGGACTAATTGAACACATTTCACCCGACCTTGTGTCGTAACCGGTTAATTGATATAACTTACTTGTTTAGGTCAAGGCTAAGCAACTTTCATGCACACGTTTACTTGTTGAAGTACCTTTATACTCGTGCACTCGAGGTGAGATCATAGTCCCACCTTTTCAACAACTTTTTATACTTTTAAATTGTGGGCTGAGAAACATATACTTTGTTACATTTTGTACTACTTACTTTTATACTTTGAACACAAGTACAAGGAAAACAAACATTTCACAGCGAGTTAGAACAAAAATCCTCAATTCGATTATCATTAGTTACACTTGCAGGGTGTAAGCGAGAACTTATATTGTGTGGCCATACGGGTTTGACAAACCCTCATTACGGACGGTTCGCTACCGTCTACGGATGAAATATATTTTTGAGAAACAGTGTATGTTCTAACACTATTGTGATGAGGTTCGATGGAAGGAAACGTTAAGTCTTGATAATTGGGTGCTCGCGAACAATACTTTTGGAATGCAAACGATTATGATAATCAACGTTATGGGAATACTAAATCTTATGGTTCAAAAACAACGTTTACAAACACCTATGATTTCACCAACGTTTTTCGTTGACAGTTTTCTATATGTTTCTCAGGTTCATACTTGGCTATTTGATATATGCTTCCGCGTTCACTCATACTTGCTTGGGGTCAAGCATACATGCATACACTCTGATTATTTGCTTGGAGTCAAGATACATACATACATACGCTAGTGATAGCACCTTTGGATTCAAACATATTGTTTACATACTTACGCTATTTATAGCAACTGTGTTTTTAAACTAATTATGTCGCAAGTTATTTCATTTATACTTTATGACTTTTGTAAACTTAAACTTGTTGTTGATCCTTTTGGTAAACTGAACTTTGCAAGTCTTGTACCTTTCAAATGAATGCGACATAATTTTGGTCAAACGAGTCTCATATAGGGACTACGACCACGCAACGGGACCTAAGTTAATGACGCCGTCAATAACGGTTTTGGTCGGGTCGTTACAAGTGGTATCAGAGCGTTGGTTGTAGGGAACTAGGACGTGCATTAGTGTGTCTAACAGAGTCGTTAGGACGCATTAGTGAGTCTAGACTACAACCGGATAGTTAGCATTTGCATTCTGACATACATTTGCTATAGATAGCACTTACTTGACTACTTGTGCATTATACTTGAATCATTCTTAGGCAAACTTTTAATGGTACCCAACCTTCATCATACGAACTCGTATTCCGCCACTTTTTGGTAACACACGTAAATTCATGATTCATACACGTATGGATGACGACGACTTCATTAGTCACACTTGTTCGGGAACTCTGTCTCCCGGATTGTTATTTGCCACCGTTTCAACTTACTATCGGTTTCCCACTGGTGTTTCTTACTATCTACTTTTTGGTGTTACTACCATCACTACTCTAGGTGAGTATCGTCATCAACATTTATCACTACGGTTGCGTGCTACTCGTTATCATGACTCGTTACTCTTTTCATACCTGAATACCTTATTGTCTGACTCGAACCACATTGACGTGAACAATCATTTATACACTTCCCTCGGGAAATGCATCTTCAGAGTTGCACAAATTCTTTTGATTAATACGAGTCACGTTAGAGACGTCGTTACACTTTGTTTATTTTAAATTTTCACGATTACACGAACTTGATTCTATGGAGTGATGTGGGAATGGAGGTATGAGTTAGCGTAATATAACGTCATTTGATCAACGTAGTTATATTACGGTAAGACATACCAAAGTTCTAGTGACACGTGATGGTGGTTAGACTCGATCAACATAAACACCACCATGTGCCATGTACATGACTTCATCCTTTCATGTTTGGACATCCGAAAACTCCGAGAATATTGTTAACAACCATACCGCGGACACACCTTCGACTTTTGTCGAACTATATTTATGCTTCCGAATGAATTACCGATTCCTCTCGGCTTCAACCGTATGTTACACGTGTATACTAGCTCGTCCTCGCACAGTCTTTTTGACTAATTACAATTTACTCGTTATGCTCGCACTGAGGCGGAAACTTCTCTCTCACCACACTCGTACTTCCGGTTCAGGAAATCTTTATTCTAAACTCTCAATGGAGGGAGGGACTCTCCACGTTATACTAGTATTCACCTCGAGGGTGAATAGTTCCGACGAACGTTTTTTTTTGTTGGGGAAACTGATAAATCTTTCGCGACGCGAATTTTCTTGAGAAACTTGTCCTAACAAACTTGTTCAAATATACCTTATGGAATGTACTCCGTTTCGGACCGAGATCCTCGTTTCACTTCTAGATTTTGGAGTACCTTACAAAAAGCCTCGGGACCACGTTTAGACATGAGTACCGCGTACCATCCACAACCCGACGGACCGAACAAACATGCGATTTAAACCTTGGAAACCATAATACAAGTTTGTATTACTAACTTCAAATTTACGTGAGAAAAGTATTTTCCTTTAACCGAATCCTCGTACTACAATGATTTTCATTCGAGTTTTAACGTCACTCCTTTTGAAACCACATGTGACCGGAAACGTCATTCTCCTTTGTCGAACCAAGTAAACGATGATCAATTCACCGGGGCCGAGGTTATTCATGAGCAACCGAGAAAATTTATTCATATTCAAGCAAGACCCAACGCGACTCGTAATCACCAGGAACTATGCCGATGTTACACGTAAACCTTTCGAATTCCATGGGAAACCGCGTCACGTTAAGAGTCGCACCTTGGAAAGGTGCAATCCGTATCGGGAAACGTAGGAAGCTAAATCCGCTATATTTCGATCCTTTAAATTCTTGGGTGTTTTGGACCCGTCGCTAGCCGTTTAGACTTTTCCGACTCATTTTGGGTCTCCGTTTATCCTACATTCGATGTATCAACTCAAAGACGTGTTTTGCGAAACGAGAACTTGTTATCTCCTTTGATGAACTCACTATCGACGATAACCCTCACTTCCTAGGAGGACCGGTCGAAACCATAAATCGTGAAGCCAAACCTTAAAACAACATATGATCCCGACCGTCAAAATTCGTTGGAATACCCTAGGACGTACTTCTCCCTCACTCGTAGAATTGGCAACGCAAGATCTCGAGGAAGATTCAACAACTACTACTTCCAACTAAATTTCGGGACGAAATTTCTTTTGAGGCGTGGATAATGTAACATCCCGCGTTTTTCCGTTAAATTTAATTTTAACACCGTCTTTTTTTTTTAAAAACATAATCTTTCGTATTTAAACTAATAGTTTCCGTGAGTAACGTTCATTATATTCCCGCTATTTAATTTTGACCTCACCCGTTTACTCGAGCGTTTTAAAAATATTCGGTCGGTTAAATCCCGCACCCGCTTCTAAACTCGAGGGACTAAAATTGACACGGGGCAAACTAGTTGACTAGGTCAACTAGTCCACCCCAATCACCACCATTCAATCACCTCCATCTCTCTCTCTTTCTCTCTAGCAAGAACACACACACAAACACCCAATTCAAACATTCATCATCTAAATTCGGATCGGGAAGCAAACTTCAAAACAAATTACATATTCGTGATCCTCTCTTCATCCTCTACATTTTGGTACCAATTTCATCGAGTTTGGGTAACATTTCTAAAACACTAAATTTCTTTAAATTCGTTTTATATACTTGAAATTGTGTTAGTTAGTGTCTATGGCTCGTGTGTAACATGAATATATGTTTTGTTTGCTCGATTTGTGGTTTGGAGTAACTAGTTTGAGTTTTTGAAATGGGTTTGCTTAATCTTTGATTTTGGAAGATTAAATGTTGTTAAATTGTTAAAGTTCATGTTTTAATTGTGTTACTAGTATCACTAGCTTCGTTTTGATGTATAGGTTGATTTAGAAAACTTCAAAAACCCGATTAATGATTTTGTGATGTTTGACTAGGGTTTGATAGTTCTTGACATGAACTTTTTGATGCTAAAATGCCATGAAATGGTAATTGTTAGTGTTTAGTGGTAATGTATGCTTCATTACCTTCAAAACGGCATATCATATGTGTGAATTGGATTCCCGAAACATAAAATGCATAGTGTGAACTTGAAGTTTTGAAAATCAACTTTTATTGTTCACTTGACGAGAAATCGGTTATTGAAAATGATGTTTTTGTTTGATGAAATGCGTTTAGTTATTTTCCTTGTAAAATTTCCTTTCCAACGATATATGGTATGCATTTTAAATGTTTTCGGTGGATGAAATGTGTTAAATTGTGTTTTGGTTCGAGACTTAGTCTATTTTCTGCAAACAGCATTTTTCCCAGGTATGCGCGCCGCGCATACCACCGCGCGCCGCGCGAATCCAAAAACCCAGATGAATGGCCCTTTAAGTCAAGTTCTGACCTGGTTTTACACTTGGGTGCGCGCCGCGCAACCCATTGCGCACCGCGCAAAACCCCAGGCCAGGCTCTTGTGTTTTTAAATGTTCTCAAAATGTTTCTCGCTTAACCGTAACTCCGATTAACATGAAAATCGGCTATTGTGTTCATATATGATTTCTCATCAGGGGAAAATTGTCGGATACCTGACCCGACCCCGTTGACTTTGACTTTGACCAAGTTTGACTTTTAGTCAAACTTAACCAAACTTTTATACAATCATTCTAACATGCTTTTATACTTGTTTCTTGCATGAAACTTGACAAATTGATTCACATGCTATATTAATCGAGTCGTAACGAGCCATAGGACTAATTGAACACATTTCACCCGACCTTGTGTCGTAACCGGTTAATTGATATAACTTACTTGTTTAGGTCAAGGCTAAGCAACTTTCATGCACACGTTTACTTGTTGAAGTACCTTTATACTCGTGCACTCGAGGTGAGATCATAGTCCCACCTTTTCAACAACTTTTTATACTTTTAAATTGTGGGCTGAGAAACATATACTTTGTTACATTTTGTACTACTTACTTTTATACTTTGAACACAAGTACAAGGAAAACAAACATTCCACAGCGAGTTAGAACAAAAATCCTCAATTCGATTATCATTAGTTACACTTGCAGGGTGTAAGCGAGAACTTATATTGTGTGGCCATACGGGTTTGACAAACCCTCATTACGGACGGTTCGCTACCGTCTACGGATGAAATATATTTTCGAGAAACAGTTTATGTTCTAACACTATTGTGATGGGGTTCGATGGAAGGAAACGTTAAGTCTTGATAATTGGGTGCTCGCGAACAATACTTTTGGAATGCAAACAATTATGATAATCAACGTTATGGGAATACTAAATCTTGTGGTTCAAAAACAACGTTTACAAACACCTATGATTTCACCAACGTTTTTCGTTGACAGTTTTCTATATGTTTCTCAGGTTCATACTTGGCTATTTGATATATGCTTCCGCGTTCACTCATACTTGCTTGGGGTCAAGCATACATGCATACACTCTGATTATTTGCTTGGAGTCAAGATACATACATACATACGCTAGTGATAGCACCTTTGGATTCAAACATATTGTTTACATACTTACGCTATTTATAGCAACTGTGTTTTTAAACTAATTATGTCGCAAGTTATTTCATTTATACTTTATGACTTTTGTAAACTTAAACTTGTTGTTGATCCTTTTGGTAAACTGAACTTTGCAAGTCTTGTACCTTTCAAATGAATGCGACATAATTTTGGTCAAACGAGTCTCATATAGGGACTACGACCACGCAACGGGACCTAAGTTAACGACGCCGTCAATAACGGTTTTGGTCGGGTCGTTACATTAGGTGACTCACATGGGCTGCTAAGAGCTGATCATTGGAGTGTATATACCAATAGTACATACATCTAAAAGCTGTGTATTGTACGAGTACGAATACGGGTGCATACGAGTAGAATTGTTGATGAAACTGAACGAGGATGTAATTGTAAGCATTTTTGTTAAGTAGAAGTATTTTGATAAGTGTATTGAAGTCTTTCAAAAGTGTATAAATACATATTAAAACACTACATGTATATACATTTTAACTGAGTCGTTAAGTCATCGTTAGTCGTTACATGTAAGTGTTGTTTTGAAACCTTTAGGTTAACGATCTTGTTAAATGTTGTTAACCCAATGTTTATAATATCAAATGAGATTTTAAATTATTATATTATCATGATATTATCATGTATGAATATCTCTTAATATGATATATATACATTAAATGTCTTTACAACGATAATCGTTACATATATGTCTCGTTTAAAAATCATTATGTTAGTAGTCTTGTTTTTACATATGTAGTTCATTGTTAATATACTTTATGATATGTTTTCTTATCATAGTATCATTTTAACTATATATATATCCATTTATATGTCATCATATAGTTTTTACAAGTTTTAACGTTCGTGAATCACCGATCAACTTGGGTGGTCAATTGTCTATATGAAACATATTTCAATTAATCAAGTCTTAACAAGTTTGATTGCTTAACATGTTGGAAACATTTAATCATGTAAATATCAATCTCAATTAATATATATAAACATGGAAAAGTTCGGGTCACTACAAACCAACACAAACTCTTCGGGCTCCCAAGTAAACTCGGAACCCTTACTACGATGCCATTGAACTTTAAAAGTCCTAACCTCTTTATGTTTCAACCTTTTGACCTTCTCATCAAGTATGACAATCGGTTCCTCGATATACTCTAACTTATTATTTAGCTCAATCTCGTCTAACGGCACCCAAGACGAATCATCCGCAAGACACTTACGGAGATGGAAAACATGAAATGTATTATGGATCCCCGCAAGCTCTTCGGGTAATTACAAACGATACGCGACTTCACCAACACGAGCTAAAACCTTAAATGGTCCAATAAACCGAGGAGCTAACTTTCCTCATTTCCGGAATCGAATAATACCTTTCCATGGCGAAACCTTAAGCATCACCATGTCACCTTCTTGAAATTCGATCGTTCATCTACGTTTGTCGGCATACGACTTTTGGCTATCTTGAGCCTTTTTCAAATGCTCTCGAATCACATCAATCTTACTATTCGTCTCTAAAACCAAATCAGTACTCCCGATTTCCTTTTGTCCCACTTCACCCCAACAAATCGGGGTTCGACATCTACGTCCATAAAGCATCTCATAAGGTGGCATCCCAATACTAGTATGATAACTATTATTGTACGAGAATTCCACCAAAGGTAAGTGCTCGTCCCAACTACCACTAAAATCGATAATACACGCCCGTAACATATCCTCCAAAGTTTGATTCGTACGTTCGGTTTGATCGTCCGTTTGAGGATGATACGCCGTGCTCAATTTCAATTGCGTACCCATATCTTCATGAAACTTTTCCCAAAACCGAGATGTAAAACGGGTATCTCGATCCGAAATAATAGATATAGGAACACTGTGTCGTGAGATGACTTCCTTGATAAACAACTTATCCAAAGTCTCCGACGATATCGCTTCCTTAATGGGAAGAAACAAAGCACTCTTCGTCAATCGATCTACTATAACCCAAATCGAATCAAATTGGGTTCTCGCCGTTTTAGGCAGCTTTGTGATGAAATCCATGGTAATGTGCTCCCATTTCCATTTCGGGATTTCTAACGGTTGTAACTTACCATACGGCTTTTGGTGCTCGGCTTTAACTTGCAAACACGTGACGCATTGCTCAACATACTTCACAACATCACGTTTCATGCCCGGCCACCAAAAATCTTTCCTTAAATCAAGATACATTTTCGTCGTGCCCGGATGAATGGAATACTTTGACTTATGTGCTTCATCGAGTAGCGCTTGTCAGTAATCACCCATCTTAGGCACCCACACTCTTCCTTGAAAAGACAACAGACCACGCGAGCCCATAGTAATGAACTCCGATTGTCCCACAATTCGCTCCGCATGCTTGTTGTGAACGTAAGCCTCTATTTGAATCACACCGAGTTTTTCAAGAAATCGTTAGTAATAATCATACGTAACAATCCCAATCGTAACGCCGGTTGATGACTCTTTCGACTTAACACATCCGCGACCACATTCGCCTTACCCGGATGATAAAGTATTTCACAATCATAATCTTTTACCACATCCATCCACCTACGTTGACGATAATTCAAATCTCGTTGATTAAAGAGATGTTTCAAACTCTTATGATCCGAATAAATCGTACACTTGACACCATACAAGTAATGGCGCCAAATTTTCAATGCATGCACAACCGCCGCCAACTCAAGATCATGAGTTGGATATCTCGTCTCGTGTTCCTTTAATTGTCGAGAGGCATAAGCGATGACTCTACCTCCTTGCATTAGAACACACCCGAGTCCATTTAACGAGGCATCACAATAAACCGTCATGTCTTCTACCCCTTCGGGCAAAAGTCAACACCGGAGCTTGACATAACTTCTCTTTTAACAATTGAAAAGCAATTTCTTGCTCGTTCTCCCAAACAAACCTCACGTTCTTCCTCGTCAATTTCGTCAATGAAGAAGCGATCTTAGAAAAGTCTTGGATAAACCGACGATAATAACCGGCCAATCCGAGAAAACTTCGAACTTCCGTAGGCGTAGTCGGTTGTCTCCAACTCTTCACCGTCTCTATATTCCCCGGATCCACTTGGATACCGTCCTTGTTCACAATGTGGCCAAGGAATTGAACCTCCCTTAGCCAAAATTCACATTTGGAGAACTTGGCATACAACTTCTCCTTTCGTAACGTCTTCAATACTTCATGCAAATGACGTTCATGTTCGTCCATACTCTTCGAGTAGATTAGTATGTCGTCAATGAACACAATCACCGACTTGTCCAACATAGGTTGGCACACTCGGTTCATAAGATCCATGAATGCAGCCGGTGCATTCGTAAGACCAAAAGGCATAACTACAAACTCAAAATGCCCATAACGCGTTTGAAAAGCCGTTTTCTCGATATCTACCTCACGGACCCGCATTTGGTGATAGCCGGACCGTAGGTCAATCTTTGAGAAATACGTCGCACCTTGGAGTTGGTCAAACAAATCGTCAATCCGAGGCAACGGATAACGATTCTTGATCGTCACTTTATTCAACTCCCGGTAATCGATGCACATCCGCATACTACCATCCTTCTTTTTCACGAATAAAACCGGAGCGCCCCACGGCGAAGCACTCGGTCAAATAAAACCCTTCTCAAGAAAGTCTTGGGTTTGATTTAACAACTCTTGCATTTCCGTCGGTGCTAAACGATAAGGAGTTTTAGCAATGGGAGTAGCTCCCGAAACCAACTCAATGTGAAATTCAACTTGTCTTTCCGCTGGAACACCCGGTAACTAATCTGGAAAAACGTCTTCGAATTCACTAACCACCGGAATTTCACGAATAGGTGGTGGCTCATCACGAGTATCAACAACATGGGCAAGAAAATCCATGCCACCAATAACAAGAAAACGACGTGGACGTGCAAAAGAACATATCGGCACAATCTTCTTCGTCTATCGCCATGAATAATCAACTCTCCCCCACTTGGGGTCTTCACACGTATAAACTTTTCATGGCATGAAATATCGGCTCTATTTCGATCGAGCCAATCCATACCAACAACGATATCAAAATCGCCCAAAGTCATAGGAATGAGATCAATTTTAAAGTTTTCGGTAACAAAAACGACATCACAATTCCTGCACACATCAACCACTAGCACCGTCTTGCCGTCCGCTATTTCGACTTCTACCGGACGACTTAACTTAGCTAACGGTCTATCAAGTTTAGGCACAAATTTTGGAGACACAAACGACAAATTTGCACCGCTATCAAAAAGAATCCTTGCCGGATTAGAATTAACCAAGAAGGTACCTGAGACAACTTCGTTGGATTGCTTGGCTTCGTCGTTAGTCATCAAATAGTTTCGACCCCTAGCCGTACCCGCCGCCTTCTCTAGCCTTTTAACATTATCGTTGTTCAAATCGGGACACTCTGACTTTCGGTGTCCTTCTTTGTTGCAATTAAAACAAGTGAGCTTGTTTGTTGAATTTGGCTTCGGACAATCTCGAGCCATATGTCCACGTACCCCACAATTGTAGCAAGTAGGGACAAAGTTCCCAAAACCACCGGTAGCGCCCTTCTTCACACTATTGACACTTTCGGAACCCTTTTTGTTCTTGTTCTTTTTATTTGAAAAATTCGAATAACTCGAACCTTCAAACTTTCTTTTTGAAAAAGTGAAATCGCTTTTTCTTGGAACCTCCGGCTCAAAACCCCGAGCCAACTCGTATAGCTTTTCAAATGTCTTAGCCATTCCCCGACTAATCTTTCCCTTGAACTCGTCGTTCAAAGTACGGTAGAAATCTTTCATTAGCTTGTGATCGTCACCAACATATTCTGGGCAAAAGCGAGTCTTTGCCAAAAAGGTAGACTTGAGAGTAACCAAGTCCATTGAACCTTGTTGCAAATGATGCAACTCGTCCCAGATTCTATCAAGGTCAGAAGAAGTTCGGTATTCTTGGAAGAATTCCTTCTTAAACTCCTCCCATGTTAAGCTCATGCATTGCTCTTCACCGTATAAATTGATTTTATCGTCCCACCACAACTTGCCTTCTTCACGTAACATGCTAGACCCATACCTCGCCTTCTTCTCGGGAGGACATTCCGCGGTACGGAAAGCTCCCTCGATATCAGAAATCCAACAAGTGCTTTTCAATGGATCCCTCACCCCATTAAACATTGGAGGTTGAGTATCCTTGAAATTTTTGTAGTGGAAGTCCCGCCTTCCACCCCCACCATTACCTTCACCCCCTTCGCCTCGAGGGTAAATGTTTCTAGCCTCTAAAGCCTCCTCTAATGCGGCTTTCATTCGATCATTGATCATTTCGGTCACTTGTCCATCGACCGACTCTTGGAAGACCTTTCAGACATCCTCAAGAAAATCCTTCTTTAACTTTTTAAAGATGGTCTCAACCTTGGCCGTGAGTTCAACATCTTCACTCGTACCACCGTTATCATTATCGTGTCCGTTTCTCGTCTTCATTCTATATAACGGAAAGGATTAAACAAAGAACGAAAAGACATAACATGTAAGTATATACATGTACACCACACTACTCCATCTTGCTCGACAATCGTCGTACATTACTCGTTTGACACGATTTGCACTCGTAACAACGGTAGCTAATCGTTGTTACGCGAGCAAGTCGCATTAACTCGCTAGTACAACGTCCGTCTTGCTTATTGATTGCTAAACACAATACAAAACAATTAGCACAAGGTTAGTTCATATAAACCAAGGCACTAACAATTCCTGATTAGACCCAAAGTCATACAAGTCCCGCATAAAGCTCTCATACAATAAATTCCAAGTCTAGGCACCTATCCAAGTCGCCTAAATCCCTTAGACCATGCTCTGATACCACTTGAAACAACCCAACCCGTATTCCATACGATAATTATTTTTTTTATAATACACATTTATGCGCCAATTAAATATGTAAATCATTCCACAAGTTCCATTTAAACGTACATCAACTTAAACGTTTACAAAAAGGCACGGAGGCCATTAATTAAGTTTTATACAAGTTTGACCCACTACAATGATAGTTTCTAATCCAAACAACCTCGAGCATGGTTTGGGGCTAAACTACCCAAAACGCTAGGCCGACAACATAAGCGGGAGACCACTAGTCCAAACGTATGCCCTTACCCTTGTCCAAGTCGGAACCTATAAAATGGTAAACAACGAGAGGGTAAGCAAGGCTTAGTGAGTGCAACAATTATACATACATATATATAACCTACTTACTTGCAAACACTTACCAAATCCGCATACATACTAGTTACATAATTAGCATACCTTTCACACGTATAACGCTAAGTACCACGATAACAAGACTAGTATAACAATAGCATATATCACAACAACACATTATGCTAAAATACAAGTATAACGATGATGTTTACAACATCCATAGTACTCAAGATCTCAAGGCTAGCCCAACGAATGGTATCGTCAACATCGAACTTAAATCCCATTCGCCTATTTTAATGTGGTATCGTCAACACCGAACTTTAAACCCACATATGAGGTATCGTCAACATCGAACTTTAAACCCTCATCAACTCACTACAATAGTCGTATGGCATCGTGAACATCGAACTTTAATTCCATACGTGAGGTATCGTCAACAACGAACTTTAAACCCCCATCACAACACAATATACTCTAGTGTATGGTATCGTCAACAACGAACTTTAAACCAACACCCCACAAGTAAATAAATTATATACATACACATATAATTATTCCACTCACCTTGTCACAAGGATGATGATTTAGCACTTCCGAGCTTCAACGCAATGTACCTAAATCATTAAGTGCACATTCAATTTCACAACTAGTGGGATTAACCACAATACTCCCACTTGAGCATTTAATGTCCCAATTTGCATTCAATGACTCCACTACTCACAACCGCCCATAAATGGCCAAGACTCGACTTTAATCACTAAGACTAGTGAATTAAAGTCTATTAACTTCAATTAACACAAACTTAAGGTAATCCATACCCATTTCAACTAATTAGGTCAACTAGTACATTTTGACCCATTTTATAACACTTAAACTCACAATCAAGTCAAACTCGCCCATTAACACCTCTTCCATAATTCTTAAAGTGCATTAGTGGCTAACAACACCAATTGACACTTACAATCTTAAATCACAAGGCCAAAACCCTATATTGTGGCTATTAGGGTTTCATTACAACACATAATCCAAGCTCGCCCATTTTACCACCAAATGGGTCTTACAAATCTCTAGTACCCAAAACCCTAGTCATTAACCAATTAAAACTCAAAACTTAGAGTTAGAACTTACCGAGACTATCAACGCGTAGCTAGAGACACAAGGAACAACTTTAAATCTCGCTCCTAGGTTTGATTCACAAATCTCCACCTTCAAATCTCAAGATCAAGCTAGGTGGGTTTTGTGTTTTGGGAGAGAAATAGGAAAGAAAATGGAAATGAAAATGAAATAAATGGATGTGTGGTGGAGAGTTAATGTTCCCACCAGATTTACATGTCAAATTACCATTTTGTCCCTCAAAGTCATTTAATTTAAGCTAAAACCGGAATCAGAACTGCAGAATTGCCGCGACGCGGCGCAAAATGTCGCGACGCGACGTTACAAAGGAAAAACCACCACTCTTAACTCAACTTCTGATCCTGGTTTGCTTGCTTTGCCGCGGCGCAGACCCATTTGTCGCGGCGCGGCTTAAGGCACGATCTGGTCAGCTCGACCATCTTAAACACAAAAATCGTTTTACACAACATTAATTCGTTCAAGCCTCCAATACACATCTAACTCTCATATCTAAGTCTCACAAGACTTAACACTAACCGAAGCTCCTTTATGACTTATTTACGCACACATTAACAAGTATATATATATATATATATATATATATATATATATATATATATATATATATATATATATATATATATATATATCTCTACATAATTACGCATAAACAACGAGTTACATACGTACAAATGATTAAGTATGTACCTTTCGATATGTACGGGAAAAACGGGATGTTACAATAACCACATACGCTTGACTGGGTACGGTTGGTGGGATATCTATAAATACCAATAATTGTTCATTTTACCGGACACGGAACTAGATTAATAGTTAATAGACTTGTTGAAACAGGGGTGGATTACATTCAAGGGTAATTGGTGTAATTGTTAACAGAGTAGTAAAACCTTGGACTACACGCAGTCGATAACCTGGTGTATTCATTAAACAAAGTATTAAGACCTTGTTACAATTCGAATCCCCAATTAGTTGGAATATTTGACTTCGGGAATAAGAATAATTTGACGAAGACTTTCGCACTTTATGATTATGACTGATGGACTATTATGGACAAATCCGTATGGACATATCGAATAATCCAGGACAAAGGACAATTAACCCATGGTAATAAAACTAAAATCAACACGTCAAACATCATGATTACGGAAGTTTAAATAAGCATAATTTATATACTTCATATTTAATTGCACTTTTAATTATCGCACTTTAATTTATTGTTATTTTAATTATCGTACTTTTTAATTATCGCAACTTTATATATTGTCATTTACCTTACGCACTTTTATTTATCGCAATTTCATTATTTTCTTTTACTTTACGCTTTAAATTAAGTTATATATATATATATATATATATATATATATATATATATATATATATATATATATATATATATATATATATATATATATATATATATATATATATGTATGTATATATATATGTATGTATATATATATATATATATATATATATATATATATATATATATATATATATATATATATATTACATTAGGTTTTAACTGCAACTAAAGTTTTAAAAACGACAAACCGGTCATTAAATGGTAAAAAACCCCTTTTATAATAAATAACACTACTTATATATATATTTGTATTTTTACAACTATAAGTTAAAACTAATATAGCGTTGAACTAGTTTATTAGATCCCTGTGGAACGAACCGGACTTACTAAAAACTACACTACTGTACGATTAGGTACACTGCCTATAAGTGTTGTAGCAAGGTTTAGGTATATCCATTCTATAAATAAATAAATATCTTGTGTAAAATTGTATCTTATTTAATAGTATTTTGTAGTAAAAATATAACTATTTTGTACACCACCTCGCACACATCAAGTATTTTTGGCGCCGCTGCCGGGGAACAGTTAAACGCCGGAAGCGAAACGCTATATATAAAAAAAAGATTTTTAGTAAGTTTTAGTTAATTTGTTGTAAAAATATACGTTTTTAATTTTTAAAAAAAAAATCTATATATTTATTGTTAAGAGTTGTTAAAAATTTATAAAAGTATTTTTATTTTAGTTTTTAAAATTAAATTTTTATTTAAGTTATTTATATTTTATTTAATCTAAAACAGAAAACAGAAAAAAAAATATAAAATTACTCGGCCTGGTACTGTAGCAGCCCAACCCATCTGGCCCGATTTCCTACTTCATGCGATCGCATGAATATATAACATACACTCCATGCGATCGCATGGAGTGATTTGACTCGCCTGATACCTTAGCTGTACGAAATTAGGGTTAATTATTATTATTTTTATTTAATTAAAACCCTAATTAGGGTTAGTGTATTTTAATATTTAGTTTAGTTTTATTTATTTAATTTGTATTTTTAGTTTAATTAGTTTTAATAAATATATAAAATTAATAGTTTTATTAAATAAATAATATAAAAATTAATATTTTTATAAAAATTGTACTTTTTACAACTTTAAGTTTATTTTTATATTTTGTTTCTTTTTATTTGTTTTTAGCGTAATATTTTTATTTTTTGCTCGTATTTAGTTTTAAGTTATAGTTTTTGCCATAGTTATTTTTATTTCTAGATTTTTAGGCTTTGCCGTAAAATCCCTTAAGTGCTTTTTCTTTAGAATAAGATTTAGGTGCTTTAGATTTTTGCGACGCCGTTTTTATATTTTAGTACCTTTTTAAGTAATTGCTGTTTTGGATATAGAATTTCTTTTAAGCTTTAATATTTTTAGACGCAACTTTTAATTCTTAGTTTCTAGACTTGTAAGTTTCGACGCGCTACATTCTTTTTATTATTTTTCGACCTTTTATTTTTCGACGTTTTTCGACGCGCTCTTTTTCTTTCTTATTTTTCGCCACTCTAGTTTTTTTAGGACATAAAATTTTCTATTTCTTCTCAAATTTTTTTTTTTAAATTTCAACGAAAAATTATTTTAAGTGGTTGAATTGATAGACATCCAAATTTTCTGCTTCGTAGTAATAGTTAGATTTGTTAGTGGCTGAGTTGTGAGCTTTCGATTTAAAGGGTTCTGGCTCCCTGCTACATCTTTTGGCTATTCGAAACGTGGGCAAAAGCAGAAAAGTCTATTATTTTGATAACTTATATAATTTTTAATTTTATAATTAATAGGATATTCAGTGAATGCACCGAGCAAAACGTTCACCACCTTTTGTACGTTCGCCACCTGTAACCAGATCAAGACATCTGGCCAATATTGTCGCCGTTGATTTTTCTTTAGAATCGTTATCTAGTCGACCAAGTACTCCAATTCAAATTTCCGATAATCCATTTTTTGAACCCGACCTCACAATTGAGAATCCGGAGGATATTCAGGGACAATTCAGAGATCCTGAACCACTAATCTTTCCTCCGGAACCACAAATCATTCAAACAGAGATTGTTGAGGAACCTACCATTAAATCAGAATCCTCTAGTGATTCAGATTCAACAAATTCAATCATGGAGAATCTAGAACCTCTAAGTATGGAAGACCGAATGAGAGCTAAACGCACTGGCCAAGGTCACGGAATTACTCAACCTGACATAAATGCGCCAGATTATGAAATCAAAGGACAAATCCTACACATGGTAACTAATCAATGCCAATTTAGTGGTGCGCCGAAGGAAGATCCAAACGAACATCTTCGTACTTTTAATAGGATCTGCACTCTATTTAAAATTCTAGAAGTTGAGGATGAACCGATATATCTCATGTTATTTCCCTGGACTTTAAAGGGAGAAGCCAAAGATTGGTTAGAATCGTTACCTGAAGGAGCGATTGATACATGTGACGTTTTAGTTGAAAAATTTCTTAAACAATTCTTTCCGGCATCTAAAGCCGTCAGACTTCAAGGAGAAATTGTTACGTTCACGCAAAAGCCAAATGAAACTCTATATGAAGCGTGGACTAGATTTGGAAAGTTATTGAGAGAATGTCCGCAACATGGTTTAGACACCCGTCAAATAGTACAAATATTCTACCAAGGATGTGACATCACTACAAGGAAAGACATAGATATAGCAGCTGGTGGTTCTATTATGAAGAAAACAGCAACTGAAGCTTACAAAATTATTGATAACACTGCTTCCCACTCACATGAGTGGCACCAAGAAAAAGATATCGTTAGATCATCTAAAGCAGCTAGAGCCGATTCTAGCCATGACTTTGATTCCATTTCCGCAAAGATAGATGCTGTCGAGAGACGAATGGAAAAGATGACTAAGGATATTCACTCAATACGAATTAGTTGTGAACATTGTGGAGGACCACATTTGATTAAAGATTGTCTCAGTATTGAACTAACAATGGAATAAAGAGAGAATGTTTCATACATGAACCAAAGGCCTGGAAATAATTATCAGAATAATTATCAACCGCCAAGACCAATCTACAATCAAAATCAGAATTATAACCGAAATGTTTCATACAACAACCAACAAGGCCCTAGCAATCAACAAGTATCCAATAATACTTACAATCAGCAAAGACCTATTTTTCAAAACAAACCACCACAAACCGATGATAAAAAGCCAAATTTAGAAGACATGATGACGAAGCTAGTTGAATCTCAAACGCAGTTTTTCACATCTCAGAAACAAACCAATGAACAAAATGCTCAAGCATTTAGAAATCAACAAGCTTCTATTCAAAATCTGGAACAAGAAGTAAGCAACCTAGCAAGGTTGATAGGTGAAAGAAAACCAGGAAGTCTACCTAGTGATACAAATGCTAACCCCCGGAATGAAACAGCTAAAGCCATTACCACGAGAAGTGGTATTACACTTAAACCACCCGAAATACCTGTAATTTTTAATGAAGTTATTCCTACTCCACAAGAACCACAGTCTGAACAAGATAAGGAAAAAGAACCGGTAGTTGAAAAGGTTAATGAAGATAACATAGTTAAGGCTAAATCTTATGTTAAACCATACCAACCACCACTTCCTTACCCGAGTTAAATGAGAAAAGAGAGACTTGAAGCTGAGCAATCCAAATTTTTGGCTATGTTTAAACAGATAAATGTAAATCTTCCTTTCATTGATGTAATTTCAGGAATGCCTAGATATGCTAAATTTCTGAAAGATCTAATCACAAATAGAAAGAAAATGGAAGAACTCTCGGCTGTTACTATGAATGCTAATTGTTCTGCAGTGCTGTTGAATAAGATACCAGAAAAATTATCAGATCCAGGAAGTTTCACGATTCCATGTTTTCTGGGTAGTCTTAGTTCAATAGAAGCATTGGCAGACTTAGGTGCTAGTATAAATCTAATGCCGTATTCACTATACGCTAAACTAGACCTTGGAGAATTGAAACCAACACGAATAAGCATACAACTAGCCGACCGATCAGTAAAATATTCTAGAGGGATAATGGAGAGCATGCTAGTTAAAGTTGGTACTTAAGTATTTCCAGTAGATTTTGTTATTCTGGACATGGAAGAAGATTCTCGAGTTCCTCTAATATTAGGAAGACCATTCTTAAACACGGCTAAAGCAATAATAGACGTGTTCGGTAAGAAACTGACCCTAAGTATAGAGGACGAAAGTGTTACCTTTTCTGTTGATAGAGCCATGCAACAACCGCAATCTGCAGATGATACATGTTATTATATTCAAACTATAGATTCACATGCAGAATTATTAGAAGAATTTTCAGAATTACAAGGAACAGGAGAATGTTCTTTAGGAGAAGGAACTGAACCAATTGATGAAACTGAAATGTTAGCTACACTTATGGCTAATGGATATGAACCAACAACAGAAAAAATTCAAATGCTAAAAGAGGAAGACAGATATCGATATAAATCATCGATAGAAGAACCACCGACATTAGAGTTAAAGCCACTTCTAAATCATTTGGAATATGCTTATTTACATGGTGAATCTGAATTACCTGTAATAATATCGTCTTCTCTTACTAAAAATGAAAAATCTCAACTCATTTCTCTGCTAAGAGCTCATAAACCAGCTATTGCATGAAAAATTCATGATATTAAAGGAATAAGTCCTTCGTATTGCACACATAAAATCCTTATGGAAGAAGGTCATAAAACGTATGTGCAACGCCAACGAAGACTAAATCCAAATATGCAAGATGTTGTTAAGAAAGAAATTATTAAACTGCTAGATGCAGGTTTAATTTATCCAATCTCTGATAGTCCATGGGTAAGCCCAGTTCAATGCGTACCTAAGAAGGGTGGCATGACTGTCATCACAAATGAGAAAAATGAGCTTATTCCTACTAGGACTGTAACAGGATGGCGTGTTTGTATTGATTATAGAAAATTAAATGACGCCACCAGAAAAGATCACTTTCCCTTACCTTTCATTGATCAAATGTTGGAAAGATTAGCCGAAAATAGTTACTATTGTTTTCTTGATGGTTTTTCCGGATATTTTCAAATTCCAATAGCACCCGAGGACCAAGAGAAAACCACGTTCACGTGCCCTTATGGTACTTTTGCTTACAAACGCATGCTATATGGACTTTGCAATGCCCCTGCAACCTTTCAAAGGTGCATGATGGCGATTTTTTATGACATGATAGAAGAATGCATGGAAGTTTTCATGGATGACTTTTCAGTCTTCGGTGATACATTCGAATCATGTCTAGTTAATCTTGAACGAATGCTTATTAGATGCGAGCAATCAAATCTAGTACTTAATTGGGAGAAATGCTATTTCATGGTTAAAGAAGGCATCGTTCTTGGACATAAAATTTCAAAGGAAGGAATTGAAGTGGATAGAGCTAAAGTTGATGTAATTGCTAAACTTCCACATCCCACCAATGTTAGAGGAGTTAGGAGTTTTCTAGGGCATGCCGGTTTTTACCGACGTTTCATAAAAGATTTTTCTAAAATCGCCACTCCTATGAATAGACTCCTAGAAAAGGATGCTCCATTCATCTTTTCAGATGAATGCATCAAATCTTTTAATATTCTTAAAGAAAAACTCACTAATGCGCCGATCATGATAACTCCAAATTGGAATCTACCGTTTGAACTAATGTGCGATGCAAGTGATTTTGCAATGGGAGCCGTTTTAGGACAAAGGATTGAAAAACGATTTCAACCTATATATTATGCTAATAAGACGTTACAAGGAGCACAAACAAATTATACAACTACTGAAAAAGAACTCCTTGCTATTGTCTTTGCTTTTGACAAATTTCGTTCATATCTCGTTCTAGCTAAAACGGTGGTCTATACCGACCATTCTGCTCTTAGATACCTATTTTCGAAACAAGATGCCAAACCAAGATTAATCCGTTGGATCTTACTCTTACAAGAGTTCGATATTGAAATCCGAGATAAAAAGGGAGCAGAAAATCTCGCCGCTGATCATCTTTCTCGTCTTGAAAATCCCGAATTAGAAGTTCTAAATGAATCGGCCATACAAGACAACTTTCCTGATGAATATCTATTGAAGATAGATTATAGTGAAATTCCATGGTTTGTAGACTATGCAAACTACTTAGTATGTGGATTCCTTGAAAAAGGATTGTCATACCAAAAACGAAAGAAATTCTTTAATGATATAAAACACTATTTCTGGGAAGATCCACATCTGTTTAAAAGTTGTCCCGATGGAATAATACGCCGATGTGTATTCGGAGAAGAAGCTAGTCAAATATTAAACCATTGTTACACAGGACCAACAGAAGGGCATTATGGGCCTCAGCTCACAGCAAGAAAAGTTTACGATGCTGGATTCTGTTGGCCTACAATTTTCAAAGACGCACACCTTCTTTGCAAATCCTGTGATGCTTATCAAAGGGCCGGAAAAATAAGTCAACGTGATGAAATGCCACAAAATGTCATTCAAGTATGTGAAGTATTTGACATTTGGGGTATTGACTTTATGGGTCCATTTCCAAAATCTTATAATAATCTCTACATTCTCGTTGCCATTGATTATGTATCTAAATGGGCGGAAGCACAAGCTCTCCCAACTAACGATGCACAAGTTGTAGTCAATTTTTTAAAATGCCTTTTTGCAAGGTTTGGAACACCGAAAGCTTTAATAAGTGATCGGGGTACTCATTTTTGTAATAATCAACTTGAGAAAGTTCTCAAAAGATATGGAGTAACTCATAAAATCTCAACCGCTTATCATCCACAAACAAGTGGACAAGTTGAAAATACTAACCGAGCTTTAAAATGTATTCTAGAGAAAACCGTAGTATCAAATCCTAAGGAATGGTCCATGAAATTGGAGGATGCACTCTGGGCTTTTAGAACAGCCTACAAAACTCCAATTGGAACCACACCTTTTAAACTCATTTACGGAAAAGCATGTCATCTTCCAGTAGAAATTGAACACAAAGCATTTTGGGCTTTGAAGACATGAAATCTTGATTTACATGAAGCTGGACGTCTACGGTTAAGTCAATTAAACGAATTAGAAGAATTAAGACATGAAGCATATAAAAATTCATTAATCTATAAAGAAAGAACGAAGAAATGGCATGATAAAAGAATCAGAAGTTCAAAAGGATTTAAGGAAGGAGACAGAGTTCTTCTTTTCAATTCACGATTCAAGCTATTTCCTGGAAAATTGAAATCAAGATGGTCTGGACCATTTATAGTCAAAAGAGTTTTTCCATACGGAACAATAGAGTTAATAAATTCAAATGGGATTGAATTTAAAGTTAATGGTCACAAAATTAAACATTACATACATGGTCCGATGAAAGTTGACAATGAAGTCAATCATAATTTCACCACTCAAGAAAACCCTCAAAATGAAAACATAAATATGTTATCAACAACATATGAAAAATCAAAATTGGAAAATAGGGAGGATTCAAATTGGAGTGATGAAGAAGAATTCTTATACAAACCTCCCATTCTAAGAAACGAAGAAAAATGTGAACAAGAAGTTCAAATAGAAGTGAAAGAACCAAGAAAAGAACACCCGAAAAAGATTTACAAACCAACTCGACTTACTAAAGTAGGAGACCCGGGCGAATTTATAATTTCTTGCTTGCTTAATGATGGTGCTGTATATAATGGACTCGCAGATTTAGGAGCAAGTGCAAATATTATGCCTCTTTCCTTATACAAAAGATTAGGTATGGGTAAATTAAAACCAACCAAAATAGGTGTTCAATCATTTGACCTAACCATTAAACACCCGGTTGGAATAGCAAATAATTTACTTGTTAACGTGGAAAGTTTGACCTTTGTTGCAAACTTCATAGTGATTAATATGGAGGAAAACCTTGATATTCCTCTAATTTTAGGTCGCCCATTTTTAGCAACCACTGAGGCATTCATTGATGTAAGAGAAGGTAGAATGACACTTAGGGATGGTGATACATCGATCACCTTTGTGAACCGAAAGTTTAGATCTCCAACAACCAAAACTGTTAGACCAATAAAAACACATAAGTGTGGGGAAGATGAAGAAACACTTAATGATGAACCGGTCACAAAGAACACCGTTGATGATACGAAATTAGATGAACCCGTTTTTAACAGTTCAACGAAGAAACTTTATAAACGGATTCACGATGCTAGGATTAAGGGAAACTTTAAGTTATGTAACCGATTAGCATCCAATTTATTGCCAAAAGAAAAGGCGATGTTAGTTGAATTTGTGAAAGTTACGGAGGAAATCAACAAATGGATTGAAGCAAAAGTCAGAGATATACAAGTTGTTGATGATCCAATTGAAAATAACGTTAATCACAATTTCGACACCACAGCTAATTAAGTATGGGGAGATTCGAATCTTTTTAAGGTAATATGTATTTCTAGATATTCTGTTTTCGTGTAGTTCTCGAGAATGGAATCCGAATGGTCTTTCCCTAGCAGACCCTAAAGAACTAGTCTTCTCCCCCCATTCTGAATTTTTATTTTTTTAGGTTTTACGAGATGAAGAATTCCTTTGATCTGAACCATGGTCTAATGCTACATGCTTTGATCACTAAACATAATAATGACACACTCCCGAGTGACCTGGTATCAGTAATAAGAGCCAAATTGGACGGAGTAAGAAAAGAACTCAGAAACGATCATAATAAGTTACATTTTGGTAAAGGAAAATCAAAATCTGCAGCGAAAAGAAGAGCACGACACCCTGAAAGATGTCACAAATGCGGAAAATGGTCACACGAAGGAAAATGCTCGACGAATCAGACATATTCCAATACCGAGTTCGTTACTTTATGTAGAGAAGGACCGTTCATATGTTTCGAAGAAAAATCGTTGAATTCTCGAGGTTATGCCTATGTAGCTATGGAAAACCAATTAGTCCGACTATCTTATGAGTGGGCTAAAGCAGGTCACTGAGAATTCTATCTCACAGGTAAGTATGTACAGTTTTTATTTTTATTTTATTGCTTTTAACCTTTTGATAATAAACGCTGAATCATTCGCTATAAAGTATTAAATTGGTATTCGATAAAATTAGGTTTTGCGACCAAAATTATTGATATCATACAAAAATTTATTACATCACTGCGAAATTTACTGTTTATTCTTAAAGTATAAATATCTTCAATCAATCAACCCAAAATATTTCAGAAATTCGTCAGGAGTAAAACTAGGTAATATAACCGAAATTACTTTACCGAAAAGAGGGGCGTATATTTTTGATAATATTTGATTGATTAAAGTGGGATAAAAGACCAAAAAGAATTTTAATTTTTATTTTTACTTTGTTTTTAAAATTAATTTTAAATTAATATTGTAAACTTTTTAAAATCAATATATTTAAGTTTATAAATATTTGAAAAATTAATATTTTTAATATAAGTTTGTATGTATAAAAACAAAAATATAATATAAATTTGGCATGAATTTTTAATTTTATGCATTTTAAATTTAAGTTTGGTGTGAATTTAAAAACAAAAATTTACTTTATTTCATTAAGTTAAAAATGTGATTTTTAAAATTCGTCGTGAGTTGAAAACTATGTCGTTGAACCGAAATTGCTCTACCCAAGGGAGGGACGAGAATTTTTATTATCATTAATTTTAATCTTATTGAATTAAAGTATGCCAAAAACATTAAAAAAAACCCAAAAATCTTTGTTTTTAAAACTGAGCTTTGTATTGACAAATTTTAAAATTTTTCGAGGGACGGACTAGGACGATGATCTGAAACGCCCTCATCCTAAAAAGAAACAAAATTTTAATTTTTAATTAATTATATGTTTCATTAGTATAAGGTTTTTATAAAAAAAAAAAAAAAAAAAGTTACTGTACCCAGACCCCATGCGATTGCATGGGATTTGGCCTTCAGGACCATGCGATCGCATGGAGCTGAATATTTGGCCAGAAACAAAAGTTCCAGCGGGTCTGTTTCTGCACTCCACCACACACACACACACGAACATACACACATATACACTCCTAAAATCACCAATTTTTCACCAAAATCAACCAAATTTCTCGCTATAATCCGCTCTAAACATGAATTTGATAAGAAGTTTATCAAGAAGGGTAACAATTTCAACCCTAAATCTCTTTAAATTTGATTTTTAGTGTTCTTGAGCTATATTTGTTCTAATTTTATTTTGTTAATTTCTAGTGTAATTAGAGTTAAATTGTTAGTATATTATGCATGTATAACCTAGATTGATGCTATTTAACATGATTTGAAGCCAAAAACTTCAAAATTTTTAGGAATCTAGGGTTTGTGTTCTTGAGTAATTTGGGGCTTTTTGATATAAACAGGTTATGGCCGATTTTTATCATGAATTATTGCTAAATTAAGTAGTATAACATGTTTAGGTAGCTAAATGATCCAAACTTTGATCATAAACATGATTTTTGAGAATTAAAGTGGAGTTTTTAGGTATAAAATTCATGAACTTGATTAAATTGATGTAAATGCCATTTGAAACTTGTTTAATTACTAGTAATGGTTATTTTAATATGTTATTTGAGTTAAATGCTTATGAACTTTGTAAACATTTTCATATATGCTTATTTGAAAAAGTGTAGAATTGTAAAAATTGTGAAAATGGGTATAAGTTTAATTTTAATTTAACATGTTATTGTAATTGTTTCAATTTGTTATTTTGCTAACACTAATGCATATTTGGATGCACAAATTTTGTGTTTAATGTGTTTTGCAGAGATTTACAGATACTGATGGTGCAACATCATCATCCAGGCAACCTTGATAATGCTAAAAACGAACATATATTTCATAGCATTATTCCTCAAGAAAGACAAGCTTTTAGTTGCAATTGTTCTATTTACAAGTGATATTCGTTTGTATAATAAAAGGTGAAGACAAAAGACAGATTCGACGAATTGAAGACGCAAACGACCAAAAAGCTCAAAAGTACAAAAGACAATCAAAAAGGTTCCAATTATTGATAAGAAACGTCTCGAAATCACAAGAGTACAAGATTCAAAACGCAAAGTACAAGATATTAAATTGTACGCGAGGACGTTCGAAAATCCGGAACCGGGACCAGAGTCAACTCTTAACGCTCGACGCAACGGACTAAAAATTACAAGTTAACTATGTATATAAATATAATATAATATATAATTAATTATATTAATTATATATATATTATATATATATATTAAAAACCGTCGGCAGAGAAAACTCCAAGGACTGAGCTGTAAAATTAACCTCCGCGACTCGCGGAGTTTGAAGGGGATTTTGCCGCGAGTCGCGGAGCCCCAAATTTCAACTCTGGCTATAAAGCAAACCGAATTCTGATCAAAATATTCATATTCTATTTTCTCTCTTCTCTCAATATATACGATATATATATATATAATTTATATTTTAATTTTAATTTTAATTATAATTCTAATAATAAGGGTATGTTAGCGAATGTTGTAAGGGTGTAAGTCGAAATTCTGTCCGTGTAACGCTACGCTATTTTTAATCATTGTAAGTTATGTTCAACCTTTTTATATTAATGTCTCGTAGCTAAGTTATTATTATGCTTATTTAAAACGAAGTAATCATGATGTTGGGCTAATTACTAAAATTGGGTAATTGGGCTTTGTACCATAATTGGGGTTTGGACAAAAGAACGACACTTGTGGAAATTAGACTATGGGCTATTAATGGGCTTTATATTTGTTTAACTAAATGAAAGTTTGTTAATGTTGATACAAAGATTTACAATTGGGCGTCCCTATAAATTACCATATACACTCGATCGGACACGATGGGCGGGGTATTTATATGTACGAATAATCGTTCATTTAACCGGACACGGGAATGGATTAATAGCCACTAGAATAATTAAAACAGGGGTGAAATTACATTCAAGGGTAATTGGTGTAATTGTTAACAAAGTAGTAAAACCTTGGTTTACACGCAGTCGATAACCTGGTGTATTCATTAAACAAAGTATTAAAACCTTGTTACAATTCGAATCCCCAATTAGTTGGAATATTTAACTTCGGGTATAAGAATAATTTGATGAGGACACTCGCACTTTATATTTATGACTGATGGACTGTTATGGACAAAAACCAGACGGACATATTAAATAATCCAGGACAAAGGACAATTAACCCATGGGCATAAAACTAAAATCAACACGTCAAACATCATGATTACGGAAGTTTAAATAAGCATAATTCTTTTATTTCATATTTAATTTCCTTTATTTTATATTTAATTGCACTTCTAATTATCGCACTTTTATTTATTGTTGTTTAATCGCACTTTTAATTATCGTACTTTTTAATTATCGCAAGTTTATCGCACTTTTATTATTCGCAATTTCATTATTGTTATTTACTTTAAGTTTTAATTTAAGTCTTTTATTTATTTAATATTTTACATTAGGTTTTAACTGCGACTAAAGTTTTAAAATCGACAAACCGGTCATTAAACGGTAAAAACCCCCCTTTATAATAATAATATTACTTATATATATATTTGTATTTTTATAAAAGTAAACTAATATAGCGTTGAGCTTTGTTTAAAGATTTCCCTGTGGAACGAACCGGACTTACTAAAAACTAAACTACTGTACGATTAGGTACACTGCCTATAAGTGTTGTAGCAAGGTTTAAGTATATCCATTCTATAAATAAATAAATATCTTGTGTAAAATTGTATCGTATTTAATAGTTTTTTTCTGCTAAAATTAATAACTATTTTATATACACCTCGCATAACATCAAGTATTTTTGGCGCCGCTGCCGGGGATCATCTTAAAAGCCGGAAGCGCAACGCTAATATAAAAAAAAAAGATTTTTTTTGTTTACTTTTATTAAAATTCGTTTTTGTAAAAATACGTTTTAAATATTCGAAAAATATAAAAAGAAAAACAAAAATATATGTATTTTTAAGATTTTGTTAAATATTTAAGTTTTATAAGTTTCTTTATTTTTATTTTAGTTTATAAAAATATAAGTTTAATTTTAATATCTTTTATTTATATAAAAATTAAAAACAAAAAATAAAATAAATAAATAAATAAAGAAAAACGCGTTGAAGATAAAACCTGTCAGCTGAAATTCTGAACCCCGCGACTCGCGGGGTTTTCTTCATTAATCACCGCAACTCGCGGAGCCTTTCTGACAGGCGACAGGAAGCCCTAAACCTGCATTAATTACGGGTTTTAATTAATTATTATTATTATTTAAACCTAATAATTATTATTATTATTATTATTAGTTTTATTTTTACTTTTACTTTTTATTTAATTTATGTATTTAGTATTAATTAGTTTTATTAAATTGTAAAATTAGTAGTTTTATTAAATAAATAATATAAAAATAATATTTTTATAAAAATTGTAATTTTTACAACTTTTTGTATATTTTTATATTTTGTACCTTTTTAATCGTTGTAGCGTAATATTTGTATTTCTTAGCTCATATTTAATTTTAAACTTAGTTTTTGCCATAGTCATTTTTACTCCTATATTTTTAGGCTTTGCCGTAGAATTCCTTAAGTGCTTTTTCTTTAGACTAAGATTTAGGTACTTTAGAATTTTGCGACGCCTTTTTAAGTTTTAGTTTCTTTTTAAGTTATTTCCATTTGGGATTTAGTTTTTCCTTGTAAGCTTTAATATTTTTAGACCTTTTACTATGTACCAATTATCATTCCAATTAGTAATATCAATTTGCGATTATAATTTTAAGTTAGTTGTAGTAATAAGGTTAGGTTAGTTAAGTATTTTTAAGTTTTTATAAGTTTCTTTTATTTTTCCGTCACCTTTTATTTTCAACCATTTTTTTTTCTTTTTCGACCTTTTGCGACGAACTCTTTTTCTCTCTTATTTCTCGCTATTCTAGTTTTTAGGACTTAGAATTTTTTCTACTTCTTATCTAAATTTCTTAAAATTGCGAAAATTTATTTTAAGTGGTTAAATTAATAGACATCAAAATTTTCTGGTTCGTAGTAATAGTTGGATTTGTACGTGGACCGGGTTATTGGAGCCAAACAGTCCTCAATTATATTGAGACCAAACGAATCCTGCCCCTCTGCTGCATCTTTTGGCTATTCGAAACGTGGGCAAAATCAGAAAAGTCTATTGATTGGATAACTTATTATAATTTTTCTTTCCTTTTTTAAAAACTAATAGGATATTCAGTGAATGCACCGAGCAAGACGTTCATCACCTTTTGTACGTTCACCACCTGTAACTCGATCAAGACATCGTTTAACAAATATAACCGCCGTTGATTTTTCTTTAGAATCGTCATCCAGTCAACCAAGTACTTCAGTTCAAATTTCCGATAATCCATTTTTTGAACCCAACCTCACAATTGAGAATCCGGAGAATATTCAGGAACGGTTCGTAGATCCTGAACCACTAAACTTTCCTCCGGAACCACCAATCATTCAAACAGAGATTGTTGAGGAACGAACCATTAAATCTGAATCCTCTAGTGATACCGATTCAACAAATTCAATTATGGAGAATCTGGAACCCTTAAGTATGGAAGACCGAATGAGAGCTAAACGCACTGGCCAAGGTCACGCAATTACTCATCCTGACATTAATGCGCCAGATTATGAAATCAAAGGACAAATTCTACACATGGTGACTAATCAATGCCAATTTAGTGGTGCGCCGAAGGAAGATCTAAATGAACATCTACGTACCTTTAATAGGATCTGCACACTATTTAAAATACGAGAAGTAGAGGATGAACAGATATATCTCATGTTATTTCCCTGGACTTTAAAGGGAGAAGCCAAAGATTGGTTGGAATCGTTACCTGAAGGGGCGATTGATACATGGGATGTTTTAATTGACAAATTTCTTAAACAATTCTTTCCTGCATCTAAAGCCGTAAGACTTCAAGCAGAAATTGTTACGTTCACACAAAAGCCAAATGAAACTCTATATGAGGCGTGGACAAGATATGGAAAGTTGTTAAGAGGATGTCCGCAACATGGTTTAGACACCTGTCAAATAGTACAAATATTCTACCAAGGATGCGACATCACTACAAGGAAAGATATAGATATAGCAGCTGGTGGTTCTATTATGAAGAAAACCGAAACTGATGCTTACAAAATTATTGATAACACTGCTTCCCACTCACATGAGTGGCACCAAGAAAAAGATATAATTAGATCATCTAAAGCAGCTAGAGCCGATTCTAGCCATGACTTAGATTCCATTTCCGCAAAGATAGATGCTGTGGAGAGACGAATGGAAAAGATGACTAAGGATATTCACTCAATACGAATTAGTTGTGAGCAGTGTGGAGGACCACATTTGACAAAAGATTGTCTCAGTATTGAATTAACAATGGAACAAAGAGAGAATATTTCATACATAAACCAAAGGCCTGGAAATAATTATCAGAATAATTATCAACCGCCAAGACCGATTTACAATCAAAACCAGAATTATAACCGAAATATTCCATACAACAACCAACAAGGTCCTAGCAATCAACAAGTATCCAATAATACTTATAATCAGCAAAGACCAAATTTTCAAAACAAACCACCACAACAAACCGATGATAAAAAGCCGAATTTAGAAGATATGATGACGAAGCTAGTTGAAACTCAAACGCAGTTTTTCACATCTCAGAAACAAACCAATGAACAAAATGCTCAAGCATTTAGAAATCAACAAGCTTCTATTCAAAATCTGGAACAAGAAGTAAGTAACCTAGCAAGGTTAATAGGTGAAAGAAAACCGGGAAGTCTACCTAGTGATACAAATGCTAACCCACGAAATGAAACAGCTAAAGCTATTACCACAAGAAGTGGTACAACACTTAAACCACCTGAAATACCTGTAACTTCTGATGAAACTATTCCTACTCCACAAGAACCACAACCTGATCAAGATAAGGAAAAAGAACCGGTAGTTGAAAAGATTAATGAAAATAACACAGTTAAGGATAAACCTTATGTTAAACCATACCAACCACCACTTCCTTACCCGAGTAAAATGAAGAAAGAAAAACTTGAAGCCGAGCAATCCAAATTCTTGGATATGTTTAAACAGATAAATGTAAATCTTCCTTTCATTGATGTGATTTCAGGAATGCCAAGATATGCTAAATTCTTGAAAGATCTAATCTCAAATAGAAAGAAAATGGAAGAACTCTCGGCTGTTACTATGAATGCTAATTGTTCAGCAGTGCTGTTGAATAAGATACCAGAAAAATTATCTGATCCAGGAAGTTTCACAATTCCATGTTTTCTGGGTAATCTTAGTTCAATAGAAGCATTGGCAGACTTAGGTGCTAGTATAAATCTAATGCCGTATTCACTATACACTAAACTAGACCTTGGAGAATTGAAACCAACCAGAATAAGCATACAACTAGCCGATAGATCAATAAAATATCCTAGAGGGATAATGGAGAACATGCTAGTTAAAGTTGGTACTTTAGTATTTCCAGTAGATTTTGTTGTTTTGGACATGGAAGAAGATTCTCAAGTTCCTCTCATATTAGGAAGACCATTCTTAAACACGGCTAAAGCAATGATAGACGTGTTCGGTAAGAAACTGACCCTAAGTATAGAGGATGAGAGTGTTACCTTTTCAGTTGATAGAGCAATGCAACAGCCACAATCTGCAGATGATACATGTTATTATATTCAAACTATAGATGCACATGCAGAATTATTAGAAGAATTTCCAGAATTACAAGGAACAGGAGAATGTTCTTTAGGAGAAGGTAATGAACCAATTGATGAAGCTGAAATGTTAGCTACACTTATAGCTAATGGATATGAACCAACAACAGAAGAAATTCAAATGCTAAAAGAAGAAGACAGATATCGATATAAATCATCGATAGAAGAACCTCCGAAATTAGAGTTAAAGCCACTTCCAAACCATTTGGAATACGCTTATTTACATGGTGAATCTGAATTACCTGTAATAATATCGTCTTCTCTTACTGAAAATGAGAAATCACAACTCATTTCTGTGTTGAAAGCTCATAAACCAGCCATTGCATGGAAGCTTCATGATATTAAAGGAATAAGTCCTTCGTATTGCACACATAAAATCCTTATGGAAGAGGGTCATAAAACGTATGTGCAACGCCAACGAAGACTAAATCCTAATATGCAAGATGTAGTTAAGAAAGAGATTATTAAACTGCTAGATGCAGGTTTAATTTATCCAATCTCTGATAGTCCATGGGTAAGCCCAGTTCAATGCGTGCCTAAGAAGGGTGGCATGACTGTCATTACAAATGAGAAAAATGAGCTTATTCCTACTAGGACTGTAACAGGATGGCGTGTATGTATTGATTATAGAAAATTAAATGACGCCACCAGAAAAGATCACTTTCCCTTACCTTTCATAGATCAAATGTTGGAAAGATTAGCCGGAAATAGTTACTATTGTTTTCTAGATGGATTTTCCGGATATTTTCAAATTCCAATAGCACCCGAAGACCAAGAGAAAACCACATTCACGTGCCCTTATGGTACTTTTGCTTACAAACGCATGCCATTTGGACTTTGTAACGCCCCTGCAACCTTTCAAAGGTGCATGATGGCGATTTTTCACGACATGATAGAAGAATGCATGGAAGTATTCATGGATGACTTTTCAGTCTTCGGTGATACATTTAAATCATGTCTAGTTAATCTGGAACGAATGCTAATTAGATGCGAAAAATCAAATCTAGTACTTAATTGGGAGAAATGCCATTTCATGGTTAAAGAAGGCATCGTTCTTGGACATAAAATTTCAAAAGAAGGAATTGAAGTGGATAGAGCTAAAGTAGATGTAATTGCTAAACTTCCACATCCCACCAATGTTAGAGGAGTTAGGAGTTTTCTAGGGCATGCCGGTTTTTACCGACGTTTCATAAAAGATTTTTCTAAAATTGCCACTCCTATGAATAAACTCCTAGAAAAGGATGCGCCATTCATCTTTTCAGATGAGTGTATCAAATCTTTTAATATTCTTAAAGAGAAACTCACTAATGCACCGATCATGATAACACCAAATTGGAATCTACCATTTGAACTAATGTGCGATGCAAGTGATTTTGCAATGGGAGCCGTTTTAGGACAAAGGATTGAAAAACGATTTCAACCTATTTACTATGCTAGTAAGACATTACAAGGAGCACAAACGAACTATACAACTACTGAAAAAGAACTCCTTGCTATTGTCTTTGCTTTTGACAAATTTCGATCATATCTCGTTCTAGCAAAAACGGTGGTCTATACCGACCATTCTGCTCTTAGATACCTATTTTCAAAACAAGATGCTAAACCAAGATTAATCCGTTGGATCTTACTCTTACAAGAGTTTGATATTGAAATCCGAGATAAAAGAGGAGCAGAAAATCTCGCCGCTGATCATCTTTCTCGTCTTGAAAATCCCGAATTAGAAGTTCTAAATGAATCGGCCATACAAGACAACTTTCCTGATGAATATCTATTGAAGATAGATTATAAAGAAATCCCATGGTTTACAGACTATGCAAACTACTTAGTTTGTGGATTCCTTGAAAAAGGATTATCGTACCAAAGACGAAAGAAATTCTTCAGTGATATAAAACACTATTTCTGGGAAGATCCACATTTGTTTAAAAGTTGTCCCGATGGAATAATACGCCGATGTGTATTTGGAGATGAAGCTAGTAAAATTTTAAACCATTGTCACACAGGACCAACAGGAGGGCATTATGGGCCTCAACTAACAGCAAGAAAAGTTTATGAAGCTGGATTCTATTGGCCTACAATTTACAAAGACGCACACCTTCTTTGCAAATCCTGTGATGCTTGTCAAAGGGCCGGAAAAATAAGTCAACGTGATGAAATGCCACAAAATGTCATCCAAGTATGTGAAGTATTTGACATTTGGGGTATTGACTTTATGGGTCCATTTCCAAAATCTAATAATAATCTATATATACTCGTAGCCATTGATTATGTATCTAAATGGGCGGAAGCACAAGCTCTCCCAACTAACGATGCACGAGTTGTAGTCAATTTTTTAAAACATCTTTTTGCAAGGTTTGGAACACCGAAAGCTTTAATAAGTGATCGGGGTACTCATTTCTGTAATAATCAACTTGAGAAAGTTCTTAAAAGATATGGAGTAACTCATAAAATCTCCACCGCATATCATCCACAAACAAGTGGACAAGTTGAAAATACCAACCGAGCTTTAAAACGTATTCTAGAGAAAACCGTAGGATCAAATCCGAAGGAATGGTCCATTAAATTGGAGGATGCACTCTGGGCTTTTAGAACAGCCTACAAAACTCCAATTGGAACCACACCTTTTAGACTTGTTTATGGAAAAGCATGTCATCTTCCAGTAGAAATTGAACACAAAGCATTTTGGGCTTTGAAGACATGTAATCTTGATTTACATGAAGCCGGACGTCTACGATTAAGTCAACTAAACAAATTAGAAGAATTAAGACATGAAGCATACGAAAATTCGTTAATCTATAAAGAAAGAACGAAGAAATGGCATGATAAAAGAATCAGAAGTTCAAAAGAATTTAAAGAAGGAGACAGAGTTCTTCTTTTCAATTCACGATTCAAGCTATTTCCTGGAAAATTGAAATCAAGATGGTCTGGACCATTCATAGTCAAAAGAGTTTTCCCATACGGAACGATAGAATTGATAAATTCAAATGGGATTGAATTTAAAGTTAATGGTCACAGAGTTAAACATTACATACATGGTCCGATGGAAGTCGACAACGAAGTTAATCACAATTTCGATACCACAGCTAACTAAGTGTGGGGAGAATCAAGTCTTTAAAGGATAATATGTATTTCTGTTAGAGTTAGATTGTCTGTTTTCGTGTAGTTCTCGAAAATGGAACCCGAATGGTCTTTCCCTAGCAGACCCTAAAGAACTAGTCTTCTCCCCCCATTCTGAATTTTTATTTTTTTTAGGTTTTTACAAAATGAAGACTGCCTGTGAACTAAACCATGGTCTAATGCTACACGCTTTGATCACTAAAAGAAATAATGAAATACTACCGAGTGAAATAGTATCAGTAATCAGAGAAAGAATGGACGGAGTTAGAAAAGAATCCAGATGCGAAGATAATAAGTTACAATTTGGTAAAGGAAAATCAAAATCCGCAGCGAAAAGAAGAGCACGACACCTAGAAAGATGTCACAAATGCGGAAAATGGTCACATGGAGGTAAATGTTCAAATAATCAAACCTATTCAAATACCGAATTTGTTACTTTATGCAGAGACGGACCGTTCATATGTTTAGAAGAAAAGACACTGAATGCTCGAGGTTACGCCTATGTAGCCATGGAAAACCAATTAAACCGACTATCTTATGAATGGAATAGATCATATAACTAAGAAATCTATTTCACAGGTATGTCTGTACAGTTTTTATTTTTATTTTTATTTTTAACCTTTTGATAATAAACGCTAATTTGTTCGCTAAAAAGTATTAAATTGGTATTGAATAAAATTAGGTTTGGCGACCGAAATTATTGATATCATTCAAAAATTTATTACATCACTGCGAAATTTAACGTTTATTCTTAAGGTATAAATATCTTTAAACAATCAACCCAAAATATTTCAAAAATTCGTCATGAGTTAAATTAGGTCTTGGAACCGAAATTACTTTACCGAAAAGAGGGGCGCATATTTTTGATAATATTTGATTGATTAAAGTGGGATAAAAAGACAAAAAGATTTTTAATTTTATTTTTACCATATTTTAAAAATTAATATTTAAATCTTAAATTAATATTGTAAACTTTGTAAAAACAATATATTTAAAATATTTGAAAAATTAATATAAGTTTGATATGAATTTATGAATTTTTAAATTAAGTTTGGTGTGAATTTTTAATTTCTAAAATATAAATTTTTAATTTTATGCATTTCAAATTTTAAGTTTGGTGTGATTTTTTTTTTTTTTTTATATTAATTTTGAATTTTAGATTTAAGTTGTGTGAATTTAAAAACAAAAATTTACTTTATCTCATTAAGTTAAGAATATGATTTTTAAAATTCGTCGTAAGTTGAAGACTAGGTCTTTGAACCGAAATTGCTTTACCCGAGGGAGGGACGAGAACTTTTATTATCATTATTTTTAATCTTATTGATTTAAAGTATGCCAAAAACATTAAAAAACCCAAAAATCTTAGCTTTTAAAACAATCGCTACAAAAAGACAAATTTTAAAATTTTGTCGAAGGACAGACTAGGACATCGATCCGAAACGACCTCGTCCTAAATAACAAGGGAAACAAAATTTTAAAATTAATTACTTAATTGTTTTAATAAGTTAATGATTATAAAAAAAAAAAAAAAAAAAAAAAAACAAACTCCGCGACTCGCGGAGTTTGAAGTGCAAAACCTCCGCGACTCGCGGAGGGACCGAAAATCAGAAAAAAAAAATATAAAGAGCTGAACGATCAGTTCACTCAACCACAAAAACACAGCGAATTAAACTGCGAAAAAACCCGGAAAATACACCCAAAAACACCCCAAAAATCCCAATTTTTAACCGTTAATCACCAAATCTTTTGCTAAAATCATGTTGAGAAGGATGCTATCTAAGAATTACTCAAGAAAAACGGTAAATTTCTACACCTAAACACCATTTAATTCGAAATTTGGTGTTCTTGAGCTATTTTTTCCCCAATTTGATTTTGATGCTTTTTAGTGTAATTAGACTTAAATTGTTTATGTATTATGCTTGTATAACCTAGATTGATGCTGTTTAACATGATTAGAAGCCTTAAACTTCAAATTTTGAATAATCTAGGGTTTGTGTTCTTGAGCAAATTTGGGGCTTTTTGATATAAACAGGTTATGGCCGATTTTTGTCATGAATTGTTGCTAAATTGAGTAGTGTAACATGTATAGGTAGTTAAATGATCCAAACTTTGAGCCTAAACATAATTTTGAGAATTAAAGTGGACTTTTTCAAGTCTAAAATTCATGAACTTGATTTTTGAAAGATAATGCCATTTGAGACCTGTTTAATTGCTAGTAATGATTATTTTGACATGTTATTTGAGTTGAATGCTTATGAACTTGGCGAACATTTTCGTATATGCTTATTTGAAAAAGTGTAGATTTGATAAAAATGTGAAAATGAGCTTAAGTTTGATATAAATTGATAATGTCATTGTAATTATTTTGATTGATGATTTTGCTGACACTAATGCATATTTGGATGCACAAAATTTGTGTTTGATGTGTTTTGCAGAATGAAAGGGGTGAATCTTCATCCCAAGCCCGCAATGCTCCTGCTGAGAATTTGGAACAACAGGAGGTGGATAACTACTACAAGCAGGATGTACCTCATCCAGTCATGACCTTTTTCGATATGCATTTGGAAGAGTTGCACCCGAACCTGAGATTTGACAGACTTTGGATAGATTATCCAAAATATCAATGGGGTTTGCATACTCTTCACTCTAAGGTTGTTGAGGTACCGAGGGTCATAGAATGGGGACCCTTAGAAGCTGTAGAATTGGCCGGGCCAATTAGGGAATTACTTGTACAGAGGTTTGGTAATTCTTCTTTTAATGACTGGATATGTTTATTCACCATACGTAGACCTGTATATAAAGTATGGTGTGAAGAATTGTTATGTAGTATAGAGTTGAATGATCGGGTAGCTAGTTTAACCGATCGTTCTTTTATTAGATTTTTGTTAGGCGGTTCGATGCGCCACATGTCTTTACTGGACATGGCTCAGGCTTTACGTATATATACGCCTGAGGAGTTAGCGTCTGCCGATTGTAGAGGATTGATACTAAACGGTAGAAAGATAGATGAAAATTTTGATACACACGGTGTGTGGAGTCAAATGACAAGCCATCACCGTTTCAAAGGGGGAAATTACTCTTATTTGGATATAGATAGAGCCGAATTAAGAGTGATACATAGGTTTTTAGCTAATTCGATTACACAAAGGGGTAAGAACAAAGAAAAGGTAAATGAACAAGATTTGTTTTACCATATGTGTATTCGAGACCCACAGAGCGCTGTAAGTATACCATATTGTGTGGGTTATTATTTATCAGCTATGGTTCGAGGAATGCGTCCACATAGCATAATAGGAGGTGGTATTTTTATTACTTTGATTGGTGAATATCTCGGTGTGGATATAAGTCGGGGGGGATTATTACTAGAAGAGCCGGAACCCCGCGATACTATAGGTTTAAATGTATACCATGGTGCGAAAGTTTTGAAGAGGCGAAATAACGCCGCAGTACGATACCATGGTAGACATCCACAGGTGGAGAGAAACCAGCAACAAGGTAATGTAGGAGGGGGGAATGAGATGCAAGAAATGCATAGGTTTATAGCTTCTCAGGAATACGAAAATGCTAGACAAAGAGCATTTGAAGATTGGCAAGTTCATCAGAACCAGATCATAGCTCATTGCCAACATATAAGTAGAAACTATATTCCTACACCGAAACCCGTCTTCCCTCCTTGGTCTATAGAGATGCAGCCACCATATCCTACGTATGACCCTGCTGAAGCATTCTATAGCACTTATGGTTATGCCTGGAACCCCTATTGGTACCAATATCATCCTTAGTTTACTTATTATTTTTTTATTATTTTGTAATTTGTAATTATTGATACATTTAATATTTTTGTTAATATTGTAATCATTTTTATAATTATCTAACTTTTATTCTTAGATTTTAATAATTTTTGAATGTGGGGTAATATACCAAACTTCAAAAATATGTATATATGTTTGCAGTTTATCTTATGTACACAACAGGGTAAAACAACGCATTTTCAAAGACTGGCATTAAGTTCAGCAAAAGCAACTAATTTTGACGACAAGATGCAAAATATATGTGAAATAACAACAAGACGGAATGAACAAATGATGTGCACCATTTATCATTCAGCAAACAAACGCCAATATATTTGGAAACTTTGGTAAAAATTTAATCATTTTCACACAAATCACCCTCAATAATTTAAATTGTTACTGATTTCTTGCAAATGAGGGCATTGCAAGATCTTAAGTGTGGGAAGGGATTAAATTCTTTCGGATTTTAAAATTTTTTATATTAAACACTTGGTTACCATTAAAAATACTAGTAAAGCAGTAGTTGTATTAGAATCTAGTGCTCTCTGATAAAAAAGAACAGCCCTAGTCTTATATACTGACTACCCAATTCTAGTAAAAATTTTCAATTAAATGAATTCAAAATCATGTTTATACATATTTATGAACGATAAAACTAGGTTTTAACACCGAAATTATTGTTACCTCGGAAATGACATAAATTGAGAAACAAACTAAAATGTTAAAATTCATTTAAAATGGAATAGAGGACGATAAAACGGAAAATAAAAGCCAAGTGTGGGAAAATTTACCAAGTTATTTTAAACATATGTCACATATATCTGTAACAAATAACTGAAAATACTTTTGCTTTGGACTAAACTAAACTGTTTTACCCGATGAAAGAAAAGAAGAGATGGATCTACACGATGAATCAATTCCATCATTAAAAGGAAGTAAAGTCTTCCGAAAAAGACACGCGCTTCTTGATTTAGGTCATGAAGTTGTCGTCCAGACCAGCTGTAGGTTGACGAAAAATCTAGAAAAGTCATCACTAAAATCAGCAGGAAATCCACGGACCTCAGCATTAAACAGGGTCGCCATGTGGTCAGATTTATCCTAACCATGAGAAGGATTTATCTCGTACAATGGGGGGGCACCATGCAAATTAGCTGGATAAGACTAATGAATCAGATCCCCAGAAAGGATAATCTCCTTAAAGATTAAAAATCAGCTTTTAAGACTGATATTACTCAATCCTAGAGATTGACCTTAAAGATTGAGAATTACAAACTCATGGAATTCGATGATATCTAAACTCGAGCTTAAACGAGAAAATATTTTGATCAAAAATTACAAACCGATTTGTTTTCTGAAAACCCTATTTTCAATGCGTTCATTACCATTGAACGTAAAATCCTAGGAATTCACCTGGAATTCATTAGGTCACCTGAACTAAATCGGGTGTCAACCGTAAGAACGGTGGTTGCATAGTGGTCAAAGACAGGACCTTGTGCCATACCGAAAAATTATAAGGGTGAGCTTTACTATTGCTCCTACCAAGGATAGTAATTGCGTCCGACACGTTATAGACCATAATCAAAAGCATGTCACGGGACATTGCCTTAACAGTTGCTTGTTCAACGCTTTCCTTTACAACCGGACGGTAGTTTGCCGAAAGGTAATATACGGAACAAGTAAACTGGACGTGTTGCTTTCCAATTACAAGGTTAGCAAGTGGGTGACACAAAACAGCAAGTTTTGAGCTAAAATTTTCAAATCTAAAACCCACCAAACCCACAAAAATATTTTGCAAACACCGGTAAAGGGTTATTCCGGAAAACTTATCTAGGGTAAAAAACTAGATTTAATTTTCAAAAGATCAAATGTTTTCATAAAGATCCAATTTCCTTAATGGATCTAAATTTTTATAGTCATGTGGGACTGTAAACCATATCGTTACTACCATTGTTTATACCGCCGTATAGAAATCACTGATGTACAAAGTGTGAAGAATAAAGAAGTGATTCTAGTATTTCAAGACGATATTGCTTGAGGACAAGCAACGCTCAAGTGTGGGAATATTTGATAATGCTAAAAACGAACATATATTTCATAGCATTATTCCTCAAGAAAGACAAGCTTTTAGTTGCAATTGTTCTATTTACAAGTGATATTCGTTTGTATAATAAAAGGTGAAGACAAAAGACAGATTCGACGAATTGAAGACGCAAACGACCAAAAAGCTCAAAAGTACAAAAGACAATCAAAAAGGTTCCAATTATTGATAAGAAACGTCTCGAAATCACAAGAGTACAAGATTCAAAACGCAAAGTACAAGATATTAAATTGTACGCGAGGACGTTCGAAAATCCGGAACCGGGACCAGAGTCAACTCTTAACGCTCAACGCAACGGACTAAAAATTACAAGTTTACTATGTATATAAATATAATATAATATATAATTAATTATATTAATTATATATATATTATATATATATATTAAAAACCGTCGGCAGAGAAAACTCCAAGGACTGAGCTGTAAAATTAACCTCCGCGACTCGCGGAGTTTGAAGGGGATTTTGCCGCGAGTCGCGGAGCCCCAAATTTCAACTCTGGCTATAAAGCAAACCGAATTCTGATCAAAATATTCATATTCTATTTTCTCTCTTCTCTCAATATATACGATATATATATATATAATTTATATTTTAATTTTAATTTTAATTATAATTCTAATAATAAGGGTATGTTAGCGAATGTTGTAAGGGTGTAAGTCGAAATTCTGTCCGTGTAACGCTACGCTATTTTTAATCATTGTAAGTTATGTTCAACCTTTTTATATTAATGTCTCGTAGCTAAGTTATTATTATGCTTATTTAAAACGAAGTAATCATGATGTTGGGCTAATTACTAAAATTGGGTAATTGGGCTTTGTACCATAATTGGGGTTTGGACAAAAGAACGACACTTGTGGAAATTAGACTATGGGCTATTAATGGGCTTTATATTTGTTTAACTAAATGAAAGTTTGTTAATGTTGATATAAAGATTTACAATTGGGCGTCCCTATAAATTACCATATACACTCGATCGGACACGATGGGCGGGGTATTTATATGTACGAATAATCGTTCATTTAACCGGACACGGGAATGGATTAATAGCCACTAGAATAATTAAAACAGGGGTGAAATTACATTCAAGGGTAATTGGTGTAATTGTTAACAAAGTAGTAAAACCTTGGTTTACACGCAGTCAATAACCTGGTGTATTCATTAAACAAAGTATTAAAACCTTGTTACAATTCGAATCCCCAATTAGTTGGAATATTTAACTTCGGGTATAAGAATAATTTGATGAGGACACTCGCACTTTATATTTATGACTGATGGACTGTTATGGACAAAAACCAGACGGACATATTAAATAATCCAGGACAAAGGACAATTAACACATGGGCATAAAACTAAAATCAACACGTCAAACATCATGATTACGGAAGTTTAAATAAGCATAATTCTTTTATTTCATATTTAATTTCCTTTATTTTATATTTAATTGCACTTCTAATTATCGCACTTTTATTTATTGTTGTTTAATCGCACTTTTAATTATCGTACTTTTTAATTATCGCAAGTTTATCGCACTTTTATTATTCGCAATTTCATTATTGTTATTTACTTTAAGTTTTAATTTAAGTCTTTTATTTATTTAATATTTTACATTAGGTTTTAACTGCGACTAAAGTTTTAAAATCGACAAACTTGTCATTAAACGGTAAAAACCCCCCTTTATAATAATAATATTACTTATATATATATTTGTATTTTTATAAAAGTAAACTAATATAGCGTTGAGCTTTGTTTAAAGATTTTCCTGTGGAACGAACCAGACTTACTAAAAACTACACTACTGTACGATTAGGTACACTGCCTATAAGTGTTGTAGCAAGGTTTAAGTATATCCATTCTATAAATAAATAAATATCTTGTGTAAAATTGTATCGTATTTAATAGTTTTTTTTCTGCTAAAATTAATAACTATTTTATATACACCTCGCATAACATCAAACCTGCTCCAGAAACTGAACCAGAAATGCAATATGAACCTGAACCGGAGCAACAACAGGAACCACAACAACAACCTGATGAACACGTACCTTATTATGATCCGCTACAATTTGTTGATTCCTTCATAGTATTTTCGATGCATCCGCCAGTAGAATACCCAACGATTCCTGAACACACGTTGCATCCTAATCTGAGATTCGATAGAAGCTGGAGAGATTACCCAACATATCAAAGTAACAAATTCAAACTGATACCGAAAAATGTAGAAGTGTCGAGGGTAATCGATTGGGAGCCTTTGAAAAGGGTCCAACTTGCTAACTCAGTTAGACAGCATTTGATCCAAAGGTATGAGAGCTCTTCTTTTCACGATTGGGAACGTTTATTCACCATTCGTAGACCTGTATATAAGGAATGGTGCATTGAGCTTATGAGTACTATAGCGTTAAATGCAGATTTAGATAGATTAGATGATAGAAGTTTTCTTAGATTTATACTTGGCCGTTGGATGTACAGGATGTCCATGCTAGACATGGCCAGGGCTTTGCATATATATACTCCTAGTGAATTACTACTACCCGATTGTATGAATTTGATTTATCATGGTGAAAGGGTAGATAGGAATTTTGACGCGAACACCGTCTGGAGGCGTATGTCAGATTATAATGTTTTTACGCTGGGAGGAAAACACTCCTACTTACATATTAACAAAGCCGAGCTTCGTATAATTCATAGATGAAAGGATCCGTTCATATACATTATAAACGATTCACAATAGTTGATTACATCGCGAGGTATTTGACCTCTATATGATACGTTTTACAAACATTGCATTCGTTTTTAAAAGATAAACTTTCTTTACATCAAAAATTGACGGCATGCATACCATTTCATATTACATCCAACTATAATTGACTTAATATTAATCTTGATGAACTCAACGACTCGAATGCAACGTCTTTCAAAGTATGTCATGAATGACTCCAAGTAATATCCTTAAAATGAGCTAATGCACAGCGGAAGATTTCTTTAATACCTGAGAATAAACATGCTTTAAAGTGTCAACCAAAAGGTTGGTGAGTTCATTAGTTTATCATAATCAATCATTTCCGTAATAGTAATAGACCACAAGATTTCAGTTTCTATAAATATCCGTATACTCGCGAGTGTATAAAAGTATTCTATAAGTTGTAGGCACCCGGTAACAAGCCTTAACGTTCATGTTTTACCCTCTGAAGTACACCAGATCAGGTGTGTTTAAAATAACCTCGAAGTACTAAAGCATCCCATAGTCAGGATGGGGTTTGTCAGGCCTAATAGATCTATCTTTAGGATTCGCGCCTACCGTACATAGACAAGTAGTTTAATGTTACCAAGCTAAGGGTATATTTCTGGTTTAAACCCACATAGAATTAGTTTTAGTACTTGTGCCTATTTCGTAAAACATTTATAAAACAGCGCATGTATTCTCAGCCCAAAAATATATATAAAAAGGGAGTAATGAAACTCACGCATATAATTATTGTAAAACAGTTAATAAAACATTTGCATGTATTCTCAGCCCCAAAAATGTAAAGAGTAAAAGGGGAGCAAATGAAACTCACGCAAAATCAGTTTTAGTGTTTGTATTCATTTCATAAAACATTTATAAAACAGCGCATGTATTCTCAGCCCAAAAATGTAATTTGCAAAGCAATTAAAAAGGGAGCAAATGAAACTCACGCAAAATCATTTTTAGTGTTTGTATTCATTTCATAAAACATTTATAAAACAGCGCATGTATTCTCAGCCCAAAAATGTAAATTGCAAAGCAATTAAAAAGGGAGCAAATGAAACTCACCATACTGTATTTCATAGTAAAAATACATATAACGTCATTTAACAAGTGCAAGGTTGGCCTCGGATTCACGAACGTATCAATATTGTGATTCAATATTGCAGGAAAGTACGTAGACGCAATGAAAATGATAAACGTTAGGTTGACCTCACGAGCAATACCCTCGAACAATACCCATAACCTCCATAGCTATAACCCATAATTTCCTTAGCTCTATCCCGTTTGAAAACTTATTTTGAAATCGTCTGAATATAACTCCATCGTAGTATTTTATGTATACTAATAATATCTTGAAATAATACTAAGTAAATATATATATATATATATATATATATATATATGTAATTCGATTGAGAGAGTTTAGAGAAATATATTTTCAAGTTTCTATGAAATAATAAAATCTATTGAATTCTATTTATAATAGATTTTTGAATTATTAAAGTGAATTATTAAAGTATGAATTATTAAAGTGAATTATTAAAGTATGAATTATTAAAGTATGAATTATTAAAGTGAATTATTAAAGTTAAAGTAAAGTAAAAGTAAAGTAAAAGTAAAGTTAAAGTATAGTAAAAGTATAAAACTATGTACGTATAATACGCGTATAAATATATTTAATATTAATTTAAATCGTTATATCATAAAACATTTTAGAAAAGTAGAATTATATATATTCATAATAGGTTTCAAGTTTTTAAATTACAGTCTGTTGGTGAAGCATGGGATAAAGTCCAAAGGTTTAATAAACGTATGAAATCATCTTAATGAAAAATGTCGAGTTACTTAACTTGTCGATATCCAACATCTAAGTTATTTACACTCCACGTTCTTACTTATAGATCACTTTACCATTTTCCAAATATTGTCAAAAAGAATAGATTTCTTAAATCACAGTGGACCTCATAACATTGGCCCGTAATCATATCATAATGTATCTGATAATTCAATCATTTGATATTATCTCTTAATTCTGTCGATAAATATATCGAAACAAATACGTTCATGTAAAGTATCATATATATCAAATACTTTGTTAATGTTTTCAGTTATTATATATTATATATACATATCTATATACACATAATTGTTCGTGAATCGTCGAACACGGTCAAAGGGTAATTGATTACATGAATGTAGTTCCAAACTTTTTGAGATTCAACATTACAAATTCTGCTTATCGTGTCGGAAACATATAAAGGTTAAGTTTAAATTTGGTCGGAAATTTTCGGGTCGTCACAGTACCTACCCGTTAAAGAAATTTCGTCCCGAAATTTGATCGAGGTCGTCATGGCTAACTATAAAAATGTTTTCATGATGAATATGAGTTGATAAATAGAGTTTTATCATCATTGAGTAATATAGATAAAACAATTTGATTACGCGAATAGTATAAGTGAAGCTATCGCAAGAGAGTGAAATGAGTAAACGTATATTTATTTTAACCGATGACGTAGTTATGATTGATTTCCAGAATTCATTGGATTTAAAGAAAATCTTTACAATAAGATTTGGTTCTTCGGCGATTAAGAAAATCATGACCTTCTTTGATTAAATGCGATAATCTGTCTCGATTTCTCTGTCTGATATTTTACTATAAATCCACCCCCTTCGTTTCTTTATTTCCACAGCTCACACCTTCTAGTCTTTCTCCCCAATTCATACTTTAAAGCATTCGTTAATATGCTTCATCCAGTATTGATTCTTGATATACTCTTAACTTTCATATCTGTCATTCTTCTTTTTCATCTACCACCGGAGGAAGTTATTTTCTTCTACCATTACCTTGGGGTGATTGTGTTTTTCATTCTCCCGTGTCTTTATATTGCTATACGCATTGATATACACGGTTTGTAACTTCAAGGTTGTTATCGGGCTTTATATTCTCCATTATATTTCGGAGCTTCATGCTTTCATTTTCTCTTCCCAGCCTTAAGTCAAGCGGATAATGGTCCAGAATTCGTAGATATGAATTTTTGGATGAACATAGTTAATGTTCCAAGAAGAAAATCGTAATGGCACGATCTTAATTTGGCAACTTACCAGAATATCTGAAAATATAGAGCTATCAAGATGATATGTTCTTAATATGTTTGAAAATTGGGTAGAATGTAAGAGTCGTGTAAATAGTACATGATGACGGTATGTTCTATGAATCATCACATTCTATTAGAAACTCAGCATGACTTACTATAATATAATCACGTTGATCAAGTGTCATTATATTATACTAACTCATGTTTCAGTTCCCAACACTTCTTTAAAAACATTCCTATTTTAAATTCGAATTTTTTTTTCTTCAGAATTTAGAAACTAACACAGTTTCTTTTTATGTTGTAACGCAGATATTGCGAAGAGATAAAAGATTTCGGATAAGAATAGTTTTGAAAATATCTTCAGGAATATCGAAGATATTTATAATAAAAGATACGATAATATCTTAGAATTCTTAACATAGATGGATGATGAGGAAGATTTGTCTGTGAAGGTTTAGAATAAGAAGTAAGGTGTTTGCTAACGATTTCAGTAGACACTGAAACATTTGGATCCTTTGAAGGCAGGTTTAGTCTTTGTGATTTGTCCACAGCCTCCTTAATGGTCTGCTCAATCCATTTTCCAGTTTCAAACCTTCTCTTTTTCTCAGCTTTACCACCATACTATTCTTTATCATCAAACTTTTGACTATTAAAGTCGTTTACAGTTTTTGCTGCTTCATCAACATTTTTTCAATTTCGGAGAACTAGTTCATAGTTTGGGATGTTTTTCAGAAAATTCACATTCGAAGTATGTAAGTCTAGGAGATAGACGTTATATGTATACATATAACTTTTAACGTAAAATTGTCGCGAAATTCAAAATACTGATTGCTAATTCCCAGTAGTTGGTGTGACAATTATTGTTACAGGATGTAGATGAGTACATGTTGGGGTTTTAATGAATAAGTATAGTGGATTTTCGGAGAGGCTTAAGTCGAAAGTTAATGAAGTTGTTGATAAGTTTACTGCTAATGTGGCGAGATATGAAAGGTTCCCCGGTAACAATGATGAAGGGGTAATTGTTATAATAAGGTTTATTCGTATAAACAAATGAAGGTGATTTGTTGAAGCTATGACAAAACTGTCTATTTTGGAAAGAGTTTGAAAAATTATATTTGGTAATAAATATCAAAGGATCTGACATGGATACATGTTAAACTATAACTTTGGTTTCGAGAGCTTTTCAGGTGCATGACAGTGGGTAAAGTGTGGTTGGATAATCATCTCGCATGTCTTTAGGAATTTCGAAGTATTTGAACACATATTGTAATTGTTAATATACATATGATGTTCTAAGATTTTGAATGATACAAATATTTTTGTGAGTTCCATGAATAGAAATGAGGTTCTAGGACAGTTTTGAAGTCAAAGTATAGTTTTGAAAGATGTAGGAATCTAAGAGTGATGATTTCGGTTATATCTTGAATCGAATTCTGAGATTTTAAAATCAGAATATGTAATTAGATTTTGAATGAGTATGGTTGTTTTGATTTCTATAAAAGAATGTATATTGTTGTGAAAGTAGGGAGTATAATGGATGACTTGCTGAATCAGATTCGAAGAATGTAACATATTAATTGTAAATTTATATATCTCTCGGGTATTACCTACCCGTTAAAAAAAAAATTCACAATTAATATTTTGTACAAAAGAATTTTATTACAGTCTTTATGGAAATATATATGTGTATATTTCTTCAGATGTAATATAGATTTAATGAGTTAATATTAAATTAAACTTATTTGATTTATGGTTAAGGCTAGGATAGATAATTTCTAAACTTTAGAAATTACATAATCGCCGTAGAATGTTTCCCCAATGAAGTTATGAATCAATACTTAATCGTTGTGGTATTCCTTGGTATCTACATGGCGTATGACGTCGATGCTCGTGGGACAGATTCTGAAGTTGAGGTTTGCGATGCGGTTGTTGTTGGTGGTGGTAATGGTACTATTGATGTTGTTGATGGTGGTACTGGTTATGCTGCTGGTGCTGCCGCTGGTGTTTGTAACCTTTGCACCATATTCTCCAAAGCCACTACCCGAGCGCGAAGCTCGTTGACTTCTTCTATTACACCGGGGTGATTGTCGATTCGGACGAGCGGATAAATAAGATCTAGAATTTGGTGTAGTATATAATCATGACGAGATACTCTGGAAATGAGAGAGAAAATGGTGTTTCGGACAGGTTCGCCAGTAAGTGCTTCAGGTTCATTGCCAAGAGGGCAATGTGGTGGATGAAAGGGATCACCTTCTTCTTGTCTCCAATGGTTAAGTAAATTACGAACCCATCCCCAATTCATCCAGAATAGATGATGGCTAATTGGTTGATCCATTCCGGTCACGCTGCTTTCAGAGCTCATGTGGAAATCCATATCGGCATAGCTGTCGGAATCCGAGGAACTCAAACTGGTAGAGGGATCCATCTTGTATGATCAGGGAAAGAATTTTTTTTGTATGAAATAGATTGTAGAATTTAGATTTGGTATTCTTCAATACATAATTTACATATGTATATATAATACCAAAATCCCATAAATTACGGAGGAATCTTTGAAAGATGTCAGTCAAAGTTCACAGTAACAGATATGCTAAGATAAGAACTCGTCTATACACTATTATGCAATAAATGTAGGAAAACGCGTCTAGACTTAAGAATGATAAGCAGGTAATTTCCTAAGGGTGGTAAGTAGATGATTTCAGACTAAAAATGATAAGCAAAACTTTTGACATGCAGACACGGTCGAAGTCCAGACTCACTGATGCATCTTAACAACTATCAGTTAGACACACTAATGCAAGACCTGGTTCGCTAAGACCACCGCTCTGATACCAACTGAAAGGATCCGTTCATATACATTATAAACGATTCACAATAGTTGATTACATCGCGAGGTATTTGACCTCTATATGATACGTTTTACAAACATTGCATTCGTTTTTAAAAGACAAACTTTCTTTACATCAAAAATTGACGGCATGCATACCATTTCATATTACATCCAACTATAATTGACTTAATATTAATCTTGATGAACTCAACGACTCGAATGCAACGTCTTTCAAAGTATGTCATGAATGACTCCAAGTAATATCCTTAAAATGAGCTAATGCACAGCGGAAGATTTCTTTAATACCTGAGAATAAACATGCTTTAAAGTGTCAACCAAAAGGTTGGTGAGTTCATTAGTTTATCATAATCAATCATTTCCGTAATAGTAATAGACCACAAGATTTCAGTTTCTATAAATATCCGTACACTCGCGAGTGTATAAAAGTATTCTATAAGTTGTAGGCACCCGGTAACAAGCCTTAACGTTCATGTTTTACCCTCTGAAGTACACCAGATCAGGTGTGTTTAAAATAACCTCGAAGTACTAAAGCATCCCATAGTCAGGATGGGGTTTGTCAGGCCCAATAGATCTATCTTTAGGATTCGCGCCTACCGTACATAGACAAGTAGTTTAATGTTACCAAGCTAAGGGTATATTTCTGGTTTAAACCCACATAGAATTAGTTTTAGTACTTGTGCCTATTTCGTAAAACATTTATAAAACAGCGCATGTATTCTCAGCCCAAAAATATATATAAAAAGGGAGTAATGAAACTCACGCATATAATTATTGTAAAACAGTTAATAAAACATTTGCATGTATTCTCAGCCCCAAAAATGTAAAGAGTAAAAGGGGAGCAAATGAAACTCACGCAAAATCAGTTTTAGTGTTTGTATTCATTTCATAAAACATTTATAAAACAGCGCATGTATTCTCAGCCCAAAAATGTAAATTGCAAAGCAATTAAAAAGGGAGCAAATGAAACTCACGCAAAATCAGTTTTAGTGTTTGTATTCATTTCATAAAACATTTATAAAACAGCGCATGTATTCTCAGCCCAAAAATGTAAATTGCAAAGCAATTAAAAAGGGAGCAAATGAAACTCACCATACTGTATTTCATAGTAAAAATACATATAACGTCATTTAACAAGTGCAAGGTTGGCCTCGGATTCACGAACGTATCAATATTGTGATTCAATATTGCAGGAAAGTACGTAGACGCAATGAAAATGATAAACGTTAGGTTGACCTCACGAGCAATACCCTCGAACAATACCCATAACCTCCATAGCTATAACCCATAATTTCCTTAGCTCTATCCCGTTTGAAAACTTATTTTGAAATCGTCTGAATATAACTTCATCGTAGTATTTTATGTATACTAATAATATCTTGAAATAATACTAAGTAAATATATATATATATATATATATATATATATATATATATATATATATGTAATTCGATTGAGAGAGTTTAGAGAAATATATTTTCAAGTTTCTATGAAATAATGAAACCTATTGAATTCTATTTATAATAGATTTTTGAATTATTAAAGTGAATTATTAAAGTATGAATTATTAAAGTGAATTATTAAAGTATGAATTATTAAAGTGAATTATTAAAGTTAAAGTAAAGTAAAAGTAAAGTTAAAGTATAGTAAAAGTATAAAACTATGTACGTATAATACGCGTATAAATATATTTAATATTAATTTAAATCGTTATATCATAAAACATTTTAGAAAAGTAGAATTATATATATTCATAATAGGTTTCAAGTTTTTAAATTACAGTCTGTTGGTGAAGCATGGGATAAAGTCCAAAGGTTTAATAAACGTATGAAATCATCTTAATGAAAAATGTCGAGTTACTTAACTTGTCGATATCCAACATCTAAGTTATTTACACTCCACGTTCTTACTTATAGATCACTTTACCATTTTCCGAATATTGTCAAAAAGAATAGATTTCTTAAATCACAGTGGACCTCATAACATTGGCCCGTAATCATATCATAATGTATCTGATAATTCAATCATTTGATATTATCTCTTAATTCTGTCGATAAATATATCGAAACAAATACGTTCATGTAAAGTATCATATATATCAAATACTTTGTTAATGTTTTCAGTTATTATATATTATATATACATATCTATATACACATAATTGTTCGTGAATCGTCGAACACGGTCAAAGGGTAATTGATTACATGAATGTAGTTCCAAACTTTTTGAGATTCAACATTACAAATTCTGCTTATCGTGTCGGAAACATATAAAGGTTAAGTTCAAATTTGGTCAGAAATTTTCGGGTCGTCACAATAGATTTTTGGCTAACTCGATTACACAGAGAGGTCACAATAAGGAGAAAATGACCTTACATGATTTATTTTACCTAAAGTGTATTCGAGACCTAAGAGGCTTTGTTAATATCCCTTACTGTGTTGGTTTTTATTTGTCTAAGATGGTAGAAGGAATACAGGAAGGGGAAATAATAGGAGGAGATATTTTTGTTACTTTCATTGGAGAGTATTTGAGTGTAGATAGGGACCAAGGGGGTCCACTTTTGGAATGTAGGGAACAGGTTGGGCCTTTAGGATTGAAGGTCTATCAGGGTGCTAAGGTATTAAAGAGCAAACGAAATCAGGCAGTACCCTATGAAGGTCGTCATCCACAGGTAGAGAGAGGATCAGATGAGGAAATGGAGGAAGTGGATGACATTAGGGATGTCATAAGGGAGGCTATGATTGACGTCTACCAGCGTGTAGATGAGGTAGATATGACAAACGGGGAGAGATTTAGTCGGATGGAGCAGTGGCAAGCCCGGAATGATTACGAACATTCCAGGCAACGACAGCATGATAGATGGGACTATCATCAGCGTTAGATCATGAGCCGGCTGTCACCTCAGGATCACTACGTACCGACCCGACCCGCTTACTATCCTTCACATCAGCCCGAGATGAGACCACCATATACTCTCTACGACCCTAACCAGGCCTATCAGTACACCTGTCACCAACCATGGAACCCGGACGACGACATGAACTGGAACCCCTATCCAGATTGATATAGTTCCTGTTGGTGATTTCTATGATTTTTTTTCTTTTTATTATTTCTATTTATTTATGTTTAAACACATTATATTTTGATACTTTTATCTAAGTTTAATATTTTTATTATGTTGTACTAATATTTCATATTTGAAAGTGGGATTTTAAGTCCCATTTCAAATTACCATGCATGTTTATTTTTGTATTGTATGTATGTATATTGTCAATTGTACACAACAGGGTAAAACAACGCATTTTCAAAGACTGGCATTAAGTTCAGCAAAAGCTAGTACTTTTGACGACAAAACGAAAAACAAATGTGATGTAACAACAAGACGGAATGAACAAATGATGTGCACCATTTATCATTCAACAAACAAACGCCAATATGTTTGGAAACTTTGGTAAAATTTAATCATTTTTCTACGCTAATCACCCTCAATAATTTAAATTGTTACTGATTTCTTGCAAATGAGGGCATTGCAAGATCTTAAGTGTGGGAAGGGGTTAAATTCTTTCAGATTTTTAAAATTTTAAATTTAAACACTTGGTTACCATTAAAAATACTAGTAATGCAGTAGTTGTATTAGAATCTAGTGCTCTTTGATAATAAAGAACAGCCCTAGTCTTATATACTGACTACCCAATTCTAGTAAAAAATTTCAAAATTTTCAATTAAATGAATTCAAAATCATGTTTATACATATTTATGAACGATAAAACTAGGTGTTAACACCGAAATTATTGTTACCTCGGAAAGGACATAAATTAAGAAACAACTCAAAATGTTAGAATTCATTTAAAATGGAATAGAGGACAATAAAAAGGCAAATAAAGGAAAATAAAAGTCAAGTGTGGAAAAAATTTACCAAGTTATTTAAAACATATATCACATATTTCTGTAACAAATAATTAAAGATACTTTTGCTTTAGACTAAACTAATCAGTTTTACCAAATTTACTGTAATATATTTGAAAGAAAGATGGATCTACACGATGAATCAATTCCATCATTAAAAGGAAGTAAAGTCTTCTGAAAAAGACATGCGCTTCTTGATTTAGGTCAGGAAGTTGTCGTCCAGACCAGCTGTAGGTTGACGAAAAATCTAGAAAAGTCATCACAAAAATCAGCAGGAAATCCACGGACCTTAGCATCAAACAGGGTCACCAAGTGGTCAGACTTATCCTAACCATGAGAGGATCTGTCTTGTAAAGTGGGGAGGATGCCGTGCAAATTAGCTTGATAAGACTAATGAATCAGACCCCCAGAAAAGGATAATCTCCTTAAAGATCAAAAATTAGCTTTTAAGACTGATATTACTCAATCCTTGAGATTGACTTTAAAGATTGAGAATTACAAACTCATGGAATTCGATGATATCTAAACTTGAGCTTGAACGAGAAAATATTTTGATCAAATTACAAACCGATTTGTTTTCTGAAAACCCATTTTTAATGTGTTCATTACCATTGAACGTAAAATCCTAGAAATTCACCTGGAATTCATTAGGTCACCTGAGCCAAATCGGGTGTCAACCGTAAGAACGGTGGTTGCATAGCATGGTCGAAGACAGGACCTTGTGCCAGACCGAAAAACTATTGGGTGAGCTTTACTATTGCTCCTACAAAGGATAGTAATTGCATCTGACGCGTTATAGACCATAAATAAAAGCATGTCATGGGACATTGCCTTAACAGTTGCTTGTTCAACGCTTTCCTTTACAACCGGACGGTAGTTTACCGAAAGGTAATATACGGAGCAAGTATACTGGACGTGTTGCTTTCCCAATACAAGGTTAGCAAGTGGGTGACACAAAACCGCAAGTTTTGAGCTAAAATTTTCAAATCTGAAACCCACCAAACCCACAAAAACAATTTCGCAAACACCGGTGAAGGGTTATTCCGGAAAACTTATCTAGGGTAAAAGCTAGATTGTATTTTCAAAAGATCAAATGTTTTTATAAAGATCCAATTTCCTTAAGGATCTAAATTTTTATAGTCATATGGGACTGTAAACCACATTGTTACTACCATTGTTCATACCGCCGTATAAAAATCACTGATGTACAAAGTATGAAGAATAAAGAAGTGATTCTAGTATTTTTATTTCAAGACTATATTGCTTGAGGACAAGTAACGCTCAAGTGTGGGAATATTTGATAATGTTAAAAATGAACATATATTTCATAGCGTTATCCCTCAAGAAAGACAAGCTTTTAGTTGCAATTGTTCTATTTACAAGTGATATTCGTTTAAATAATAAAAGGTGAAGACAAAAAACAGATTCGACGAATTGAAGACGCAAACGACCAAAAAGCTCAAAAGTACAAAGTACAATAAAAGTGGTTCAAATTATTGATGAGAAACGTCTCAAAATTACAAGAGTACAAGTCGCAAAACGCAAAATACAAGATATTAAATTGTACGCAAGGACGTTCGAAAATTTGGAACTGGGACCAAAGTCAACTCTCAACGCTCGACGCAACGGATTAAAAATTATGAGTCAACTATGCACAAGAATATAATATAATATTTAAATAATTATATAAATTATTTATATATTATATATATTTAAAAATAACGTCGACAAGCTTGAAAACAAAATTATGTGAGCTGGTACCTACCTCCATGCGATCGCATGACCTGTAGGCATATTATCCATGCGATCGCATGGGCCACTTTTTGTGGCCACATGCCTATAAATTTCGCAGTTGGTGATCGAATATATATCTTTTTCCTTTCATCTCTCACTCGTATACATACATACATATATATATATATATATATATATATATATATATATATATATATATATATATATATATATATATATATATATATATATATATATATTATAATTTTAATTTTAATTTTAATTTTAAATTCTTATAATAAGGGTATGTTAGCGAATGTTGTAAGGGTGTAAGTTGAAATTCTGTCCGTGTAACGCTACGCTATTATTAATCATTGTAAGTTATATTCAACCTTTTTAAATTAATGTCTCGTAGCTAAGTTATTATTATGCTTATTTAATGCCGAAGTAATCTTGATGTTGGGCTAAATATTAAAATTGGGTAATTGGGCTTTGTACCATAATTGGGGTTTGGATAAAAGAACGACGCTTGTAGAAATTAGACTATGAGCTATTAATGGGTTTTATATTAACTAAACGATACCTCGTTAATTTAATATATAGACTTATAATTTGACGTATTTATATATAACCACATACGCTTGACTGGGTACGGTGGGCGGGATATCTATAAATGCCAATAATTGTTCATTTTACCGGATACAGAACTGGATTAATAGTTAATAGACTTGTTGAAACAGGGGTGGATTACATTCAAGGGTAATTGGTGTAATTGTTAACAAAGTAGTAAAACGTTGGACTACACGCAGTCGATAACCTGGTGTATTCATTAAACAAAGTATTAAGACCTTGTTACAATTCGAATCCCCAATTAGTTGGAATATTTGACTTCGGGAATAAGAATAATTTGACGAAGACTTTCGCACTTTATGATTTTGACTGATGGACTATTATGGACAAATTCGTATGGACATATCGAATAATCCAGGACAAAGGACAATTAACCCATGGTAATAAAACTAAAATCAACACGTCAAACATCATGATTACGGAAGTTTAAATAAGCATAATTTATATATTTCATATTTAATTGCACTTTTAATTATCGCACTTTAATTTATTGTTATTTTAATTATCGTACTTTTTAATTATCGCAACTTTATATATTGTCATTTACCTTACGCACTTTTATTTATCGCAATTTCATTATTATCTTTTACTTTACGCTTTAAATTAAGTTATATATATATTTTTTTTACATTAGGTTTTAACTGCAACTAAAGTTTTAAAATCAACAAACCGGTCATTAAACGGTAAAACCCCCTTTTATAATAAATAACACTATATATATATATATATATATATATATATATATATATATATATATATATATATATATATATTTGTATTTTTACAACTATCAGTTAAAACTAATATAGCGTTGAACTAGTTTATTAGATCCCTGTGGAATGAACCGGACTTACTAAAAACTACACTACTGTACGATTAGGTACACTGCCTATAAGTGTTGTAGCAAGGTTTAGGTATATCCATTCTATAAATAAATAAATATCTTGTGTAAAATTGTATCTTATTTAATAGTATTTTGTAGTAAAAATATAACTATTTTGTACACCACCTCGCACACATCAGCATGTAAACTCGACATCCAAGCAAGTATCAAAAGTAATGAGCGGAAGCATGTATTACATAACGTTCAAGGACCTGAGTAAAACATAGAAATCTGTCAATGAAAACGTTGGTGAAATCATAGGTTTAAGTAAGTAAGTACAAATGAACCACAAGATTTATATCATTGAAATAATAGTAAACCATTCTAAAATTTGTTATCACGAGCACCCAATTATCAAGGCTTAACTTTCTATCCATAGAACCCCATCACAATAATGTTAGAACATACACTGTTTCTCGAAAATATATTTCATCCGAATAACGGTAGCGAACCGTTCGAATGTGTAGCGACCCGACCAAATCGTCATTGACGGCGCCGTCTACTTAGGTCCCGTTACGTGGTCATAAGTCTTTAAAACAACGTTGACCAAAAGATATGTCGCATTCATTTCAAATGTAAAGATTGTTCAAAGTTTACGAGAATAGTTCCACCACAAGTTACGATACAAAGTTTTAAGTACAAATGAAACTTATGCGACACAATTTAAAAGTATCCAAAAGACGCTCCATGTATGCATATATACTCGACATCCAATGCAAGTATCAAAATAATGAGCGGAAGCATGTATCATGTATCGTTCAAGGACCTGAGAAAAACATAGAAATCTGTCAACGAAAACGTTGGTGAAATCATAGGTTTAAGTAAGTAAGTACAAGTGAACCACAAGATTTGCATCAATGAAATAATAGTAATACATTCCAAAAGTTTGTTTCACGAGCACCCAATTATCAATGCTTAACATTTCCTTCCATTGAACCCCATCACTTAGTGCTAGAACATACACTGTTTCTCGAAAATATATTTCATTCGTAAACGGTAGCGAACCGTTTGAATGAGGGTTTGTCAAACCCATATGGATCCATACAACATAAGTTCTCGCTTACACCCGGCAAGTGTAACTAATGATAATCGAATTGAGGATTTTGTTCTAAACTCGTATGTAGAATGTTTGTTTTCCTGTACTTGTGTTCACTTAGTAAAAGAAATGTTTATGTTTTCTCATCCCAAATGTAAGTTCAAAAAGAGTAAAAGTGGGACTATGATCTCACCTTGAGTGCACGAGTAGTAAAGTACTTCAACAAGTAAACGTGTGCAAAGAACAATGCTAGTCTTGACCTAAACAATAGGTTTGTATCAATAACGGTAAACACGATAGGTCAAAGATGTTCAATTAGTCCTATGGCTCGTTAAGACTCGATTTATATAGCATGTGAATCAATTTGTCAAGTTTCATGCACGATACAAGTAGTTAAGTATGTTAGAACGATTGTATAATCGTTTGGTTAAGTTTGACTAAAAGTCAAACTTGGTCAAAGTCAAGGTCAACGGGGTCGGATCGGGTGTCCGACAATTTTCTCATGATGAGAAATCATTTATGAGCAGAATGGCCAAGTTTCATGTTAATCGGAGTTACGGTTAAGCGGGAAACATTTTGTGAAAGGAAAAATAAAAACTAAAATGAGCTGGGCATATGCGCGGCGCGCAAAGGGTTGCGCGGCGCGCACCCAAGTGTAAATCCTGGTCAGAACTTAACCACGAAGGCAAACATCTGGGATTTCAAATTCTGCGCGGCGCGCGGGTATATGCGCGGCGCGCAATACCTGGGAAACATGCAGTTTGCAGGAAAAAATGGTCCAAGTCACGAACCAAAACTCAAATTAACATATTTTATGAACCGAAAACATCCAAAATGCATACTATATATCGTTGGAAAGGTAATTTGACAAGGAAAACAACTAAACACATTTCATCAAGCAATTCATCACTAACAACAACCAAAACCGCATCTAATGCTTAACATTAACCGCATACAAGTTCATAAATGCAATTCAATGATTCGGGCAACCAATTTACATGAATGATATGCCGTTTCGAAGGTAATCAAGCATACAATCCAACTAAACACTTACCAATAATAATCCATGGCATTCAATGTATCAAAAGTCCATTTCAAATTCATCAAACCCTAACCCAAATTCACCAAAATCAATAATCAAGTTCATGAAGTTTTCTAAGGCAACCTACACATCAAATTGAAGCTAGTGATACAAGGAACACAATTAGAACATGAACTTTTAACATCTAACAACATATGATCATCCAAAATTCAAGAACAACACACCAAAATTCAAGTTCATGCTAGTTACACTAAAACAACGAGATCGAGCATATAAATCATATATTCATGTTAGACTTGAGCCATAGACACTAATTAACACTTTTATAAGTTAAAAACATCAAGAACACAAAATCTAGTGATTTTAGAAAGTTACCCAAATGAGATGAAGTTGGTACCAAAATGAAGAGGATGAAGAGAGGATCACGAATATGTAATTTATTTTGTTGTAAGCCTCCTAGATCGAATTTAGATGATGATTGAATGAATTTTGAATTTGGGTGTGTGTGTTCTTGCTAGAGAGAAAGAGAGAGAGATGAAGATGATAATGAATGGGTGAAAGGGGGTTTGACCCTTTGACCTAGTCAAGGGTTTGATCCCTTGTCAAGTTTAGTCCCTCAACTTTCGTTCGGGTGCGGGAATTACCTAAACGAGATAATTTAAAACGCGTATCAACGGGAGATGTTATAAACATATAACGGACTTTATATTAGTATAACGGAAAAGTAAATGGAAAAAGGCGGGATGTTACATTACCTACTCCTTAAAAGAAATTTCGTCCCGAAATTTAAGTAGGCGTAGTAGTCGTTGTTTCTTCCTCGAGATCTTGCGTTTCCGAATTCACGAATAGATGAGGATACTTCCCTTGCATTTGATCTTGTCTTTCCCAAGTAAACTCGGGTCCTCTTTTGGCATTCCAACGAACCTTGACAATCGGGATTCGGCTTTGTTTCAATGTCTTGACGGAGGTGTCCACAATTTCAACCGGTTCCTCCACAAAATGAAGTTTGTCATCAATAGTAAGTTCTTCGAGAGGGATGACGATATCGGGTTCGGCAAGACACTTTTTCAAGTTAGATACATGGAAGGTAGGATGAACGGAGTTCAATTGAGGCGGAAGATTTAAACGATAAGCAACGGTTCCAATACGCTCCAAGATTTCGAAAGGACCAATATACCGCGGATTTAGCTTTCCGCGTTTCCCAAAACGGATTACACCCTTCCAAGGTGCGACTTTTAACATTACTCGGTCACCGACTTGAAATTCAAGATCGTTGCGTCGTTTGTCGGTATAGCTCTTTTGACGACTTCGGGCCGTCCTAAGCCTATCTCGGATTTGAATGATTTTCTCGGTGGTTTCGTGAATGAGTTCGGGTCCGGTGATTTGCACGTCGCCTACCTCGGCCCAACAAAGAGGTGAACGACATTTGCGGCCATATAGCGCTTCAAAAGGTGCGGCTTTAATACTCGCGTGATAACTATTGTTGTAAGAGAACTCGGCGAGAGGTAAGTGCTTGTCCCAAGCTTTTCCGAAATCAACCACGCAAGCTCGTAACATGTCCTCTAAGGTTTGAATTGTACGTTCGCTTTGTCCATCGGTTTGAGGATGATATGCGGTGCTCATGTCTAAACGCGTTCCCAACGCTTCTTGCAATGTACGCCAAAATCTAGAAACGAAACGGCCATCTCGGTCGGAGATAATCGATAAAGGTACACCGTGTCGGGCTACGATCTCCTTAATGTAAAGTTGTGCAAGTTTCTCCATTTTGTCCGTTTCTTTCATGGCAAGGAAGTGTGCGGATTTGGTGAGACGGTCAACAATAACCCAAATGGTATCATAACCGCCCGTCGTTTTTGGTAGCTTGGTGATAAAATCCATCGTTATCCTTTCCCACTTCCATTGCGGGATCTCGGGTTGTCGAAGTAGTCCGGACGGTCTTTGGTGTTCGGCTTTGACTTTGGAACATGTCAAACACTTGGAAACATAAGTAGCTACGTCCCTTTTGATGTTCGGCCACCAATATAGTTGTTTAAGGTCGTGGTACATCTTATTGGCACCGGGGTGAATCGAGTATCGTGACTTATGGGCTTCATCTAAAATAAGGCTTCGTAGATCCCCATAACTAGGCACCCAAATTCTTCCGGCGAAATATCGGAGTCCGGTTTCTTTAACTTCGAATCGAGAGGTGAGGACGTTCAAGTGTTCGAGAGAGATGTTTTCATCCTTGAGAGCCTCATCTTGGGCTACCCGAATTTGGCTATTAAGGTTTGTGTGGATGGTGATGTTTAAGGCTCGGACACGAAGAGGCACCGCTCTTTCTTTTCGACTTAAGGCATCGGCTACTACATTTGCCTTCCCGGGATGGTAACGAAGCTCGCAATCGTAATCGTTTAAGGTTTCAATCCACCTTCGTTGTCTCATGTTTAGTTGCTTTTGATCGAAAATGTGTTGGAGGCTTTTGTGGTCGGTAAAGATAGTACTCTTGGTCCCGTAAAGATAGTGTCTCCACATTTTAAGTGCAAAGACAACGGCTCCGAGTTCGAGATCATGTGTCGTATAGTTTTGTTCATGAATTTTGAGTTGTCGAGAAGCATAAGCAATGACTTTCGTTCGTTGCATCAATACACACCCAAAACCATGTTTCGAGGCATCACAATATACAACAAAGTCATCATTGCCTTCGGGAAGTGACAAGATAGGAGCGGTGGTTAACTTCGTTTTCAAGATTTGGAATGCGGACTCATGTTCGGTCGCCCAGATGAATTTCTTTCCCTTGTGAGTCAATGCGGTTAGAGGACGTGCAACCAAAGAGAAATTTTCGATGAATCTACGATAGTACCCGGCGAGACCCAAAAATTGACGAATGTGAGTAGGAGTAGTAGGAGTCTCCCATTTACTAATGGCTTCGATCTTCGTGGGATCGACTTTAATACCTTGGTCACTTACAACATGACCAAGAAATTGAACTTCCTTTAACCAAAATTCACACTTGGAGAATTTGGCATAGAGTTGTTCTTGTCTTAAAAGTTCAAGCACAAGTCGGAGATGTTGTTCGTGCTCTTCTTCATTTTTAGAATAGATCAATATGTCATCGATGAACACAATAACGAATTTATCGAGATACGGTTTGCACACGCGGTTCATAAGATCCATGAACACCGCCGGTGCGTTAGTGAGACCAAATGGCATGACAAGGAATTCATAACTACCATAACGAGTTCGGAAAGCGGTTTTGGAGACATCTTCCCCCTTAACCCTCAATTGATGATAACCCGAGCGGAGATCGATTTTCGAATATACACAAGACCCTTGTAGTTGATCAAAGAGGTCATCGATGCGAGGAAGAGGATATCGGTTCTTAACCGTCAATTTATTTAGTTCACGATAATCAATGCACATTCGTAGGGATCCGTCTTTCTTTTTAACAAACAAAATCGGAGCGCCCCAAGGTGAATGGCTAGGTTGGATAAAACCACGATCAAGTAGTTCTTGGATTTGACTTTACAATTCTTGCATTTCAGATGGAGCGAGTCTATATGGTGCACGTGCTACGGGTGCGGCTCCCGGAATAAGATCGATTTGGAATTCAACCGGTCGATGAGGCGGAAGACCCGGCAATTCGTCGGGAAATACATCGGAATAGTCACTAACAATTGGCACATCATCGATGTGCTTCTCATCGGACTCGACTTTCTTAACGTGAGCAAGGATCGCAAAACAACCCTTACGGAGTAGTTTTCTAACTTTAAGGCACGAAACGAGGTTGAGTCCGGTGCAACTCTTATCGCCATAGACGATCAAAGGTTCACCATTCTCGATAGGAATTCGGATTGCGTTAAGATCACAAAGAATGTGAGATTTCGTTTTGACTAACCAATTCATACCGATTATTACATCAAAGCTTCCTAGTTCCATGGGTATCAAGTCAATTTCAAATTCCCTACCCAAAATGTTTAACGTACACCCCCGGTAATATGTGTCGGCACTTAATAGTTTTCCGTTAGCCACTTCAATGGTATAAGTGGTATCTAATGGAAGAGGTGGAGTGCTAAAAGAATGAGTCAAAGTCTTGGATACAAAGCATTTATCGGCACCTGAATCGAATAAGCAAGAGACATAAGAATTGTTGAGAAGAAACGTACCCGTGACTAGTTCAGTATCATCCCGGGCTTCCTCGGTGTTGATGTTAAAAGCTCGGCCGCGCGTGTTGGGGTTATCTTTCTTCTTTGGGCATGCATTTCTATAATGACCCGTTTGGCCACATTCGTAACAAGTGCCCGTCTTTGGTGCATTGGGCCACTTTCGAGCGACGGGAGTGGCACTTTTACAATCGTTGGCCTTATGACCAACTCCTTGGCACCGGTGGCAAATTAACTTACTACATTCGCCAAAGTGGTGTTTGTTGCATTTGTTGCAAAGAGGTAGGTTCCCGGCATAACCTTTCTTGCCGTCGGAGGTGTAAGGCTTCTTAGCAAAGTTGTTGTTGCTTGATTGGGAGGGTTCCCACTTTCTTTTGTTGCCGCCCGATTTATCCTCGGCCTTAGGTGCCGGAACTATGATTTCGTTAACCGTTTCAATTAGTTGGCGAGCCATGTTCATAGCGGCTTGATGAGTAGTGGGTTTGGATGACATCACACCTTGTTTGATGCTTTTTGGGAGACCGAGCATGTAGAGCTCAATCCTTTGAGATTCGGGGTTAACAAGATTAGGACACATCAAGGATAGTTCGGCGAAGCGTTGATTATAAGCTTTAAGATCGTTTCCGACCGCTTTCAAAGCTCTTAGTTCTTCCTCAAGCTTTCGGGTTTCTTCGCGCGGAAAATATTCAACAATCATCTTTTCCTTTAGATCGGCCCAAGAGAGGGCATGAGCTTCATCGGTACCCACCGATTGAACATAGGTGTTCCACCATGTTAGAGCAATTCCGGAGAAAGTGTGAGTGGAGTATTTGACCTTGTCTTGATCCCGACAACCGCTTATGCTAAAGACGGCTTCCGTTTGCTCAAACCATCGGGTGAGCACGACCGGTCCCCCGGTTCCATCAAAAGTGTGAGGTTTGCACCCCATGAAAGCTTTATAGGAGCATCCCTCGTTTGAGTTTCCGGTTCCATTGTTGTTGTTGTTGTTGTGGTTGTTATTATTATTGTTGTTGGATGAGTGACCGGCCATGGCCGCATCTACGGCGGTAGCTATCATCCGTTCGAGAGCTTGTTCGGGAGTTTCATTGCGGCGTACACGACGAGGAGCCATTGTTCCTTCAAGACACAAGAATATCATTGATTAGTATTCTCAATAATACTAACCGTGATATAGAATAAAGATAAAGAGAAGTTTTTCCTCGACTCGCCTTAAATTCTTTATGCCATAATGTCGGAACGTTCATATGAGTCACCGCAATATAATCCCGGAAATTATATTACCCTGATTCATATGTGCATTCGACATTATTCTATAAAGTCAAGGTGGCGTGTCAATCAAATTAAACAACGTGAGATTAAGATGAACTAAGAGTAGATATGAGTAGAAGCGTTCGAGTATAAATGCACAAGTAGTCAAGTAATTCCTACTTCAAGTCTATATGCCGGTTGTAGTCTAGACTCATCAATGTACCCTATGACTCGAGGTTGACACCAATGAACTCTAAATCCCTACAACCAACGCTCTGATACCATCTGTAGCGACCCAACCAAATCGTCATTGACGGCGCCGTCTACTTAGGTCCCGTTACGTGGTCATAAGTCTTTAAAACAACGTTGACCAAAAGATATGTCGCATTCATTTCAAATGTAAAGATTGTTCAAAGTTTACGAGAATAGTTCCACCACAAGTTACGATACAAAGTTTTAAGTACAAATGAAACTTATGCGACACAATTTAAAAGTATCCAAAAGACGCTCCATGTATGCATATATACTCGACATCCAATGCAAGTATCAAAATAATGAGCGGAAGCATGTATCATGTATCGTTCAAGGACCTGAGAAAAACATAGAAATCTGTCAACGAAAACGTTGGTGAAATCATAGGTTTAAGTAAGTAAGTACAAGTGAACCACAAGATTTGCATCAATGAAATAATAGTAATACATTCCAAAAGTTTGTTTCACGAGCACCCAATTATCAATGCTTAACATTTCCTTCCATTGAACCCCATCACTTAGTGCTAGAACATACACTGTTTCTCGAAAATATATTTCATTCGTAAACGGTAGCGAACCGTTTGAATGAGGGTTTGTCAAACCCATATGGATCCATACAACATAAGTTCTCGCTTACACCCGGCAAGTGTAACTAATGATAATCGAATTGAGGATTTTGTTCTAAACTCGTATGTAGAATGTTTGTTTTCCTGTACTTGTGTTCACTTAGTAAAAGAAATGTTTATGTTTTCTCATCCCAAATGTAAGTTCAAAAAGAGTAAAAGTGGGACTATGATCTCACCTTGAGTGCACGAGTAGTAAAGTACTTCAACAAGTAAACGTGTGCAAAGAACAATGCTAGTCTTGACCTAAACAATAGGTTTGTATCAATAACGGTAAACACGATAGGTCAAAGATGTTCAATTAGTCCTATGGCTCGTTAAGACTCGATTTATATAGCATGTGAATCAATTTGTCAAGTTTCATGCACGATACAAGTAGTTAAGTATGTTAGAACGATTGTATAATCGTTTGGTTAAGTTTGACTAAAAGTCAAACTTGGTCAAAGTCAAGGTCAACGGGGTCGGATCGGGTGTCCGACAATTTTCTCATGATGAGAAATCATTTATGAGCAGAATGGCCAAGTTTCATGTTAATCGGAGTTACGGTTAAGCGGGAAACATTTTGTGAAAGGAAAAATAAAAACTAAAATGAGCTGGGCATATGCGCGGCGCGCAAAGGGTTGCGCGGCGCGCACCCAAGTGTAAATCCTGGTCAGAACTTAACCACGAAGGCAAACATCTGGGATTTCAAATTCTGCGCGGCGCGCGGGTATATGCGCGGCGCGCAATACCTGGGAAACATGCAGTTTGCAGGAAAAAATGGTCCAAGTCACGAACCAAAACTCAAATTAACATATTTTATGAACCGAAAACATCCAAAATGCATACTATATATCGTTGGAAAGGTAATTTGACAAGGAAAACAACTAAACACATTTCATCAAGCAATTCATCACTAACAACAACCAAAACCGCATCTAATGCTTAACATTAACCGCATACAAGTTCATAAATGCAATTCAATGATTCGGGCAACCAATTTACATGAATGATATGCCGTTTCGAAGGTAATCAAGCATACAATCCAACTAAACACTTACCAATAATAATCCATGGCATTCAATGTATCAAAATTCCATTTCAAATTCATCAAACCCTAACCCAAATTCACCAAAATCAATAATCAAGTTCATGAAGTTTTCTAAGGCAACCTACACATCAAATTGAAGCTAGTGATACAAGGAACACAATTAGAACATGAACTTTTAACATCTAACAACATATGATCATCCAAAATTCAAGAACAACACACCAAAATTCAAGTTCATGCTAGTTACACTAAAACAACGAGATCGAGCATATAAATCATATATTCATGTTAGACTTGAGCCATAGACACTAATTAACACTTTTATAAGTTAAAAACATCAAGAACACAAAATCTAGTGATTTTAGAAAGTTACCCAAATGAGATGAAGTTGGTACCAAAATGAAGAGGATGAAGAGAGGATCACGAATATGTAATTTATTTTGTTGTAAGCCTCCTAGATCGAATTTAGATGATGATTGAATGAATTTTGAATTTGGGTGTGTGTGTTCTTGCTAGAGAGAAAGAGAGAGAGATGAAGATGATAATGAATGGGTGAAAGGGGGTTTGACCCTTTGACCTAGTCAAGGGTTTGATCCCTTGTCAAGTTTAGTCCCTCAACTTTCGTTCGGGTGCGGGAATTACCTAAACGAGATAATTTAAAACGCGTATCAACGGGAGATGTTATAAACATATAACGGACTTTATATTAGTATAACGGAAAAGTAAATGGAAAAAGGCGGGATGTTACAGAATGAGGGTTTGTCAAACCCATATGGCCATACAACATAAGTTCTCGCTTACACCCGGCAAGTATAACTAATGATAATCGAATTGGGGATTTTTGTTCTAACTCGTATGTAGAATGTTTGTTTTCGTACTTGTGTTCACTTTGTAAAATGAAACGTTTATGTTTTCTCATCCCAATTATAAGTTTAAAAGAGTAAAAGTGGTACTATGATCTCACCTTGAGTGCATGTGTAATAAAGTACTTCACAAGTAAACGTGTGCAAGGACAATTGCTAGTCTTGACCTAAACAAATAGGTTGTGTCAATATCGGTAAACACGGTCGGTCAAAGTATTCAATTAGTCCTATAGCTCGATACGACTCGATTAATTAGCATGCGAATCAAATTTGTCAAGTTTCATGCAAGATACAAGTATAAGAGCAAGTTAGAATGATTGCATAAGTAATTGAATAAGTTTGATCAAAGGTCAACTTTGGTCGGGTCAAAGTCAACAAAATAGTCAACAAGTTCGGGTCGGGTTCCGAACTATTTTTCTGAGGTTTTTAATCATATATAAGCATGTTAGAATAAGTTACATGTGAATCGGAGGTGCGTAGCATAGTTAGAATTAAATGGTAAACGACCAACGAAATTATAACCTGACAGTTCATCTGGACGGCGTCCAGAATGGCTGGACGGCGTCCAGATGTAAAGGCCTGGACGGCGTCTAGGAATCTGGATGGTGTCCAGATCAGTGCACAGGTCTGATTGCTGATTTTACACAAGTCCACGAACCAAAACCCAAACAATCACAATTTATGATCCGCAAACAATCAAAACATGTATCTTATACCGTTGGGAAGGTAATTTGGTGAGAAAAACAACTAAACACATTTCATCAATCAATCTACCACTTTCAACAACCAAAACCGCATTTAATGCTCATCATTAATTGCACCCAAGTTCATAACTCTCAATTCATGATTCGGTGATCCATTTTACATAAATGATATGCCGTTTCGAATGTAATTAAACATACATTGTAACTAAAACCTTACAAGCAACATTGTCAAGCATTTAAGGCATCAAAATTCACATTGAAGACCACCAAACCCTAACCAAAAATCATAAACTCATAAATCATGTTATTGAAGCTTTCTTAATCAACCTACACATCAAAATGAAGCTAGTGATGCTGGTAACACAATTAATACTTGCACTTTAGCATATCAACAACATTTAATCATCCAAAACTCAAGATCAAACACACACTTTTCAAGTTCATGCTAGTTACACTAAAATAACGAGATCGAGCATATAAATCACATAATCATGTTAGACTTGAGCCATAGACACTAATTAACACTTCTATAAGTTAAAATTATCAAGAACACAAAATCTAGTGTTTTTAGAAAGTTACCCAAATGAAATGTAATCGGTATGGATTCAAAGAGGAAGATGCGAGGATTCCAAATATGTAATTTGTTTGGATTGATGCTTGCTCGATTTGAAATAGATGATGATTCTTGTTTGAAGGTTGAGAGAAAAGTTGAAGTAGTAAAAGAGAGGAAAGAGGTGAGTGAATGGAGGAGAAGACTTGTTGACTAGTTGACCTAGTCAAGTCTTTTGCCTCTTGGAAAGTTTAGTCCCTCAAGTTCAAAAGCGGGTGCGTGAATTACCTAAACGAGATATTTTAAAACGCGTATTAACGGAAGATGTTATAATTCTATAACGGACTTTAAATAACATAACGGAAGGTAAACGGAAAAAGGCGGGATGTTACATTACCTACTCCTTAAAAGAAATTTCGTCCCGAAATTTAAGTAGGCGTATTAGTCGTTGTTTCTTCCTCGAGATCTTGCGTTTCCGGATCCACGAATAAATGAGGGTATTTCTTTTGCATTTGATCTTGCCTTTCCCAAGTAAACTCGGGTCCCCTTTTGGCATTCCAACGAACCTTAACGATGGGGATTCTACTTTGTTTTAGCGTCTTGATGGAGGTGTCTACAATTTCCACCGGTTCCTCCACAAAATGAAGTTTGTCATCAATAGTAAGCTCCTCGAGAGGGATGACGACATCGGGTTCGGCAAGGCACTTTTTCAAGTTGGATACATGGAATGTAGGATGAACGGAGCTCAATTGAGGCGGAAGAATTAAACGATAAGCAACGGTTCCAACACGTTCCAAGATTTCGAAAGGACCAATATACCGCGGATTTAGCTTCCCGCATTTCCCGAAATGGATTACACCTTTCTAAGGTGCGAATTTTAACATTACGCGGTCACCGACTTGGAATTCAAGGTCGTTGCGTCTTTTGTCGGTATAGCTCTTTTGACGACTACGGGTCGTCCGGAGCCTATCTCGGATTTGAACGATCTTCTCGGTTGTTTCATGAATGAGTTCGGGTCCGGTGATTTGTGTGTTGCCTACTTCGGCCCACCAAAGAGGTGAACGACATTTTCGGCCATATAATGCTTCGAATGGTGCGGCGTTAATACTCGCGTGATAACTATTGTTGTAGGAGAATTCGGCGAGAGGCAAGTGGTTGTACCAAGCTTTTCCGAAGTCGATAACACAAGCTCGTAGCATGTCTTCCAAGGTTTGAATTGTGCGTTCGCTTTGTCCGTCGATTTGCGGATGGTATGCGGTGCTCATGTCTAAACGCGTTCCCAACGCTTCTTATAAAGTACGCCAAAATCTAGAAACAAAACGGCTATCTCGGTAGGAAATAATCGATAAGGGTACTCCGTGTACGATTTCTTTAATGTAAAGTTGTGCGAGTTTCTCCATGTGGTCAGTTTCCTTCATGGCCAGGAAGTGCGCGGATTTGGTGAGACGGTCAACAATAACCCAAATAGTATCATAACTGCCAACCGTCTTTGGTAGTTTGGTGATAAAATCCATCGTTATCCTTTTCCACTTCTATTGCGGGATTTCGGGTTGTTGAAGTAGTCCGAACGGTCTTTGATGTTCGGCATTGAATTTGGAGCAAGTTAGGCATTTTCCAACATAAGTAGCGACGTCCCTTTTAATGTTCGGCCACCAATATTGTTCCTTAAGGTCATGGTACATCTTATTGGCACCGGGGTGAATCGAATACCTTGACTTATGGGCTTCATCTAAAATAAGGCTTCGTAGGTCCCCATAATTAGGTACCCAAATTTTTTTGGCGAAATATCGGAGTCCGGTGATATTGCTTAATTCATGCATATTCTTAGTCAGAATATCAGGCCAAAATGTTATGATTTTATGTGTATTAGAGTAGTTTTCGGTTTGTAATTGGTTAAAATGTCCAAAGCTTCGAATGAAATGCTATTATGGATTTTCAATGATATAAAGATCAAAATGAAGATAAAATGAAGATTTCTAATGAGTAACAAAAGACTACAACATCGTGCTCAAGACTACAAGTTAAAACGATCGAAATCACGAATTCTGCGCTCCTGCACGAAAAAAATTACAACTAAATCATACTGACTCAAAAAAAGGCGAATCAGGTGTCCAGACGTCCGTAACTAAAAAATCTACAACTTTCAAGAAGAGACCTTACACGAAACGCATACCAATCTACGCGAAACGAGTAAATTTTTTTGGATCTTGATTCCAAGTTTCACATGGGACGGTTCTTTTTGGTATATAATATTACTCCTTTACAGTTTTCAGTCGTATACAGCAAAAAGGAGTAGAGAAACAGTTCAACTAGTTGGTAATACACCTACTACCTACTACTACAAGTGCATTTAATATACGGAGTACTACACATAAACGGAGGAGAAATATTTCAACGTGGGACGTTTCCTTTATGTAAACTACTACTACTTTTGCAGCACTTTACAGATACAATATGCATACTCCGTATTTTTAAATGGATAAATGGATGAGATACTACTTCTATTTATTATGGAGTATACTGAAGAGAGAGGGAGGAGGAGTTAGGGAGTAGTCAACAAATAGATAGTATAGTTTAGGTAGTAGTAGTAGTCAAAATACTAATGTCTAAATTATCTCAAATTTACTCCGTAGCTAGTAATCAAGTTAGGAGAAACAAGTTATAGAACGAAATTACTACTTCCAAATTTATTTACATTGTTACTCCATATCAGTCATCTAAATTTGTATTCCGTCCCATATTTATTTTCAAGTTCAATTAGAATAGTTTCAATATTGTAAGGGTGATATTGTTCGGGTGCACGGGTGTTGTTATTTGTGATTTTCTACCATTTGAAGTTAAGGAGAATGAAGATTTTTGTAAGTTTATTTTCTTAAAATTATTGTTATCATTTTTATTTTTATTATTATCATTATCATTATCGATATTGTTATTATTTACTAGTATTAATTTTTACTGTTGTTATTATGATTATGTTTATATATTTATGCGTTTTACTCCCGCCCTATTATTATGATTAGCTAGTTTACTTCTGTGTTTGCTTAGATGTAGAACCCCTCGACTATGGATTGTTATCATTTAGAATATTAAAATGTAACTTTGATTATCTTTAATATTGTGCCTAGCCAAAAGAACCATTGTTATATAATTAGATATTTAATCCTTATTACTTAATTTGTTAGATATAAATAGCGAAGGTTATGTCTATCTATATAAATTAAGCTTTAACACTAAAAGTGGTTTAGACAAACTTATGAATAAATTATTAACACCAATTTAGATATATGATTCGGTGGTTTGGGTAATATCAGTAGTTATATAATCGTGAAATTGTAAAAAGGGAAACCGTTACGATTTAAGTTTTGGCGAAAGTCAAAACTAGGCTAGGTCTCAATTTAGATAATCGGGGTATAGTTAACTATCTAAAATAAGATCTAATGAAAATTAGATTTAATTTTAATTAGTTGAGATTTTATATAAATTCGAAAGAAAAATATATAAAGTAAACATTTTAGAATAATTACAAATGTTATTTAGATAAATTTTAGATATTGTGTTCAATCAAAAGATCCATTATTATGTAAATTTAATACTTAATCCCTGTCACATAGTTTATTGAATCGTTTAGCGAAAGTTAAATTGGTGATATATAAAATATGCTTCAACACTATTTGTGATCTAGACAAAACGTAGAATTATATTCCTGACAAAAATATAAGAATACGGATTTGGTGATTTGGTGGTATTAAGATTTATATAGTCATGAAATTATAAGAAGGGAAACCATTTTAGTGTAAGTTTTAATGAAATTTAAAACTAGGTTAAATCACAATTCGAATGATCGGGTATAGTTTGCTTTGTTAAGACGAGATTAGCGAATGTAAAGTTGAATCTTAGTAAATCACGACTTTATGAAATTGAGAGGTTATCACGAAGTTAAATACTATATAATATTGTAATCGGACTTCACAACAATCCATAGTATATTGATTATGAATTGTCTATGATTCATATCAACGAGGGGGACGAAATCTAAGTAAATACGCTTTCTTGTATTTTTATTTATTATAATTTTTATTATTATTTTAGTTAATTATATCCAAAACCAAAAACCAATTAAAACCCATTTTCTAGTATAATTAATTGTCGTTAAATTCTTGAATACGCTTCTCCCTGTGGAACGAACTTGACTTACCAGTATCTATTACTGCACGATCGGGACCAGTTGCCCGTAGTGTGATAATATTTATTAAGCTAGTTTAGTCGTAAAATTTAAAGGTCAGTTTTATCACATCATCCGGTTTCTTTAACTTCGAATCGAGAGGTGAGGACGTTCAAGTGTTCGAGAGAGATGTTTTCATCCTTGAGAGCCTCGTCTTGGGCTACACGAATTTTACTATTGAGATTGGTGTGGATGGTGATGTTTAAAGCTCGGACACGAAGAGGCACCGCTCTTTCTTTTCGACTTAAGGCATCAGCTACTACGTTTGCCTTCCCGAGATGGTAACGAAGCTCACAATCATAATCGTTTAAAGTTTCAATCCACCGTCGTTGTCTCATGTTTAGTTGTTTTTGATCGAAGATGTGTTGGAGGCTTTTGTGATCGGTGAAGATGTTACTTTTGGTTCCATAAAGATAGTGTCTCCACATTTTAAGTGCAAAGACAACGGATCCGAGTTCGAGATTATGTGTCGTGTAGTTCCGTTCGTGAATTATCAATTGTCGAGACGCATAAGCAATGACTTTCTTTCGTTACATCGATACACACCCAAAATCATGTTTTGAGGCATCGCAATATACAACAAAATCATCATTCCTTTGGTAAGTGACAAGATAGGAGCGGTGGTTAGCTTTGTTTTCAAGACTTGAAACGCGGATTCGTGCTCGGTCACCCAAATGAATTTCTTTCCCTTGTGAGTTAACGCAGTTAGATGACGTGCAACCAAAGAGAAGTTTTCGATGAATCTACGATAGTACCCGGCGAGACCTAAGAATTGACGAATGTGAGTAGGAGTAGTAGGAGTCTCCCATTTACTAATGGCTTCGATCTTTGTCGGATCGACTTTAATACCTTGATCACTTACAACATGGCCAAGAAATTGAACTTCCTTCAACCAAAATTCACACTTGGAGAATTTGGCATAGAGTCGTTCTTGTCTCAAGAGTACAAGCACAAGTCGGAGATGTTGTTCGTGCTCTTCTTCGCTTTTAGAATAGACCAAAATATCATCGATGAACACGATAACGAATTTATCGAGATACGGTTTGCACACGCGGTTCATAAGGTCCATGAACACCACCGGTGCGTTAGTGAGACCAAATGGCATTACAAGAAATTCATAACTACCATAACGAGTCCGGAAAGTGGTTTTGGAGACATCTTCCCCCTTAACTCTTAATTGATGATAACCTTAGCGGAGATCGATTTTCGAATATACATGAGATCCTTGTAGTTGATCAAAGAGGTCATCGATGCGAGGAAGAGGATATCGGTTCTTAACCGTCAATTTATTTAGTTCACGATAGTCGAAACACATTCGTAGGGATCCATCTTTGTAACACCGGTCATTTTTTTTTAAAACACAGCGGAAGACTTATTAACAAACACACTATAAGTCACGGCATTACATTAATTTGAGTAATTAAGTTTAAGTTTATACAACGGTGTTACGTTATTACAAAACATGATTTAAACAAAAGTCTACATCAGAGTAGGGTTGTCAAACATGTCTTCTGCCACAGCACCCATCCCGATTAGCAGTACCTAAACCTGTAAGGGGAGAATATGTGGGGAATTAGCGCACCGCTAAGTGAATGGCATCTATCTAACAGATATAGCTTAAGCCACACACAAGCTATATACTAACAACAACACTTGTTAACTACCAACTAGCATACAATAAGACAATACGAGGATCGGCGGCTTGTACAAGCACACGACTCTCAGTTGATCGGGCCTGAGTCTACCGATAGTCTCTGCTACTCAATTCACAGTATAGTTATCCAGATGCAGGGGGTGCATCGTTCACACTATACTCAACAATCAGTAGCCTATGGACCCAACCTCCCCTAGGCACGGTTGAACTCATACGGACTCTAACCTCTCCTAGGCACGGTCTCAAGTCCCCAGTTTCCCTAGGCCCGACTAGTGCCAATCACACAGTGTACACATAATTCACATACAATATCAGGCATACTATATTAATCTAACATGGCAATTTCTACACTATGCATGGTAAAAGAGTCAACCACAGTAGCATGATATGCTACTTAAACTATATCCGGAGATAGACCCACTCACCAATTACCAGCAACTGCTCAGTTATTATTTCTGAGTTTCCTCCTTGTCCTTATCTCCTGAGAACAGAAAAAACTAAGTTAGAATAGTGTTCCCATCAAGATTAGACACACTGACGGCGAATTATAGCAAATTAGTAAAAAAAAAATGAGTCCGCTAAAAATTTCATGCTTAACACATGCATTTTCAAAATTTACATCCTGAAAATCTTAAAAATACACGGACAACATAACGGCTATAAATCAACACTTGGTAAAATTTTCACTGTCTAAGACCATCGGTCGATGGTCCCATCTATCGACCGATCGTCAACACATCATCGGTCGATGGTCCCCCCCAATCGGCCGATCGTCAAAATTACATCAGATGGTCAGAAATCATACACCATCGGTCGATGGTCTTGTCCACCGGCCGATCGTCCCTCACCATCGGTCGATGGTCAAAGACCATCGGCCGAAGGTAGTTCATCAGCTGCAACAGCAGCAAAGTGACGGGTTTTAACCCAAAATCACCAAATCTCGACCTATGACTCGTTTAAGACCCTAAAACCGAACACATCTTTTACACTAAATATTTAGAAACATAAACCCACAACTTTTATGCTCAAACAACATCAATTTAAGTACTTTTGACCCAAAAATCACTTTTAACAAAACTCACCTTCAAACTCAATTTACACACTGATTTGGACACGAAATTTGACAAATCTTACCTTGATAGACTCACAACAACACAAGGAATCAGTTTCTTGACTCAATTTAAGAACCAAATTGAGATTGAGTGATTAGGGTTTTTGAAGAGGTGAAAGTTAGGTACGGGAGTGATGAAGTGAATTTTCTGGAAACATCAAAAATGAGCTGGTCAAGGCTTTTATATTTGTGTTAAAACACAATACCCCATCACACACGGGTATTTACTAGTTATCTGAAATCTTTCGCACACGATTAGGTAACCCCAACGAGGTCCAATTAAAATAAACAAACTTGTTCTGGGACCCTTGTCATAAACTGGTCACAACACAAATATAATAAAACACTAATAAAATAATTAAAATAAAAGCACTTAAAACTTAAGCACAAACCCTAAGGGCAAAATAGACAACTTACAACTAGCCCGGGTTTCAGTCTATTACAATCTTTCTTCTAAACGAACAAAATCGGAGCGCCCCATGGTGAATGGCTAGGTTGGATAAAATCACGGCCAAGTAGTTCTTGGATTTGACTTTGCAATTCTTGCATTTCGGATGGAGCAAGTCTACACGGTGCATGTGCTACGGGTGCGGCTCCCGGAATAATATCAATTTGGAATTCTACCGGTCGATGAGGTGGAAGACCCGGAAATTCGTCGGGAAATACATCAGAAAAGTCACTAACAATTGGCACATCATCGATATGCTTCTCGTCGATCTCGACTTTCTTTACATGAGCTAGAATCGTGAAACAACTCTTATCGCCATAGACAATCAAGGGTTCACCATTCTCGATAGGAATTTGAATCGCTTTAAGATCGCAAAGAATGTGAGATTTCGTTTTGGCTAGCCAATCCATACCAATGATTACATCAAAGCTCCCTAGTTCTATAGGTATCAAGTCAATTTCAAACTCTTTACCCATTAAGTTTAACGTACACCCCCGATAGAATTTGTCGGCACTCAATAGTTTCCCGATGGCCACTTCAATGGTATAAGTAGTATCTAGTGGGAGAGGTGGAGTGTTAAAATAATGAGTCAAAGTCTTGGATACAAAACTCTTGTCGGCACCCGAATCGAATAAGCAAGAGACATAGGAATTGTTGTGAAGAAACGTACCCGTGACTAGTTCATTATCATCTCGGGCTTCCTCGGTGTTAATGTTGAAAGATCGGCTGCGGGTATTGGGGTTATCTTTTTTCTTTGGGCATGCATTTCTATAATGACCCGTTTGGCCACATTCGTAAAAAGTGACCGTCTTTGGTGCATTGGGCCCCTTTCGAGTGACGGGGGCGGCACTTTTACATTCGTTGGCCTTATGACCAATTCCTTGGCACCGATGGCAAATTAGCTTGCCACATTCACCAAAGTGATGCTTATTGCATTTGTTGCAAAGAGGTAGGTTTCCGGCATAACCCTTCTTGCCGTCGAAGGTGAAAGACTTCTTGGCAAAGTTGTTGTTGCTTGATTGGGGGGCTTCCCATTTTCTTTTGTTGTTACCCAACTTATCCTCGGCTTTAGGTGCCAGCACTACAATTTCGTCCACCGTTTTTATCAATTTGCGGTCCATGTTCAAAGCTTCTTGATGATTAGTGGGTTTGGATGACATTACTCCGTGTTTGATGCTCTTTGGAAGACTATCCATGTAAAGTTCAACCCTTAAAGATTCGGGGTTCACAAGGTTTGGGCATATCAAGGCTAGTTCGGAAAATCGTTGATTGTAGGCCTTGAGATCATTTCCGACCGCCTTTAAAGTTCTTAGGTCTTGTTCGAGCCTTCGGGTTTCTTCAAGAGGGAAGTATTCGATGATCATCTTTTCCCTTAAATCGGCCCAAGAGAGGGCGTGGGCTTCATCGGTACCCACCGATTTCATATAGGTGTTCCACCAAATGAGAGCGACACCGGCGAATGTGTGAGTGGAGTACTTGACCTTGTTTTGGTCCCGACAACCGCTTATGCTAAAGACGGCTTCGTTTGCTCAAACCATCGAGTGAGCACAACCGTGAGACGACCCGTCCTAATCCATCTGGACGAATACATTACATTTGGTTACATCGTTAGGTACTTGACCTCTATATGATACATTTTACAAACATTGCATTCGTTTTTAAAAGACAAACTTTCTTCACATCGAAAGTTAACGGCATGCATACTATTTCATAATATATCCAACTATAATTGACTTAATAATAATCTTAATGAACTCAACGACTCGAATGCAACGTCTTTTGAAATATGTCATGAATGACTCCAAGTAATATCTCTAAAATGAGCAAATGCACAGCGGAAGATTTCTTTAATACCTGAGAATAAACATACTTTAAAGTGTTAACCAAAAGGTTGGTGAGTTCATTAGTTTATCATACACAATCATTTCCAATAATATAATAGACCACAAGATACTCATATTTAGTAAATAATCTGTGCAGGTCTACTCCTGCTGTAAAATCATTCATATGAAGAACACCGGAACCTTTCAAACAACTCACCAACGGTAGCTAATGCGTAGTGCAATGACAAAATCATCTCACCGTGGTAGTTAATACAATATAATTCTTACAACGGGGGCTAATGCGTACGCAATGCAAAATCATCCCTCCGAGGGTAGTTAAAACGGGGGCTAATGCGTATGCAATGCAAAATCTTCCCTCCGTTACCAACTACAAAGTCGACTATAATACAATACAATACATCGGGGGCTAGTGTGTGCGTGCAATGCAAAATCATCCAGTCGATGGTAGTTAAAACAAGAGCTAATGCGTACGCAATGCAAAATCATCTCTCCGTTAACTACTAAATCGAACCTCTGAATTCAAATAATTCTATCATAGAATGTAGTTTTGAATATTTGTGTCTATTTCGTCAATCATTTATAAAAACAGTTCATATATTCTCAGTTCAAAATTATATCTCAAAAACATTTAGGAAACAGTTATAAAAACAGCAAATGTATTCTCAGTCCCAAAAATATATATTGCAAAAGCATTTAAAAAGGGAGTAATGAAACTCACTATACGATATTTTGTAGTAAAAATATGCATACGACGGTACTGAACAATGCATGGTTGGCCTCGGATTCACGAACCTATATCATTTATATATATACATTAACACACATAATTGAAATTGAACAACTTTATATTTATTTTGTTATGTATTAAGATTAATATTCTTATATATATTTTATTAATACTTATAATATGTTATAATACTTATTTGATATATAATTCAATTAACGTTATAATATTGTATTAGTTAAAATATAATTTTAAGTAATATTAGTATACTTATGTAATAAATATATTTAGTGTAAAATATTTATTTATTAGAATGATAGTTTTGAAAATTTTGATTTACTAATAATAATAATAATAATAATAATAATAATAATAATAATAATAATAATAATAATAATAATAATAATAATAATAATAATAATAATAATAATAATAATAATAACCTTAATAATAATAATAATAACCTTATTAATAATGATAATACTAATAACAAAAATGATAATGACAATTTTTAATAATAATGATACTAATATTAATAGTAATAATAATAATAATAATGATATTACTAATACTAACAATAATGATAATAATATTAATTGTATGAATGATACTGATAATTACATTTTTAATATTTGTAATAATAATAATAATAATAATAATAATAATAATAATAATAATAATAATAATAATAATAATAATAATAATAATAATAATAATAATAATAATTAATAATAATAATGATAATAATAATAATAATAATAATAATGAGGAATAAGTAAACTACCTAAAGGAAGTAGCCCTTAAAAAAAATGCTCAAATCCGGGTTTGAACCCGCGACATCCCGTTAACCCGACATTCCCTTAGACCAGCTGAGCTAGCCTATTTTTCTGAAAATAATACTAACCCATATATATTTAACCCAACATAACTTCCTGTCTTCTGTTTCTTTTTCAAAAAAAATACTCCAGCTGAGGCTCGAACTCGAGACCTCTCACTTAAACACCAACACTTTTAACCACTTTGCAGTTTCTGTTTTTCTGTAAGTATCCGAACCTAACATCTATATATCTAATATCTATCTATTTTCATCTTTCTCTTCTAAAACCCATTTATTCTTCATCATCATCATATTACATCCTTTTATGATCATTATCATCATCGATTTAACAACATGATCATGATCATCTTCAATATCATATGTCATCTTATCCACATACGTCATCATATCATCATTACCAGCGGGTATTAACAGAACATTAGACGTTTTCTTATGGATTATTGATATAGAACCGGCCCATCAATAGTTTCTTATTTGGATTAAATGAATTCAAAAGCCCATTAGACAAATAGATCCATAAGTCCAATTAGTATATCTATCTGTGTTTTAAAATAGAACTAGAATAAACATAGTGGGGAACAAACCAACACTTTAGTCATTAATTCTCATCCTAGTCACAATCTCACTAACATTTATTATATTATCCTCACCAACTATCATAATACACTCATTCTTATCGACTAAAAGCAGAAGGATGAAGCAGCATGCGTAATTAAAATAAGATATAAAAATTGTTGGTCTCGAACAAGGCAGTAGTAACACAGTAGCTTGGTTCATTTTGGTGTTACAACTAACTGGGTTTGGTGGTTTAAAATGGCGGTTTAAAGTTTGCACCGGAAACAAAAAAACAAATAGTAACCGGATAGCAGCTACATTCGAATGAGGTGGTGTTCGATTAGAGGTTATGGTGGTGGGTTTAGGTGTATAGTTCGAGGTGAAACAGAAATCTCGAGCAGTACGATAGGCAGTTCGAACCAAAACAGAATAGAACATGTACTGTAACAGTACACTATGGCGAATGAGGTGGTTTAAAGGTGCTCGTCAAAAAGAAAGGAACACGAAGAGAGAAGAAGAAACAAGGGTGGGTTTAGAAGGGTTTTAATGATGTAATGAAGATGAATTGTGGTGATTGTTAGTAGTTTATTGGTGACGGACCAGAAGTTTGCAGTAACAATAGCAATTAACGATGATCTTGATTCGTGATTGGTTAAAATAGTAAGGTAAGGATGATATGTTGTTGTAGGATGAATCGTGGGTTACATAAAAAATAATTAAGTCGAGCAGTAGCTTAAAAGAACAAGGAGGTGAGGAGCACATGGGTTCAAATGGTTGAAGATGGTCGATGGGTTGTTGAAAAAGAGGAAGGATGGTTTTAGTTTCATGTAATAGGAATATGTATGTGTATGTATATAAAGATGATGTGATGATTTACCTTGGTGATGGAGAAAGGTTGTAGGGTGGCGGAAGATGGTGGCGGTTGTTTATGGTTCGAATGTTGTAGTATTGATCGGTGGTTGGGATAACATATGACCGGATTTTCATCTAAATTCCGTTTTTATTTTTACATAGTAGTAGAAAAATTATGCGTGTTCTCACATACCCGATTTTGAATGTGAACGGAAATCGACTAGAAAGATATCCAGAAAGTTTTGTAACTATGGATTTGGTAGGGTGAGATTAGAGAATGAGATTCAAGTGTTAGAAGAAGAAGATGAATGAGTAATATAATTGAGGAATACGTTTAAAATATAGATATTGGTCATGCACTCTTTTCTCCCCAATTTGAGTGCTTTTGTGATGCTTATGTATATGTGTAAATGTGAGTGGTGAAAACAAAAGGGAACAAACACAGTATAACAAATTAAGAAATATCTAATGGCCTACAGTGAAGCCGTCGTAAACCTTGTAATTACCTGCCGACACTTTTTAATTACGGATATAATGTCGTGCTCCATTGTTAATCAGTGACGGATAAACTTATTCCGAAAAATCCCAAATTTTGAGATTAAATATATTTATTTATTTTGGTCATTATGGTATAAATTTCGATCACTAATTTGTTAAATAAAAATTACATCAGCTGTCCCTCTCATTTCTGGGTAAAATATAAAAAGTGTTAAAACTAAACAAATAGTTCCTAAATATATTTTTAATGAGCCTAAGATTTATAGAACTCATTTTCGTATCACCGTTTATTTTAAAATTACATAAGTTTGAATTTAACTTGCTTAATATCAATCGGAACATCAAACGAGTATTACAATCATTTAATATTTTTTTTATATGCTTTATTTATATATATGTATATATATTGTAAATAATAATTATTATAATATCCTATTTTTATTTTACTTTACATAAATAAATTTTAGTAACAACAACATACAATATTTAAAATTATATTTCCAATTATTTATATATATATATATATATATATATATATATATATATATATATATATATATATATATATATATATATATATATATATATATATATATATATATATATATACACACACACATATCAAGTTATAATTAATTGTTCGTGAATCGTCGGAACTGGTCGAAGGTCAAATGATTTCATAAAATAGTTCAAAAATTTTGAAATTCAATTTAATAGACTTTGCTTATCATGTCGAAACCAAATAAAAATTAAGTTTAAATTTGGTCAAAAATTTCCGGGTCGTCACAGTACCTACCCGTTAAAGAAATTTCGTCCCGAAATTTGAGTGGGATCATCATGGCTAACAATAAGAATGTTTTTCTGACAAATATGAGCTGATAAATAGAGTTTTATTACCATAGAGTAATATGGATAAAACATTTCGATTACTCGAAGAGTACGAGTGAAACTATCACAAAAGAATGAAATGAGTAAATGCAAGTTCATCTTAACTGGTGACGTAGTCAAGGTTGATTTTTGGAATTTAAGGGATTTAGAGGAAATCTTCGTATTAAGATTTGGTTCTCCGGTAATTAAGGAAATTAGAATCTTCTTTGATTAAATGCAATAATCTGTTTCGATTGCTCTTTCGGATATTTCACTATAAATGAACTTCTTCCGTCCCATTATTTCCACAATTCTCATCTTTTATACTTCAATTCATATATTCGAAACATTTGCCAAGTTATCAGAAGTCACTGGAAAAGATAGAATTATCAAGAAAATATATTCTTGATTTTATTTAGAGATTTAGTGGAATGTAAGAGTCGTGTAACATGGCACATGATGACGTTATGGTATGTGAATCATCATGTTTCATTAGAAACTCATCATGACTTACTGTAATATAATCACGTTGATCAAGTGTCATTATATTATACTAACTCATGCATCAATTTCCAACACTACTTCAAAATCATTCATAATTCTAACTCTAAGTTTTCAGAGATTTAGAAACTAAAACAGTTTTCTTTTATGATGTAACACATATAGTGCGGAGAGATAATTAATACCGAACAAGAATATTATGAAGATATCTTCAGAAATATCGAAGATATTTATGATGATATTTTTGAAATTTCTAAGATCGAAGATTGATGAAGAAAGATTTTTCACAAGAATTAACATGACTTCGGAGCAAGATATTTGCTGAAGATTTCATTGGATCCAGAATTACCTGGATTCTTTGAATATGGAGTTTGGTCCATGTATTTATCCTCGGTCTCCTTCAGGGTTAGTTCAATCCATTTTTCAGTACAAAATTTCCTATCAAGCGTTCCCAACCTTCCATTCTTTATTATCAAACTTTTGACCGTTTAGACCATCTACAATTTTGTTGTTTCCTCTACATTTAATGCTACCATATCTGAATCATCGGTTATCAATCCGAGGTGGTTTCAAGAGAATTGTGTTTTTAGATGATTAAACGCTGATGGTAATATGGTGAAATATAAAAGGTTCTCTGGTAACGATGACGAAGGGCAAACTTATATATCAAAGTTATAGTAGAGTTCATTAAAATGAAAAGTCAAAATTGATTTGTTGAAGCTGTGACAAAATTGGCTATTTTGTAAAGGGATTGTAAAGTTATTTTCGATAATAACAACGCCAAAGGAGCTTGCACAGATACGTGTTAAACGTTTACTCAGGTTCCGAGTATTTTCAGGTGCATAACTATATGCATAAATCTTTCCTTCCATAAATGAAGTGCGGTTGGTTCATCCTCTCGATTGAGGTGTTTTCAAGAATCATGAAAGGTTTGAACGCAGATTGTAATCGTCAAGATACAAACGAAGTTTAAGATGAAATCAAGTGGCAAACTTGAAGAATTGCTTAGTTTCATATGTTATAATCAATATTTTAATTCATTTTAATTGTCCAATGTTGGTAGTCCACAGTTAGCAATTCAATAATTCATATATAGTTTAATATATAATTTTCGAATTAATTAATACGTATCGTGACCCATTGTATACATGTCTCAGACTCGATCACAACTCAAAGTATATATATTATTTTAGAATCAACCTCAACCATGTATAGCTAACTCAAGTATTACTGCATATAGAGTGTCTATGGTTATTCCAAATAATATATATAGATGCGTCGATATGATATGTGATGTGATAAAACCGACCTTTAAATTTTACAACTAAACTAGCTTAATAAATATTATCACACTACGGGCAACTGGTCCAGATCGTGCAGTAATAGATATTGGCAACTCAAGTTTGTTCCACAGGGAGAAGCGTATTCAAGAACTTAACGACAATTAATTATACTAGAAAATGGGTTTTAATTGGTTTTTGGTTTTGGATATAATTAACTAAAATAATAATAAAAATTACAAGAAATAAAAATATAAGAAAGTGTATTTACTTAGATTTCATCCCCCTCGTTGATATGAATCATAGACAATTCATAATCAATAAACTATGGATTGTTGTTAAGTCTGGTTCCAATATTATATAGTATATAACTTCGTGATAACCTTTCGATTTCATAAAGTCCTGATTTACTAAAATTCAACTTAACTTTCGCTAATCTCATTTTAACAAATCAACTATACCTGATCATTCGAATTGTGATTCAACCTAGTTTTAACTTTCATTAAAACCTAAACTAAAATGGTTTCCCTTCTTATAATTTCATGACTATATAAATCTTAATACCACCAAATCACCAAATCCGTATTCTTATATTTTTGTCAGGAATATAATCCTTCGTTTTGTCTAGATCACAAATAGTGTTGAAGCATATTTTATATATCGCCAATTTAACTTTCGCTAAATGATTCAATAAACTATGTGACGGGGATTAAGTATTAAATTTACATAATAATGGATCTTTTGATTGAACACAATATCTAAAATGACTAAAATAACAATTGTAATTCTTAAAATATTTACTTTATATATAACTAAAATGACTAAAATAAAATCTTAACTAACTAAAATTAAATCTAACTTTCGTTAAATCTTATTTTAGCGAGTCAAACTATACTACGATTATTTAAATTGTGACCTAGCCAAGTTTTGACTTTCGCCAAAACTTAAATCATAACGGTTTCCCTTTTACAATTTCACGATTATATGAACTATAATATTATCCAAACCACCGAATCTTATTTCTAAATTGGTGTTAATAATTTATCCATAAGTTCGTCTAAACCACTTTAAATGTTAAAGCTTAATCTATATTAATAGAAATAACCTTCGCTATTTATATCTAACAAATTAAGTGATAAGGATTAAATATCTAATTGTATAAAAATGGTTCTTTTAGCTAGGCACAATGTTAGAAATAATCAAAGTTACATTTTAGTGTTCTAAATGATAACAATCCATAATCGAGGGGTTCTACATCTAAGCAAACACATGAGTAAACTAGCTAATCATAATAATAGGACGAGTGTAAAAATATAAATATACAATAACAACCATGATAATAATAATAACAATGATAATGGTTCTAATAATAATAATAACAAAAATAATTCTACACTAATAATACTAATAACAACAATGATAATAGAAATGATAATAACAATAATGAAAAAATTAAATAGAACAGCTTACAAAAGACTTCAATTTATTGATTGCAAATGGTAAGAAATGGAAATGACAGCACCCGTGCACACGAACAATACCACCCTTACAATATTGAAACTATCCTAATTGAAATTGGAAACAATAATCGTATGGAATGAAAATAAATATAAATGATACGGAGCATATGAGAATGAGTTGGAAAATAGACAGTATGTATCTTAAAATTTTTACTATCCTACTCTACTCTACTGTCCTCACTAGCTACTGGTTGCTACGGAGTATATATCTCCTTATTATATCATGTAGAGATTAGAAGTAGTAGGTAGGCTTGCTGAACTGGTTCTGGTGCATATTTGTTGTAAAGGCTGCAAAAGAAACATTATAATATATCAAAAGAACCGTCCCACGTTGCTTTGAATCTAGATCTGGCCAAAAAATTAAGCGTTTCGCGTAGATAGGTACGCGTTTCGCGTAAGGTATCTTCATGAAAGTTGTAGATTTTTGAGTTACGGACGTCTGGACATCTGATTTGCTTTTTTTGAGTCATTATGATTTAGTTATGATTTTTTTCGTGCAGGAGCGCAGATTTCGTGATTTCGATCGTTTTAACTTGTAGTCTTGAGGCGCGGTGTTGTAGTCTTTTGTTGCTCATTAGAAATCTTCATTTTATCTTCATTTTGATCTTTGTATCATTGAAAATCCATAATAACACTTCATTCGACGCTTTAGACATTTTAACCAATTACAAACCAAAAACTACTCGAATACACATAAAATCATAACTTTTTGGACTGATATTGCGACTAAGAATATGAATGAATTGAGCAATATCAAATTACCCCACACTTGAACATTGCTTGTCCTCAAGAAATTACTACTTTTCAATAGACTCGGAATACTACATAATCTTCCATATCAATCATTAAACAACACACACATCACACGAAATGAAAACACACGCTTTATGAAATGAATTGAAAACACCACACGATATTTATTGGATCACACACACATCACACGAAATGAAATTCTGGCAACAGAAACAAAGCTGAAATTCGTTATTAAAGTCTCACGAAAAATTATAAATTTGGATCCTTAGTAAAAATTGGACCTTATGAAAACATTTTATGATTTTTTAAAATGTCATGCTAGTTTTTACACTAGACATGTTTTCCGGTTTTAACCTCAAATTCCGGTTGAGGGTAACTGAAAACCGAAGTCTCAGTCGGCGATTAGAAAGCTATCCACCCCTATGATCGTAGTATCATGAAACTCTTAACCGGGCGCCCCCTGACGCGATATTTCTATCGGTCTTTTATGACAATTTGTACATTTCAATTCAAGGGTTAAAACTGCGAAGACTAAGCTATCGCGTGGGACAGATCCTGCTCTAGCTTATACACCATAATCAGTCTTGCACTGGATAGCGACTTGGATTTACCCTACCAAGTTTATTTTCGGGTTTGAAAGTTCAAGACTTTCTCTTCCCACGGTACTTTTATATCGTGATATGATATTAGTATGAAATGATATAGTTTAGGAAATATGCTATACCAAGTAAAACAACATTTGAAAGACTTTACTTCCTTTAAGGATGGACTTGATTCATCCTTTATTACTTGCATCAATGGAATAAACAAGTTTATACATTCCAAAGCAATGACATCTGCAATAAAGTTCATAGAAACACGTGATAGATGGTTCTAGACATATGGGTTTATAAATTCCCTTATAATTGGTTTCCTTTTTATATGTTTTAATCAAATAACTGATGTATATCTGTTTAAACTTTTTCAAAATTTTTCGTAAAAATGATCAAATTCTAAGTTCTCGAGAATTTATATCCCCACCCCACACTTAAGATTTTGTAATGCCCTCATTACAAAAAATCAGAAAAAAAATATAAATTTGAGAGGACAAAAAGTGTAAAGGTTATTAGAACTTCCTCGGTTAAAAATTGGAGACCGTAAAATGCTTATCGTATGAACATATCCATTCATTTTATCATAATTTAGTATTGGTTTGGTGTTTCGTTAAGTCGAATGCATCATCGTAAGTACCTATCAACAAACATGTTAATCACACAAAAGATGAGGCTGTACTTAAATAGTACCAAAAATTTTACCTCACACTTAAATTTTTTGTACATATATAAAAAAACAAAAATATAATAAACTAAAAACACAATTATTATTTTTTTATTTTTTTTATTTTTTTATATTTTTTTTTCAACTTAGTAACTAATTAAAATTTTAAAATATCATTTATAAAATTTATATTTCTTATAACGGAAAGTTCGGTTGTAAAACCTATTCTTTATCCGTTTATAAATTTTAAAATTCAAATTTATAAAATTTAATTTATTAAAAGTTAAAGTTTTTATATTTTTGAGAAATAAACACACTTTAATATATATATATATATATATATATATATATATATATGTATATATATATATATGTATATATATATATATATATATATATATATATATATATAGACTTTAATTTTATAAATCACATAATGAATAAAAAGGCACTCAAAACATGATTTTTTAACAAGTCGTTTTCTCGACTCGACCCCATAATTTATTGCCTAGCGGGGTCAAATTTCTCTATATTTATCGATAGACATGTAAAATCAGTGGAGAAAGTTCCACGAATTAAAAGAGTGATCCATTCATTTACATCTCGGGTGGTATATAATATATCAGATAAATCCTTTTCCAGTTGACCGAAAAAAGATGACTCAACCCGAGAGTCAACGTACAACTCTTCTCTAAGTGTGACTTACAATAAAAATTTTATTCTCCTAGGTGGATCCTGCCCAAATGGATCATCTTTCAAGGTATTCCAAGTGTTAACCTCTTGAGGATATACGAATTTAACATGAGAAGGTGACTCCTCAAGTGATTTTAATATATATAACTCCTCATCCTCAATGATCCCTGATGATTTCATCAACTCGACCTCCTCATTATCACAATTATACCCGAGTGAAGTATTATAAACTGAAAAGTTCTCGGGTGTATGAATAACCGGTTCTACCACTTCGACCTCGGAACTAGAATCCTCATCATTATTCTTTCCATTCACTACATATTCATTTTGACTTATCCTATTTATATATTTCATAGAGGTTTCATATTCTTTTAATTCAAGAGGTTCCTGTGAATTTATTTTTTCAATTTCAATTTGCACCTTGTCCTCCTGTTTAACAGTTTGTTCATTTGGAACCTGTAAAATAGGGTTAGGATAACAAAATGAAGACTCAACCGATGAATCATCCAATTGTCTTTCCGAAAGAATAGTAAACAAACACTCCATTTCTCTTTCTAGATTTTGAATAGATGTTTGATTTTGTTGCCATTGTTGATTTAGTAATTCCCTAGTTTTGGTTTGACTTTCAATAAAACTCATCATAATATTTTGAAAATCATACGAGTAATTTTCTTCATTTTGAGTTTGTTGAAAATTTTGTGGTATTTGGTTAGAAAATTGGTATTGTTGATAATTTTGTGGGGAATCGTAATAAGGTTGTTTTGGATAATAAAAATCTGGATTCGAGTTATTCTCTTGATATTCATTCCATATATAGTTCATGGGTTCATAACTCTCCATTTGATCCATGAAAATATGATAATCACATTACCAAGTCAAATGGTAACCTCCACAATTTTCACAAATATATGTAGTTTCAACCCTATTAAACATAGATGAATCGCACCAATTATCATCAAAACTTGTTTGAGAGTATTGATTAAATTGTTGGGCATTAAAAAGATTTTCCATGGTCATATTCTCAAAATCATCCATATTACAGTATGACTGGAACCTAGTTGAAATTTAAAAAGAATAAAGAGAAAAATGAAATAGAACTTTCATAGGAAAATAAATCCAGACGAAAGGATCAAATAACTAAAAGTAATTAAATTCCTGAATGAACAATTTCTCCCCGGCAGCGGCGCCAAAAAGTTGATGTGATAAAACCGACCCTTAAATTTTACAACTAAACTAGCTTAATAAATATTATCACACTACGGGCTACTGGTCCTGATCGTGAAGTAATAGATATTGGCAAGTCAAGTCCATTCCCCACGGAGAAGCGTATTCAAGAACTTAACGACAATTAATTATACTAGAAAATGGGTTTTAATTGGTTTTTGGTTTTGGATATAATTAACTAAAATAATAATAAAAATTACAAGAAATAAAAATATAAGAAAGTGTATTTACTTAGATTTCGTCCCCCTCGTTGATATGAATCATAGACAATTCATAATCAATATACTATGGATTGTTGTTAAGTTCGGTTACAATATTATATAGTATATAACTTCGTGATAACCTTTCGATTTCATAAAGTCCTGATTTACTAAAATTCAACTTAACTTTCGCTAATCTCATTTTAACAAATCAACTATACCTGATCATTCGAATTGTGATTCAACCTAGTTTTAACTTTCATTAAAACCTAAACTAAAATGGTTTCCCTTCTTATAATTTCATGACTATATAAATCTTAATACCACCAAATCACCAAATCCGTATTCTTATATTTTTGTCAGGAATATAATCCTTCGTTTTGTCTAGATCACAAATAGTGTTGAAGCATATTTTATATATCACCAATTTAACTTTCGTTAAATGATTCAATAAACTATGTGACGGGGATTAAGTATTAAATTTACATAATAATGGATCTTTTGATTGAACACAATATCTAAAATGACTAAAATAACAATTGTAATTCTTAAAATATTTACTTTATATATTTTTCTTTCGAATTTATATAAAATCTTAACTAACTAAAATTAAATCTAACTTTCGTTAAATCTTATTTTAGCGAGTCAAACTATACTACGATTATTTAAATTGTGACCTAGCCAAGTTTTGACTTTCGCCAAAACTTAAATCATAACGGTTTCCCTTTTACAATTTCACGATTATATGAACTATAATATTATCCAAACCACCGAATCTTATTTCTAAATTGGTGTTAATAATTTATCCATAAGTTCGTCTAAACCACTTTAAATGTTAAAGCTTAATCTATATTAATAGAAATAACCTTCGCTATTTATGTAGTGACCCGAACTTTTCCATGTTTATATATATTAAATGAAATTGTTATTTACATGATTAAGTGTTTTCAACATGTTAAGCAATCAAACTTGTTAAGACTTGATTAATTGAAATAGGTTTCATATAGACATTTGACCATCCAAGTTGACCGGTGATTCACGAACGTTAAAACTTGTAAAAACTATATGATGACATATATATGGATATATATATATATATAGTTAACATGATATTATGATAAGTAAACATATCATTAAGTATATTAACAATGAATTACATATGTAAAAACAAGACTACTAACTTAATGATTTTAAAACGAGACATATATGTAACGATTATCGTTGTAACGACATTTAATGTATATATATCATATTAAGATATATTAATACATCATGATATCATGATAATGTAATAATTTAACATCTCATTTGATTTAATAAATAATGGGTTAACAACATTTAACAAGATCGTTAACTTAAAGGTTTCAAATCAACATTTACATGTAACGACTAACGATGACTTAACGACTCAGTTAAAATGTATATACATGTAGTGTTTTAATATGTATTCATACACTTTTGAAAGACTTCAAGACACTTATCAAAATACTTCTACTTAACAAAAATGCTTACAATTACATCCTCGTTCAGTTTCATCAACAATTCTACTCGTATACACCCGTATTCGTACTCGTACAATACACAGCTTTTAGATGTATGTGCTAATGGTATATACACTCCAATGATCAGCTTTTAGTAGCCCATGTGAGTCACCTAACACATGTGGGAACCATCATTTGGCAACTAGCATAAAATATCTCATAAAATTACAAAAATATGAGTAATCATTTATGACTTATTTACATATAAACAAAATTACACATCCTTTATATCTAATCCATATACCAACGACCAAAAACACCTAAAAACACTTTCATTCTTCAATTTTCTTCATCTAATTGATCTCTCTCAAGTTCTATCTTCAAGTTCTAAGTGTTCTTCATAAATTCTACAAGTTCTAGTTTCATAAAATCAAGAATACTTCCAAGTTTGCTAGCTTACTTCCAATCTTGTAGAGTGATTATCCAACCTCAAGAAATCTTTCTTATTTACAGTAAAATATCTTTCTAATATAAGGTAATACTCATATTCAAACTTTGATTCAATTTCTATTACTATAACAATCTTATTTCGAGTGGAAATCTTACTTGAACTTGTTTTCGTGTCATGATTCTACTTCAAGAACTTTCAAGCCATCCAAGATCATTTGACGCTAGATCATTTCTTGTCACTTCCAATAGGTTTACCTACTAAACTTGAGGTAGTAATGATGTTCATAACATCATTCGATTCATACATATAAAACTATCTTATTCGAAGATTTGAACATGTAATCACTAGAACATAGTTTAGTTAATTCTAAACTTGTTCGTAAACAAAAGTTAATCCTTCTAACTTGACTTTTAAAATCAACTTAACACATGTTATATATCTATATGATATGCTAACCTAATGATTTAAACCATGAAAACACGAAAAACACCGTAAAACCGGATATACGTCGTCGTAGTAACACCGCGGGCTGTTTTGGTTTAGTTAATTAAAAACAATGATAAACTTTGATTTAAAAGTTGTTATTTTGGGAAAATGATTTTTCTTATGAACATGAAACTATATCCAAAAATTATGGTTAAACTCAAAGTGGAAGTATGTTTTCCAAAATGGTCATCTAGACGTCGTTGTTTCGACTGAAATGACTACCTTTACAAAAATGACTTGTAACTTATATTTCTGACTATAAACCTATACTTTTTCTGTCTAGATTCATAAAATAGAGTTCAATATGAAACCATAGCAATTTGATTCACTCAAAACGGATTTAAAACGAATAAGTTATGTGTAAAACAATATTGGATATTTTTTCTTGTTGTAGCTACGTGAAAATTGGTAACAAATCTATATTAATCATATCCTAGCTAACTTATATTGTATTATACATGTATTCTAATATATTATGTAATCTTGGGATACCATAGACACGTATGCAAATGTTTTGACATATCATATCGACCCATGTGTATATATTATTTGGAACAACCATAGACACTCTATATGCAGTAATGTGGGAGTTAGCTATACAGGGTTGAGGTTGATTCCAAAAATATATATACTTTGAGTTGTGATCTAGCCTGAGACGTGTATACACTGGGTCGTGGATTGATTCAAGATAATATATATATATATATATATATATATATATATATATATATATATATATATATATATATATATTCTGTACATCTAACTTTGGACAACTAGTTGTAGGTCACTAACGAGGACAACTGACTTAATAAATTTAAAACATCAAAATGTATTAAAAGTGTTGTAAATATATTTTGAACATACTTTGATATATATGTACATATTTGTTATAGGTTCATGAATCGACCAGTGGCCAAGTCTTACTTCCCGACGAAGTAAAAATCTGTGAAAGTGAGTTATAGTCCCACTTTTAAAATCTAATATTTTGGGATGAGAATACATGCAGTTTTATAAATGTTTTACGAAATAGACGCAAGTAATTGAAACTACATTATATGGGTGAATGATCGAAGCCAAATATGCCCCTTTTGCTTGGTAACCTAAGAATTAGTAAACTGATCTACTAATTGACGCGAATTCCAAAGATAGATCTATTGGGCCTAACGAACCCCATCCAAAGTACCGGATGCTTTAGTACTTCGAATTCGTTTATATCATGTCCGAAGGATTTCCCGAAATGATAGGGGATATTCTTATATGCATCTTGTTAATGTCGGTTACCAGGTGTTCACCATATGAATGAATTTTATCTCTATGTATGGGATGTATATTGAAATATGAAATCTTGTGGTCTATTATTATGATTTGATAATATATAGGTTAAACCTATAACTCACCAATATTTTTGTTGACGTTTTAAGCATGTTTATTCTTAGGTGATTATTAAGAGCTTCCGCTGTTGCATACTAAAATAAGGACAAGATTTGGAGTCCATGCTTGTATGATATTATGTAAAAACTACATTCAAGAAACTTATTTTTGATGTAATATATTCTTATTGTAAACCATTATGTAATGGTCGTGTGTAAACGGTATATTTTAGATTATCATTATTTGATAATCTACGTAATACTTTTTAAACCTTTATAGATAAAATAAAGGTTATGGTTATTTTAAAAATGAATGCAGTCTTTGAAAAACGTCTCATATAGAGGTCAAAACCTCGCGACGAAATCAATTAATATGGAATGTTTATAATCAATATGAACGGGACATTTCAGTTGGTATCCGAGCGTTGGTCTTAAAGAACCAGAAAATTGCATTAGTGTGTCTTACCGAGTTTGTTAGGATGCATTAGTGAGTCTGGACTTCGACCGAATTTTTCTTCAAAAACGATTGCTTAACATTTTTGTTGTTGGAAACTATATATTATTAACATGTAAATATTATGTGATATATTAATCTCTTAACGTGTTTGATATTGTGTGATAGATGTCTACCTCTAGTACAAATCCCATTGATTCACCTAATAATAATGAAGAATCGAATATATTTTGGGAATATTCACAAATTCCCGAAGAGGAACCGGAAGAAGAGGAACCGGAAGAGGAGGAACCGGAAGAGGAGGAACCGGAAGAAGAGGAACTAGAAGAGGAGGAATCGGAAGAGAAGAAACCAGAAGAAGAAGAGGTTTCGGAGGAAGAAATATTGATACCTATAGTAAATCGATTAAATAAAAGAAAATCTTCAACCAACGGACCAAAGTTAATAATGGTCAATGGTTTTTCCACCGAGGAAGCAAAATATTGGGAGGATTACCAATTTTCCGATGAATCGGATCCCGATGAGAATTCCGATGATGTTATAGAAATTAACTCGACCCAATTTAATAAAGCGAAAGAAAATAATAAGAGAAAAGGTATAAAAATAGAGAAACCCGATTCCAACCCCGATGAACTTTATATGTATCGACAACATCCGTATTTCCTAAAATGTAACAATGACCCGGGAACCTCTAAACCACCAAGTTTTTCTAAACCATTATGGAAAACGACGGCTCGTATTAGAGGAATATCATATATTCCTAGAAAAATAGGAAAACGAACCAAGTCCGAAGAAGAAGAAACCAGTGATTCAGATTAGAGGGTTGTAATCATGTTGTGTATTATATGTATTGTACTGTGCTTGTACTTTTATGTTCTATGTAAAAATTGCTTGTATTGTTTGTTAATTATCTTTTACGAATCTAATCCTTGTCTATTTTACAGTATAAAAACAAAATGGACGTTAAGGGTAGACGACCGAATATTTTAGAAGACCTACCAGAGGATATGATTGAGGAAATCTTGTCTAGAGTCGGTCAAAATTCATCAGCACATTTAGTTATGGCGAAATTAACTTGTCAAACATTTGAAAGACTTTCCGGAAATGCCTTAGTTTATAAAAGGCTTTCCTTTGATAGGTGGGGTATATCACATTGGGGAGACCGTAAGTTACGCCGTGTTTTCTTTAAAGCATTAAATGCGGGGAACCCAAATGCAATTTTACGCTACGGGTTAAGAACCTATTTTGACTCAACATATCCCAACATAGGATTTCGTGAATTAAAAAGAGCTTCTAACATGCAACATAAAGAAGCATGTTATGCTTACGGGTTAGTGATGTTCGCTTCTTACCAAACTGAGAAAAAGAACATCGGATTGCAGCTTTTAAATAAAACTTTCCCACAAGTGACGGATTCAGTAGTTGGGGTGAGAAACAAGGTTTTTAGATTATTACGGGGCTGTTGGACATTACGAAACCCTCGTCCTTTTTACGACATTACAACATGCTGCCTAGCCAATGGTCATAACGGTTATTTTCCACAAGACCAAGGATGGGAAGTCGTCTTAGTAAAACCAGAATGCATGACTTGTTTCTGGACTTATGAATTACGTGTCTTTATTTACTTTGCTGAACAACTTGCGTATTAACTAGATTTATCTTCAAAACTGTCCTGTATCAAAGTGTACTATATTTCATGTTATATGTAATATAGCGAAGTTGTAAGTTTGAAGAATATTTATATGTGATATATTATTATAATCAGTTTTTCATATGGAATTGTAGTAGTTGAATTGTATATTAGCTACTAAGTATGAACTTAACGGGTAGGTAGTACCCGAATTTAAACTTATAAAACGCTAATATGAAGAAAAAGCTTTTATAAATGAGTTCATATTATGCTACGAAATACTATTGACTACTCTTAATATTCTGTATGATTAACTCGATTCAGTTGTCTATTTTGAAGGAAATGGCACCGACTACTCGACACACCATGAATATGAACGAAGAGGAATTTCGTACCTTTCTTGCTGCAAACATAGCCACAGTACAGGCTGCGCTACATACCAACAATAACACTGAATCTAGCAATGCAGCTAACGGCGCAAGAAATCGTGTAGGATGCACCTATAAAGAATTCACTGCCTGCAAACCTTTGGAATTTGATGGAACCGAAGGACCAATTGGATTGAAACGGTGGACTGAGAAAGTCGAATCGGTGTTTGCCATAAGTAAGTGTACTGAAGAGGACAAAGCTAAGTACGCTACGCATACCTTCACAGGTACTGCGTTAACGTGGTGGAACACCTATCTTGAACAGGTAGGACAAAATACTGCTTACGCACTACCGTGGTCGGCATTCAAGCAATTGATGAACGAGCAGTACCGTCCTAGAAACGAAGTCAATAAACTCAAGGCAGAACTTAGAGAGTTACAAACACAAGGGTTCGACGTTACCACATATGAACGAAGATTCACAGAGTTGTGCCTATTGTGTCCGGGAGCATTCGAAGAGGAAGAAGAGAAGATCGACGCATTTGTAAAAGGGTTACCAGTAAGGATTCAAGAAGATGTGAGTTCACACGAGCCCGCTTCTATACAGAAGGCAAGTCGAATGGCTCATAAACTCATAAATCAGATTGAGGGAAGAATTAAAGAGCAGGCGGCCGAAGAAGCCAACACGAAACAACTCAAGAGGAAGTGGGAGGAAAACGGTGACAAGAGTCACCAGTACAACAACAACAATAATTACAACCACAATCGCAACAACTATCCCAACAACCGCAACAACAATCGCAACAATAACCTCAATCTTAACAATAACTACAACAAACATTCCAACAACAACAACAACAACAACAACTACAACAACCGTTTCAACAACAATAACAATCCCAACAACAACCTCAATAACAACAACGGTAACAAAAACCAAAAACAGCCATGTCATAGGTGTGAAGAAAATCATCAGGGGTTTTACACAACATTTTGCAACAGGTGTAAAAGAAATAGTCATAGCGCGACAAAGTGTGAGGTCTACGGACCAAAGTTTAACAGAACTAAAGGAACAAATAATTCCGGAACAAGTAATGCCGAAATGAATAGTGTCGGAGCAAGTAATACCAACGTTGTTTGTTATAAATGTGGAAAACCGGGCCACATTATTAGAAATTGCCCGAATCAGAGGAATACTAATGGGCAGGGCCATGGAAGAGTTTTCAATATTAATGCGGCAGAAGCACAGGAAGACCCGGAGCTTGTTACGGGTACGTTTCTTATTGACGATAAATCTGCTTATGTTTTATTTGATTCGGATACGGATAGAAGCTATATGAGTAGAGAATTTTGTGCTAAATTAAGTTGCCCATTGGCGCCTTTGGATAGTAAATTTTTACTCGAATTAGCAAATGGTAAATTAATTTCAGCAGATAATATATGTCGGAATCGAGAAATTAAACTGGTTAGCGAAACATTTAAGATTGACTTGATACCAGTAGAGTTAGGGAGTTTTGATGTGATAATCGGTATGGACTGGTTGAAAGAAGTGAAAGCGGAGATCGTTTGTTACAAAAATGCAATTCGCATTATAAGAGAAAAAGGAAAACCCTTAATGGTGTACGGAAAAAAGAGCAACGCGAAGTTAAATCTTATTAGTAACCTGAAGGCACAAAAACTAATAAGAAAAGGTTGCTATGCTATGCTAGCACACGTCGAGAAATTCAATTCCGAAGAAAAGAACATCAATGATATTCCCGGCACAAAAGAATTTCCCGATGTATTTCCGAAAGAATTACCGGAACTACCTCCACACCGATCCGTTGAATTTCAAATAGACCTTGTACCGGGAGCTGCACCAATAGCTTGTGCTCCATACAGACTCGCACCTAGCGAAATGAAGGAACTTCAGAGCCAATTACAAGAACTTTTAGAGCGGGGTTTCATTCGACCAAGCACATCACCATGGGGAGCTCCAGTTTTGTTTGTCAAGAAGAAAGATGGTACATTCAGGTTGTGTATCGACTACCGAGAGTTGAACAAACTTACCATCAAGAACCGCTATCCACTACCAAGAATCGACGACTTATTTGATCAACTACAAGGCTCGTCTGTTTATTCGAAGATCGATTTATGTTCTGGATATCATCAAATGCGGGTGAAGGAGGATGATATTCCAAAGACTGCTTTTAGGACGCGTTACGGTCATTACGAGTTTATGGTTATGCCTTTTGGATTGACTAATGCACCAGCTGTATTCATGGACCTCATGAACCGAGTGTGTGGGCCATATCTTGACAAGTTTGTCATTATTTTCATCGATGACATACTTATTTACTCGAAGAATGATCAAGAGCACGAAGAACATTTGAGAAAAGTGCTAGAGTTGCTGAGAAAAGAAAAACTGTACGCTAAGTTTTCAAAGTGTGCATTTTGGTTGGAAGAAGTTCAATTACTCGGTCACATAGTGAACAAAGAAGGTATTCAGGTGGATCCAGCAAAGATCGTAACCGTTGAAAAGTGGGAAACCCCGAAAACTCCAAAACACATACGCCATTTTTTAGGACTAGCGGGTTACTACAGAAGGTTCATCCAAGACTTTTCCAGAATAGCAAAACCCGTAACTGCATTAACGCATAAAGGGAAGAAATTTGAATGGAAAGATGAACAAGAGAAAGCGTTTCAATTGTTAAAGAAAAAGTTAACTACGGCACCTATATTGTCATTACCTGAAGGGAATGATGATTTTGTGATATATTGTGACGCCTCAAAGCAAGGTCTCGGTTGTGTATTAATGCAACGAACGAAAGTAATTGCTTATGCGTCTAGACAATTGAAGATTCACGAACAGAATTATACGACGCATGATTTGGAATTAGGCGCGGTTGTTTTTGCATTAAAGACTTGGAGGCACTACTTATATGGGGTCAAAAGTATTATATATACCGACCACAAAAGTCTTCAACACATATTTAATCAGAAACAACTGAATATGAGGCAGCGTAGGTGGATTGAATTGTTGAATGATTACGACTTTGAGATTCGTTACCACCCGGGGAAGGCAAATGTAGTAGCCGACTCCTTGAGCAGGAAGGACAGAGAACCTATTCGAGTAAAATCTATGAATATAATGATTCATAATAACCTTACTACTCAAATAAAGGAGGCGCAACAAGGAGTTTTAAAAGAGGGAAATTTAAAGGATGAAATACCCAAAGGATCGGAGAAGCATCTTAATATTCGGGAAGACAGAACCCGGTATAGGGCTGAAAGGATTTGGGTACCAAAATTTGGAGATATGAGAGAAATGATACTTAGAGAAGCTCATAAAACCAGATACTCAATACATCCTGGAACGGGGAAGATGTACAAGGATCTCAAGAAACATTTTTGGTGGCCGGGTATAAAAGCCGATGTTGCTAAATACGTAGGAGAATGTTTGATGTGTTCTAAGGTCAAAGCGGAGCATCAGAAACCATCAGGTCTACTTCAACAACCCGAAATCCCAGAATGGAAATGGGAAAACATTACCATGGATTTCATCACTAATTTGCCAATGACTGCAAGTAGTTTTGATACTATTTGGGTAATAGTTGATCGTCTCACCAAATCAGCACACTTCCTGCCAATAAGAGAAAATGACAAGATGGAGAAGTTAGCACGACTGTATTTGAAGGAAGTCGTCTCCAGACATGGAATACCAATCTCTATTATCTCTGATAGGGATGGCAGATTTTTTTCAAGATTCTGGCAGACATTACAGCAAGCATTAGGAACTCGTCTAGATATGAGTACTGCCTATAATCCACAAACTGATGGGCAGAGCGAAAGGACGATACAAATGTTTGAAGACATGCTACGAGCATGTGTTATTGATTTCGGAAACAGTTGGGATCGACATCTACCGTTAGCAGAATTTTCCTACAACAACAGCTACCATTCAAGCATTGAGATGGCGCCATTTGAAGCACTTTATGGTAGAAAGTGCAGGTCTTCAATTTGTTGGAGTGAAGTGGGGGATAGACAGATTACGGGTCCGGAGATAATACGAGAAACTACCGAGAAGATCATCCAAATTCAACAACGGTTGAATACCGCCCAAAGTCGACAAAAGAGCTACGCCGACATTAAAAGAAAAGATATAGAATTTTAAATTGGAGAGATGGTCATGCTTAAGGTTGCACCTTGGAAAGGCGTTGTTCGATTTGGTAAATGAGGTAAATTAAATCCAAGGTATATTGGACCATTCAAGATTATTGATCCTGTCGGACCAGTAGCTTACCGACTTGAATTACCTCAACAACTCGCGGCTGTACATAACCTTTTCCACGTCTTGAATTTAAAGAAATGTTTTGCTAAAGAAGATTTCACTATTCCGTTAGACGAAATCCAAATCAACGAAAAACTTCAATTCATCGAAGAACCCGTCGAAATAATGGATCGTGAGGTTAAAAGACTTAAACAAAACAAGATACCAATTGTTAAGGTTCGATGGAATGCTCGTAGAGGACCCGAGTTTACCTGAAAATGAGAAGATCAGATGAAGAAGAAATATCCGCACTTATTTCCAGAAGATACGTCAACACCTCCAACTGCTTAAAATTTGGATGAAATTTATTTAACGGGTAGGTACTGTAGTGACCCGAACTTTTCCATGTTTATATATATTAAATGAAATTGTTATTTACATGATTAAGTGTTTCCAATATGTTAAGCAATCAAACTTGTTAAGACTTGATTAATTGAAATAGGTTTCATATTGACATTAGACCATCCAAGTTGACCGGTGATTCACGAACGTTAAAACTTGTAAAAACTATATGATGACATATATATATATATATATATATATATATATATATATATATATATATATAGTTAACATGATATTATGATAAGTAAACATATCATTAAGTATATTAACAATGAATTACAAATGTAAAAACAAGACTACTAACTTAATGATTTTGAAACGAGACATATATGTAACGATTATCGTTGTAACGACATTTAATGTATATATATCATATTAAGATATATTAATACATCATGATATCATGATAATGTAATAATTTAACATCTCATTTGATTTAATAAACAATGGCTTAACAACATTTAACAAGATTGTTAACTTAAAGGTTTCAAATCAACATTTACATGTAACGACTAACGATGACTTAACGACTCAGTTAAAATGTATATACATGTAGTGTTTTAATATGTATTCATACACTTTTGAAAGACTTCAAGACACTTATCAAGATACTTCTACTTAACAAAAATGCTTACAATTACATCCTCGTTCAGTTTCATCAACAATTCTACTCGTATACACCCGTATTCGTACTCGTACAATACACAGCTTTTAGATGTATGTACTATTAGTATATACACTCCAATGATCAGCTCTTAGCAGCCCATGTGAGTCACCTAACACATGTGGGAACCATCATTTGGCAACTAGCATGAAATATCTCATAAAATTACAAAAATATGAGTAATCATTCATGACTTATTTACATATAAACAAAATTACACATCCTTTATATCTAATCCATATACCAACGACCAAAAACACCTACAAACACTTTCATTCTTCAATTTTCTTCATCTAATTGATCTCTCTCAAGTTCTATATTCAAGTTCTAAGTGTTCTTCATAAATTCTACAAGTTCTAGTTTCATAAAATCAAGAATACTTCCAAGTTTGCTAGCTTACTTCCAATCTTGTAGAGTGATCATCCAACCTCAAGAAATCTTTCTTATTTACAGTAAGATATCTTTCTAATACAAGGTAATACTCATATTCAAACTTTGATTCAATTTCTATAACTATAACAATCTTATTTCGAGTGGAAATCTTACTTGAACTTGTTTTCGTGTCATGATTCTACTTCAAGAACTTTCAAGCCATCCAAGATCCTTTGAAGCTAGATCATTTCTTGTCACTTCTAGTAGGTTTACCTACTAAACTTGAGGTAGTAATGATGTTCATAACATCATTCGATTCATACATGTAAAACTATCTTATTCGAAGATTTGAACATGTAATCACTAGAACATAGTTTAGTTAATTCTAAACTTGTTCGTAAAAAAAAGTTAATCCTTCTAACTTGACTTTTAAAATCAACTTAACACATGTTCTATATCTATATGATATGCTAACTTAATGATTTAAAACCTGAAAACACGAAAAACACCATAAAACCGGATATACGCCGTCGTAGTAAAACCGCGGGCTGTTTTGGGTTAGTTAATTAAAAACTATGATAAAATTTGATTTAAAAGTTGTTATTTTGGAAAAATGATTTTTCTTATGAACATGAAACTATATTCAAAAATTATGGTTAAACTCAGTGGAAGTATGTTTTCCAAAATGGTCATCTAGACGTCGTTCTTTCGACTGAAATGACTACCTTTACAAAAATGACTTGTAACTTATATTTCATACTATAAACCTATACTTTTTCTGTCTAGATTCATAAAATAGAGTTCAATATGAAACCATAGCAATTTGATTCACTCAAAACGGATTTAAAACGAATAAGTTATGGGTAAAACAAGATTGGATATTTTTTCTTGTTGTAGCTACGTGAAAATTGGTAACAAATCTATATTAATCATATCCTAGCTAACTTATGTTGTATTATACATGTATTCTAATATACTATGTAATCTTGGGATACCATAGACACGTATGCAAATGTTTTGACATATCATATCGACCCATGTGTATATATTATTTGGAACAACCATAGACACTCTATATGCAGTAATGTGGGAGTTAGCTTTACAGGGTTGAGGTTGATTCCAAAAATATATATACTTTGAGTTGTGATCTAGCCTGAGACGTATATACACTGGGTCGTGGATTGATTCAAGATAATATATATATATATATATTTTTTTTTTCTGTACATCTAACTTTGGACAACTAGTTGTAGGATACTAACGAGGACAGCTGACTTAATAAACTTAAAACATCAAAATGTATTCAAGAAACTTATTTTTGATGTAATATATTCTTATTGTAAACCATTATGTAATGGTCGTGTGTAAACGGTATATTTTAGATTATCATTATTTGATAATCTACGTAATGCTTTTTAAACCTTTATAGATAAAATAAAGGTTATGGTTGTTTTAAAAATGAATGCAGTCTTTGAAAAACGTCTCATATAGAGGTCAAAACCTCGCGACGAAATCAATTAATATGGAACGTTTATAATCAATATGAACGAGACATTTCAATTTATATCTAACAAATTAAGTGATAAGGATTAAATATCTAATTGTATAACAATGGTTCTTTTAGCTAGGCACAATGTTAGAAATAATCAAAGTTGCATTTTAGTGTTCTAAATGATAACAATCCATAATCGAGGGGTTCTACATCTAAGCAAACACAGGAGTAAACTAGCTAATCATAATAATAGGACGGGAGTAAAAATATAAATATACAATAACAACCATGATAACAATAATAACAATGATAATGGTTCTAATAATAATAATAACAAAAATAATTCTACACTAATACTACTAATAACAACAATGATAATAAAAATGATAATAACAATAATGAAAAAATTAAATAGAACAACTTACAAAAGACTTCAATTTGTTGATTGCAAATGGTAAGAAATGGAAATGACAGCACCTGTGCACACCCTTACAATATTGAAACTATCCTAATTGAACTTGGAAACAATAATCGTATGGAATGAAAATAAATATAAATGATACGGAGCATATGAGAATGAGTTGGAAAATGGACAGTATGTATCTTAAAATTTTTACTATCCTACTCTACTCTACTGTCCTCACTAGCTACCGGTTGCTACGGAGTATATATCTCCTTATTATATCATGTAGAGATTAGAAGTAGTAGGTAGGCTTGCTAAACTGGTTCTGGTGCATATTTTTTGTAAAGGCTGCAAAAGAAACATTATAATATATCAAAAGAACCGTCCCACATTGCTTTGAATCTAGATCTAGCTAAAACATTATGCGTTTCGCGTAGATAGGTACGCGTTTCGCGTAAGGTATCTTCATGAAAGTTGTAGATTTTTGAGTTACGGATGTCTGGACACCTGATTCGCCTTTTTTCGAGTTAGTATGATTTAGTTATGATTTTTTTCATGCAGGCACGCAGATTTCGTGATTTCGATCGTTTTAACTTGTAGTCTTGAGGCGCGGTGTTGTAGTCTTTTGTTGCTCATTAGAAATCTTTATTTTATCTTCATTTTGATCTTTATATCAATGAAAATCCATAATAACACTTCATTCGACGCTTTAGACATTTTAACCAATTACAAACCAAAAACTACTCGAATACACATAAAATCATAAATTTTTGGACTGATATTGCGAGTAAGAATATGAATGAATTGAGAAATATCAATATGTCAAAACCTTGTATACGTGTCCCGATATTTAAAGTGCGTAAAATAAATAACAGAAATTAAATGACGATAAATAAAATTGCGAAAATTAAAATTGCGATATTTAAATTGCAATAATTAAATTGCGATAATTAAAATATAATAAGGGATTAACATTTAGCTAGGAACAGTTAGCTAGGATTTGGTTAGCGTGGATTCTTAACAAAATTTCTCATAGTTAATTTGTTTGTTTCTAACAAATTTTATTTTATCCAATGTTTTCTTCGTTATGCCACTTGTTGGATTCTGATAGGTCAAAATCCAAATATGAAATTGAATGAAAATAGTTATTCTATGGTGAACGGATACAAATATCTGTGAATGTGAGTATGATAGTATATAACTGTTGAATCAGATTCGAAGAATGTACAATGTAACTTAAAATTGTGAAATCTAAATATTCCTCGGGTATTACCTACCCGTTAAAATATTTTCACCATTAACAGTTTGTACAAAAGAAATTTTAATTACAATCTTTATGAAAACATATATATATATATATATATATATATATATATATATATATATATATATATATATATATATATATTCTTCAGATGTAATCATGGATATAATGAGTCAATATGATATTAATCTCATTTACTTTACCGTTAGAACAAGAATATATAATCTCTAAAACATTATAGATTACATAATTGCCATGTCGAACGAAGATAAATGATGTAGAATATCATGTAGAACGATGATTATATTCGAGGTACAGAATGAGATGTTGAGGCATGTGGTGCGGATATTGTTGTTGGTGGTACTGTTGGTGCCGGTGATGTTGTTGAAGCTGATACGTTTTGTACCATATTTTCCAAGGCTACAACTCGGGCGCGAAGCACGTTGACTTATTACTCCGGGATGATTGTCGGTAGGAACAAGTGAATGAATAAGGTTTAGAATCTGAGTTATGATATAGTCGTGGCGAGATACTCTGGAAATGAGAGAGAAAATGGTGTTTCGAACAGGTTCGCCGGTAAGTGCTTCAGGTTCTTCGCCAAGAGGGAAAGTCGATGGATGGAAAGGATCGCTTTCTTCTTATATCCATTGGTTTAGTCGACTACGAACCCATCCCCATTTCATCCAAAATAATTGATGGCTAATTGGTTGATCCATTCCGGTTACACTGCTTTCTGAGCTTAGGTGAATATCCATATCGGAATAGCAGTCGGAATAACTATCGGAATAGCTTATCGGAATCCGAGGGATTTGAAGGAGTTGTGAGTTCCATTTCGTACGATTGAGTAAAGGGTTTTTCGGTATGAAATGATTTTTGGCTATCGGGTGGTATTCTAATTACATAGAATACTTATATATAGCATAAAGATTTCGCAGATTACGGAGAAAATTTCGAAAGCTGTCAGGCAAAGGTAACAGTAACAGATACGCTAAGATACGATTTTATCTATACACTATCTATGCAATAGAGGCAGTAAGATATGTCTAGACTTTAAGGATGATAAGCAAATAATTTTCGACACGAAATGATAAGCAAAACTTTTGACATGCAGACACGGTCGAAGTCCAGACTCACTAATGCATCCTAACGACTATCAGTTAGACACACTAATGCAGACCTGGTTCGCTAAGACCACCGCTCTGATACCACATGAGACGACCCGTCCTAATCCATCTGGACGAATACATTACATTTGGTTACATTGCAAGGTACTTGACCTCTATATGATACATTTTACAAACATTGCATTCGTTTTTAAAAGACAAACTTTCTTCACATTGAAAGTTGACGGCATGCATACCATTTCATAATATATCCAACTATAATTGACTTAATAATAATCTTGATGAATTCAACGACTCGAATGCAACGTCTTTTGAAATATGTCATGAATGACTCCAAGTAATATCTCTAAAATGAGCAAATGCACAGCGGAAGATTTCTTTCATACTTGAGAATAAACATGCTTTAAAGTGTCAACCAAAAGGTTGGTGAGTTCATTAGTTTATCATAAACAATCATTTCCAATAATATAATAGACCACAAGATACTCATATTTAGAAAACAATCTGTGCAGGTCTACTCCTGCTGTAAAATCATTCATATGAAGAACACCGGAACCTTTCAAACAACTCACCAACGGTAGCTAATGCCTATTGCAATGACAAAATCATCTCACCGTGGTAGTTAATACAATATAATTCTTACAACATGGGCTAATGCGTACGCAATGCAAAATCATTCCTCCGAGGGTAGTTGAAACGGGGGCTAATGCGTACGCAATGCAAAATCATCCCTCCGTTACCAACTACAAAGTCGACTATAATACAATACAATACATCGGGGGCTAGTGCGTGCGTGCAATGCAAAATCATCCCGCCGATGATAGTTAAATGATTTCATAAAATAGTTCAAAAATTTTGAAATTCAATTTAATAGACTTTGCTTATCATGTCGAAACCATATAAAAATTAAGTTTAAATTTGGTCAAAAATTTTCGGGTCGTCACAAACCGGTCCTCCGGTTCCATCGAAAGTGTGAGGTTTGCACCTCATGAAAACTTTATAGGAGCATCCCTCGTTTGAATTACTGGCTCCATTGTTGTTGTGGTTGTTTTTATTGTTGTTGTTGTTGGATGAATGTCCGGCCATGGCCGCATCCACTGCGGTGGCTATCATTCGTTGTAGAGCTTGTTTGGGTGTTTCGTGGCGTGGTACACGGCGAGGAGGCATTGTTCCTTCAAAACACAAGAATACTGTTGATTAGTATTTTCAATAATACTAATCATGATATGGAATAAGGATAGAGAGAAAATTTTCCTTGACTCGCCTTAAATTCTTTATGTCATAATGTCGGAACGTTCATATGAGTCACCGTAATATAATCCCGGAAATTATATTACCCTGATTCATATGTGTATTCGACATTATTTCATATAGTCAAGGTGGCGTGTCAATCAAATTAAACAATGTGAGATTAAGATGGAATAGAAGTTAGATATGAATAGAAACGTTCGAGTATAAATGCACAAGTAGTCAAGTAATTCCTACTTCAAGTCTATATGCCGGTTGTAGTCTAGACTCACGAATGTACCCTATGACTCGGGGTTGACACCAATGAACTCTAAATCACTACAACCAACGCTCTGATACCATCTGTAGCGACCCGACAAAATCGTCGTTGACGGCGCCGTCTACTTAGGTCCCGTTACGTGGTCATAAGTCTTTAAAACAACGTTTGACCAAAAATATGTCTCATTCATTTCAATTATAAAGATGTTTTAAGGTTTACAAAGTAGGTTCGACGACCAAACATGTTACAACGTTTTAAGTACAATTGAAACCTATGCGACACAAATCAAGTTAAGTTAAAAGACACTCCACGTATGCATGTAAACTCGACATCCAAGCAAGTATCAAAAGTAATGAGCGGAAGCATGTATCACATAACGTTCAAGGACCCGAGAAAAATATAGAAATCTGTCAACGAAAACATTGGTGAAATCATAGGATTAAGTAAGTAAGTACAAATGAACCACAAGATTTATATCATTGAAATAATAGTAAACCATTCTAAAATTTGTTATCACGAGCACCCAATTATCAAGGCTTAACTTTCCATCCATAGAACCCCATCACAATAATGTTAGAACATACACTGTTTCTCGAAAATATATTTCATCTGAATAACGGTAGCGAACCGTCCGAATGAGGGTTTGTCAAACCCATATGGCCATACAACACAAGTTCTCGTTTACACCCGGCAAGTGTAACTAATGATAATCGAATTGAGGATTTTTGTTCTAACTCGTATGTAGAATGTTTTTTTTCGTACTTGTGTTCACTTTGTAAAATGAAACGTTTATGTTTTCTCATCCCAATTATAAGTTTAAAAGAGTAAAAGTGGGACTATGATCTCACCTTGAGTGCACGAGTAATAAAGTACTTCACAAGTAAACGTGTGCAAGGACAATTGCTAGTCTTGACCTAAACAAATAGGTTGTGTCAATATCGGTAAACACGGTCGTTCAAAGTGTTCAATTAGTCCTATGGCTCGATATGACTCGATTAATTAGCATGCGAATCAAATTTGTCAAGTTTCATGCAAGATACAAGTATAAGAGCAAGTTAGAATGATTGCATAAGTAATTGGTTAAGTTTGATCAAAAGTCAACTTTGGTCGGGTCAAAGTCAACAAAATAGTCAACAAGTTTGGGTCGGGTCTCGAACTATTATTCTGAGGTTTTTAATCATATATAAGCATGTTAGAACAAGTTACATGTGAATCGGAGGTGCGTAGCATAGTTAGAATTAAATAGTAAACGACCAACGAAATCAGAACCTGACAGTTCATCTGGACGGCGTCCAGATGTGAAGGCCTGGATGGTGTCCAGATCAGTGCACAGGTCTAATTGCTGATTTTGCACAAGTGCACGAACCAAAACTCAAACAATCACAATTTATGATCCGCAAACAATCAAAACATGTATCTTATACCGTTGGGAAGGTAATTTGGCGACGAAAACAACTAAACACATTTCATCAATCAATCTACCACTTTCAACAACCAAAACCGCATTTAATGCTCATCATTAATTACACCTAAGTTCATAACTCTCAATTCATGATTCAGTGATCCATTTTACATAAATGATATGCCGTTTCGAAGGTAATTAAACATACATTGCAACTAAACCCTTACAAGCAACATTGTCAAGCATTTAAGGCATCAAAATTCACATTGAAGACCACCAAACCCTAACCAAAAATCATAAACTCATAAATCATGTTATTGAAGCTTTCTTAATCAACCTACACATCAAAATGAAGCTAGTGATGCTAGTAACACAATTAATATTTGCACTTTAGCATATCAACAATATTTAATCATCCAAAACTCAAGATCAAACACACACTTTTTAAGTTCATGCTAGTTACACTAAAATAACGAGATCGAGCATATAAATCATATAATCATGTTAGACTTGAGCCATAGACACTAATTAACACTTCTATAAGTTAAAATTATCAAGAACACAAAATCTAGTATTTTTAGAAAGTTACCCAAATGAAATATAATCGGTATGGATTCGAAGAGGAAGATGCGATGATTCCAAATATGTAATTTGTTTGGATTGATGCTTGCTCGATTTGAAATAGATGATGATTCTTGTTTGAAGGTTGAGAGAAAAGTTGAAGTAGTAAAAGAAAGGAAAGAGGTGAGTGAATGGAGGAGAAGACTTGTTGACTAGTTGACCTAGTCAAGTCTTTTGCCTCTTGGCAAGTTTAGTCCCCCAAGTTCAAAAGCGGGTGCGTGAATTACCTAAACGAGATATTTTAAAACGCGTATTAACGAAAGATGTTATAATTCTATAACGGACTTTAAATAACATAACGGAAGGTAAACGGAAAAAGGCGGGATGTTACAAACAGAACCTATTATCCAATGAAATTTACAACTCAATTTTAACAACAACCTAACTGAAGAAGCAGACAAAGCATAAAAATTAATGCAGCATATAATTAAATGATTTTTCACGTTATTCTCGCTGAATATTTAACAAAAAGCCATACATACCATTAAATTTCCTCATCATACCTATTTTAGTTTAGATTACTGTTATTTGCAAAAGATCCAATCGCCCCTAAACTAATAGCTCCAAATGCATTGACAACAGCCCCTGCAAGTTAAAATGGTAAGTACAACTCTAACGTTATATGTTGAATCAATTCCAACAAATACGCTTTTAAGGTGTATACACTAAAAGAAATTCAAGCTTAATACAATTTTTTAAATTCCCTCTTTCTATTTCAGACCCGTAACTATCAAATTACGTAAAAATAGCATATAATAGTGAATGCTCTTGTTTCTACCTATGTTTTTCTTAAATACCAGTTTAGTTGTTCAGTGCGCTTGTATACATTTGTGTGTCATTGTAACTAATCTTTCCTATCCAAATATAAGAATAGACATGAATTAGTAGTCTTCATTAAGTCCACTAACAATTAAATACAAAAAGTAATATCAATACCATTACACCTTCAAATTCAGCATTTGTATGTACCCGTTAGTATAAGTATCACTTGTAATGGATATAAAGTAATAATAAATAAAAAAATAACTCTAGAAATAATTGGTAATGAATAATACACAATAAGTATCTAACAAAAGTCACCTCGATTGTACACATATTGAGACTACCTTTGAAATAATATTAGTTCACTTAAAATCTCAAAACATAAAACTCAACCCATAATAAAAAAACATTTTGCATATGGGTTGTAAGATTTGCTTCTTTTTACAACTTGGTCTCTCCATTCGTTGACATCCGATAAAATGAAAAGAAAATGAATCATAATAAGGAAGGAGGGTTTACCTCTGATGTGTTGGTTATTGCGTCTCACATCAAAAGTCACAAAATTTATGCACGAATGAATTAGATGATTAAAACCCTAATAAACACTATGATTGAAACACTGATTCTGTACATCAATCCCGACAAACAAACCAACTATAAGACCTTAACTTGTTAGGTCGAGAGAATAAATAGAAAATAATTCCAATTTAATAAAAATACAACAAACCGTAAGCGATTGCACCGATAGTACGGCGATTGTAGTGGAAGTTAAGCGAGCGACGGCGACCGATATCAGCGGCAGTTTAGTGATGGCGGATGGTGGTTGAAGGTAAGCGAGCGACAGTTATTTTATTACGGAGTACTATCTATTACGGAGTATAAAACAAATAAAATAACGATTACCTAGAACCAAGAATCGATCGAAAACATATTTAACTTTTGATGGAACAAATTTATAGAGTCGCTAGTTATAATATCGTCAATCGAAATATAGAGCAAAAAAAGGAAGATTCGAGAGAAGAAGATGAATAGAGATAAAATCGATATTCGATATCAACAAACCAATTTTTCGGTGGATTCACGATTCTTTTTTTCGCGTATGTACATAGCAGAGGGTAGATTTTGAGGATGGGTTGTGTTTTTTTTCCCGCAACAATCGGCTGGAGAAGGTGGTGGTGGTTAGATTTTTATTTTACGAACAATCAGCTGGAGATGGTTGTTGTGTGTGGGATTTGATGGAGAAACTACCAGAAGGTAGTAGAGGTGGGCGATTAGAAGCTGGTGAGGTGATGGTGGTAGAAAGGAGGAAGGAAGAAGGAAGTGGTAGAACCATCTGGAGAAGTCAGGTTTGAATACGATGGGTAAATAAATATCTAAAGTATAAAAAGATGAAATTACCCTTTATTAATAAAATAATGAAGTGAATAGCGAATCTATATTTCTATTGAATATAATGATAATGATAATGATAATGATAATGATAATGATAATGATAATATAAAACCTATTATGTTTCTAATAATCATATTACATTACACAATTCAGTCCACAAATTATAATCAAAATTATATATAGCAATCAACAATAGTATAGCAAATATATAATTTACAACTATGCTCAACAATAACAATACCACAATTCTTGTAAAAAAGTTATATAAACTCCAAGATATTGTTGGTACATATACGATTAGATAACACATATAAGCATATGTGAATATAAAATCACAATATACATAAAAGGCAGATTAAATCATGCTCGAGTTAAAATTATCATATGATTAAATTTGCGAACAACATGTAGAATCAGTTACAATTTATAAATAAATAAACTGATCAAATTATAATCTATCTATAGTTTCTATTATATTGCTAAAATGATGATGTTATTATTAGGTTAATTACTTTGTTAAGAAAAAATCAAAAAGAAAAATAAAAAAATCTAAGCATGGTGGGTGATGTCATTAATCTAAATAATTTTGAATTAAAATTAAATCTTATTAATTAATTATTATTATTAATCTTATTAATAATTATTTTAATTATTAAAATTAAATAGTTAAATTTTTTTAATTAATTATTTTGAATTGAGTACGAGAAGGTATAAAAGTTAGGCAGAATGAAATCAATTCTACATTTATATTTTGATTTACACTTTTAAATAAAATGACAACCAATATTATCTCTTATGATTGGATGTGGATTGTTAAAAAAAGCATTTTAGGTGTTTGATGAAATGTTCAGCTGACGAGTTTCTTAGTTGGATTATGTGGTTCCACGGGTTATAAAACTAAATAACTTTAGCATTTACGTTCACTTAATACCTATCATTAAACAGTTTCATTTAAACAAACCCGTGGTTTCACGGGTCATTTCACTAGTTATACATTATATAACATACTAGTTAAAGACCCGCGATTTCGCGGGTTTCATTGAATTTTGCTATTTTAAAATAGGTTTAAGTAGGATATTAGATGTATAATGTGTAGTCTGATTTTGAAATGTCAATAGTCGTTTGTATGCAAGACAAAAATGACATTGTATGTGTCAAGTTTAATTAATACAATAAATAGAAAAAAAAGGTGTAAAATCTCAAATGTGAACAATGAAAAAAACCATAAATTCTTGAAAATAAATAAAAAGTTATAAACTGGAAACAAATAGTAACCAAAGTCTTGTAGATGCAACTATGTTTGACGCTTATAGTTGATTGATGATCTCAAATCTTCGGCATACTTTCCCACATATTTGTTAACGTTACCAGCCTTTGCAGGTGGTCATGAATTGCATATAATGCCATAGCTTGTTGTTTTGTGGTGAGTATGTTTTGTATCTCCGTTAAAGTCTTTTCACGTAATTTGTCAGCCTATAAAATATTTGTTTTTACACATGGTACTATTTTTAAATAATTTTCATAGTTGGAAAGCGATGAGATGTCGTTACTTGATCCAAGAAGTTGCGCATAATATTAAGCTTTCCAACTAAAGATGACATACAATTTTCGTAATTTGAAATAGCCGCTCCGTCACCTTTATTGACAAATGATTTCCGAGTTAAAGTGTTTGATATAATGTATTCTAACTTGTTAAGCTCCTTGCTTAGTTCATTTTCATCAATTAACATAGCGGCTTTCAAACTTTCCATTTTTTCAATTCGCAGTGAACCCATAATCTCGACGTGGTTAGATATTAGCTGCACTAACATAAAAAATGGACATCTATTTGAAGATTGAACTTTGTATGCGAACTTCTAATAATGTATTTATTGAAAAATAATATATTAAACTAACATGTATGTAAACTTGCCTGTAGTATATGAGTTGGACGGAAACCACCAACCCACATTGTTAACCGATCGGCAGGTGACATCCATGTCCCATAAACAATACTGAAAACATCGACAGTTGCAACTTCTTTCTTTATTTTGAATTGATTACAAAAATGTGTAAATATGTTGTCGATCATAGGTCTAATATCCACCTCAACAAATTCTCCAATCAAATGTCTACGCAGATTTAATATATTTTCTTGATGTTCCGCCAACCAATCATTATATATATTTTTTTATTCATAGGATCTTCAAAAAAGAATTGAAGAAAACGTTAAAAGATATAGATGGATTCTTAATAAGTATTATGAATGTAATTATAGAAATACAAATGTTTATGACATAATAAAAATGAGTCATACCACGATTGATATCCATGTTCTTGTCAGCCTGTAAAAGTTTTTTTTATCATATATCATATATAAAAATATATTAAGAAGTAAATAATCAACGATGTTAACATCAATTGCAAAGGTATATATTAAAAGATATACAAGATTTGAAATAATACCTTTTCAAGAAGTGCGTTTTTTAGCTGTATTTCCATGTTTAATTGTTTCACTTTTAGTTCCAACTTAGTTAAGTATGTCTACATGTACATATCAAAAATATTATTTTAAGTGTTACAATTAAACATAGTGTATATTAAATCTTTATTAAAAAAGAGCAAACCTTTTTCTTTAGTCTGTGCCTCATACCGGCTTCTCTTTGTTTGACCTTTTTTTTTTTTGTAGCTTTAAAGTGAAAAAAAAGTTTGATAGAAATAAAGAAAATAGTTAGCAAATGAATGTTATATTGATTAGAGTCTCCTTAACAAACAGCTAAAAAATTTTCGTTGGTCATGAGTTCAAGAACAATTGGTTGAGGTTTGTTTTACATTAATTAGATTATCTAAATGTCATTTGATTGAGTCTGCCTAATTTATAAGTTACAAAATCATTGACAAAAACAATAGTCTGTATTTTCTACTAATATCAAAATACTCCGCAAGTCTTTAGCCCATTTCAGTATTACTTTTTAAATGGGTCAGACATTTTTTTCTAACTTAGACACCAGTCCATTTAAATACTTAGGCCCATTTTTTAGCCTAAATCTTTAACGATGCACTCACACATTATTCTTCCCCAGCAACTCTTATCTTCATCTTCCTGGTAAACTAATCAATAAATTACAGTATACGGCTCTATTTTATAGATTCAATACTCGTTTAATGATAACCTAATAATGGTTGATTTCATGCTCTAGACTCTAAAGATTATTAGTTAACACTCAATATATGATATCTCATAATTGAGTAGCATTCAAACACAGAACCGGAAATTATCAAAATAAAAGGTTAGGAAATCTATGAATCATTTTCAAAGTTGTTTTGAAATTGCACGATTTACTTCACTAAATGCAGTAAAACAGTATGCATATGTAAAACGTAGACAAAAGACATATACACTTACCTTTTCTTCATCGTGTTGTATCTTTGTAGTTTTACCAGATGCCTGGTGATTGACCTTTACATTTGTAGAGGGAACAAAGGAAATTTTTTGATTCATCACGGTAGTGTTTTTTTTTTTTTTTATGTTATGTTTTGTTGAAATGGAGATTTTATAGAATATGGGTGTACATGTTCTATTTTGGAGCTATATTTGTGATTAATTAGGTAAAGATCTCCTATAACTATGTGATGTTAACTTTTTTTTTTTTTTAGGATAATATCATTTCATTACTTAACATTGTATTTTCTATAAAATTTGTGATTGATATGACTCAATTTTTTAAGATTATCCTGATCATTACTATATTCATTTAACATATATCAACTGATTAAGTATACCATTTATGTCGCAAATTTTGTTTCAATAAACATTGAATTTTTTGAATTGATCAAGTGCAGGTGAATGTAGATGATTTTTTTTATAGATATTCACTTAACATGTACAGCCAATGTGCATTGGGTTGTCGTGGGTCTATAGACTGACCTGTTTTGTTTTTTTATTATTTTTAATTACAACATATAGTGGTATGAAACAAATGAAACGGGACACAACCCCAATTATGTTTGTCAACAACTACTCAATAAAACAAACTTAATGTAATGGTCACTGAATGGTGATATTGATCGAAATACGAAGCTCTAGAATCCAACAAAGCAGGTTCAATGAATTTCTATAAAAGGATTGAATAATATTTGTAAAGTAAGCTGCCAAAGATTTCCAATTACATTTCAAAAGGTGATCTTTCAAGTTTGAGTTTCCGAAACGTGATACAATATATGTGTGAAAAAAATGAGTCTTCTAAATTTCAACTGATTAAGAGCTTACAACCTGAAAAAACGTATTTAAAACATTTCAAGACATGGTGTCAGGTAAATTTCATTATAATAAATCAACAATGTTCATACAATTTCGGAGTACCATGATAGTAGACTTATGTAATGCATTCTTCGCAGGTCATCTCTTTATCTGTTGTGACAAAAACAAACATCTGTGGGTGAAAAATAAATAAGAGAGTAGGAATGATCATCAATCAAGTAATTATGAAGCTGTGTATATCCTAAAAAGTGTGTATCCGAATATGTTATTTCCTTGTGGTGGTGTGTTGTACAATACTTATACCTCAAGTGTAATTTCAACTTACAAACTATATAGTTGGATTAGTGAATGTATAGAACTTAATAATATAACACTTACCTTTGTCTCTCAAATTCGCCTTAAGACTTCCTTGTAAACAACATTTTTTGTGGTTGTTGAATCTTTCCCATCCTCGTCCAATATGATTACTTTCAAGCCCTTTTTTGTGGTGACACGAGATACTGCTACATACAATTGACCATGAGTGAATACCAGTTTTCGCAGGTATAAGCCAACATTTGATAGCGACTGACCCTGGCTCTTATTGATAGTCATCGCAAAGCAAACCGAAACGGGAAACTGCCTTCGCTGAAACTTGACCGGAATTTTGTTGTCAGTTGGAGCAACAATCATCCTTGGTATGTAGGTTAGATTCCCAAAACAGTGTCCAGTAATGATCCTTGCCTCTATCGTGTGTTCAGCCATCCTTTCGATTTGGAGTCTAGTCCCGTTACAAAGTCCTTTGGTCTGATCAATGTTCCTAAGTAACATTATAGGTACTCCTGGCTTCAAAACCAACTTATGGTTAGGAACACCAGGTACTTTCAGACTATTCAGAACTTCATGTGAGTACAACTGTTGCGCAAACAGGTCATTGTCCTCTTCAGGGCATAGACTATCCGAACTGTAATAGATTCTTTCTTCACCCAGTATACTTGTTAAAATATGTTGGTTTATGGAGTCAACTTCCTCATTTGTAGTAGCAAGAATGGCTCTGTCTTGAAAAAATCTTGGATCTTTCAAATGATCATGAAGTAAAGGGTAAGTTGAGCTAACTATTGTTTCAACAGAGTTCGAATCTGTTTTAAGCAAAAGTTCATCAGGAAATTCGACTTCAGCTTCACCATCGTTAGGCTCGTTAATTTTTCCCTCTCCAATTCGTAATATCCAATCTGCAAACTCACGTAGTTCTTTCATTTCAACATCATTGTTGTCACATCGAAGTCGCATGTTCTTATTCAACCTCAAAACTTTGCATTTATTCCATAAATATGAAGAATGGAGAGAGGCATCCACTATTTCAGCTCTATCTCCTCTTTGAATAACTGGAAGGATTTGTCGAAAATCACCTCCGAAAACAACTACCTTGCCACCAAATGGCCTCGAACTATTATCTTTATCATCTGATTTGATTATATCTCGCATTGTCCTATCAAATGCCTCGAAGCAATGCCTGTGCATCATAGGAGCCTCGTCCCATATTATTAACTTCGCCTGGTTAAGAAGAGCTGCAAGTTCACTGTCTGGTTGAATTTTACAAAATGAATCTTCAAGAACGTTAATCGGTATTGCAAATCGTGAATGTGTGGTTCTTCCTCCGGTCAAAAGTAATGCTGCAATACCACTGGATGCAACATTTATAACAATTTCACCACGTGAACGTACAGCTGCTGCAAGAGTCTTCCAAACAAATGTCTTCCATGTACCTCCATAACCATAAAGGAAAAAAAGACCACCATCGTCCTTTTAAAGTGAATCCATGATCGTATCATAGGCTTTTTTCTGCTCATCAGTCAATGTCGAGTGCAAAGTGTTATGTTCTTGGTGAAGAGCAGATGTGTCGTAGGCCAACTCATCTTGAATAAGCCTGTTGCATGAGTGCTCTATGAACTGATAATCTGGGAAAGGCATATTTGGTATGTTCCTTAAGGTCGACCCAGAACTATTTAACTGCCTTTCTATTTTGGCAAGAGCAATATTATGTAGCACCTTCTTCAACCTTTCCAGATCTGACACACAGTTAATTTGAAATGGTGTTACATTTGTATAGTGATGAATATTTTGGTAATAAAGTTTGTTAAATAGTAGAGTTAAGGAAACATACCATTCGATTTTAGTTGTTCAGGAACTTCATGCATTAGATCATCTGAAAGTAGGTCTCATGTTTCATTCCATACACGGTCAGCGCATGAAATACTGTCTAAAGTAATCAAGGAAACAAATAACGATCGACAAAATTCACCTGAAGCCCACTGATGTGTCTCTCTAATAGAATCAATGTATTCTTTATCGTCATTCAACAGGCCCATATCGTAGCATGCTTCTTTAAAAGTATCGAATAAGGTTCCATTGACTGTCTGTATGTCCTCATAACAAGTTGGGCCTATAACTTTGTTTAGCAGGATACGTAAATAATAACATTCACCTGATTTAGGTGGAACAAAATGCATTCGACCAACTACTCTTCCCGCTTTACGTTTAGTCCACTTTCTCATGGGTCCATTCCATACATAATACCGGGGGAACTCAATGTAAGTGTACTGGTGGGCTTCAGCATCAACACTATTACGGTTCATCCACTCCAAAAACTAAGATGCACCAACTGATGGTTTTGAAAGTACAGATTCCATTTCGGAGTCTGCATCGAAAACTATCGGCTGTTGATTAGGTAAATGAAAGGATAGATGATAAACAGCAGGTGTTCTATGGACAAGCTCATATTCAAACAAATGCCAGGTTGCCTCACATGCTGAAAGATAACGACAACTGTAGTATTCAGCAATCTCATTACTACTTTTAGATCGGCTGTTGTTGGGTTGATCATCGTTATTTCCTACAAACCCAGCCGTTATTCTGTCTGGACCCTTGTTGATATACTTGAATAAGTATTTTATGGAACCCAGCTGATTAAACCACTCCACGTTGATATGTGCTTGGTACTGTTTGAGCAGAGTTTTGTTATATAGAACTACATTCCTGGATGTTATAATTAAAAAACAGCGAAAGTGAGTCTTTTATTCTATATGATATGAATTTGATATTTTTTCAAAATAAGCATTTAAAAAAACAAATTAAATTATTTAAAAGTAAACTTAATATTTATAGTTATCCATAAGTGTGATGTAGTTCTAACCTGCTGTCTAGTCTGGTGCCCGATTTCATAATAAAATTACCATCATCACGCCTCCTATACAATGGAAAACCTTGGGGGTCGAAGTGAGTCTCATTCGTAAAATCCTTTGGAAAATGCTTTGAACATATTTTGTTTGTCATACATGGAGAAGAGAGGTGGTTTGGTCCACAAGGTCCGTGCATCATAAAATCTGAGACAAGTTGGTATAACTCTGGCTCTTCATCTTTATTTGGAATTTCAACACAAATGACGTCGTCTATATCGGTTGAGTTAAGGATTCTGTCCGTTGTATCAATAAACAGACAAATATGCGCGTGTGGGAGACCTCTCTTCTGAAATTCAATTACGTACAATTCTGCAACATTTAAAAAATCCAATATTAAATATTGGATATTATATATATCTATAACATATGATTAAAGGAATTTACATACAAAAATAGCTGATACTTTATAATACCTCCAATGATGTTACCAAATAATGTTCCATCCCTTATTTGATGAATTAGCGCATCCAACTTAACTTTAAATACCCGTGTACTAATATCTGGTCTGTTTTCAGGATTCAGATTGAGTGGTGCTAAATACCTCAGTATTTCGGGCCACTTAGGGTTGCATGTGAAAGTAATGAAAAGAGATGGATAACCATAAGCCCTAACAATGGCCATGGCATCCATATAATTCTGTCACATGTACCTAGGTCCACCCGTAAAAGATGACGGAAGTGTAATTCTCGTACCCATTACTGAAACATCGTAATCTCCAGATTCTTGAGCATCATATAGGCTATCAATCTGAGCACATCTGAATACCTTTTGATTGTTACATATGTAATTCAACCTAATGTTTTCAACCATTGTATATCCATCTACAATAAACTGTTGTAGAAGCGTTCGAGACAATAATAACAATGATGTTTCACAATCTCTGAATTGTAAACGATTTGCAAAGAACTCTCGTATAGTTAGACGTGCATGACCAACTGCATCTTCTATTACTACACCTTTATGATAGATGTTAGGCCTATAGCCATCTTCCGCGTATGGAAATAGTAATGGGTACTGAAGTGCAAGATATGACGGGTGTAGCTCACTTATACGTTGCAGTTCTTTAGATTTTGTTTCGACAATAATGTCCCTTTTGTCTGTTGTACCATCAATATCACCAATGATCAAAGCTGCAACCTCATTTGCTGTTGGTAGATTATGAGTACGTCCATCTTGCTTGTATCGAGTAAAAGAAAGCATAATTATTACCAAACAAATGGGTGTTGGTTCTTGTTGACATATTAAGTTGATATAATATGTATTTAATCAAATTGCAAAACGTGTGTAACAAAAATTATATTATTAGTTGTCACTTGTATATAATTATATATATATATATATATATATATATATATATATATATATATATATATATATATATATATATATATATATATATATATATATATAATCTATAATAATAATGAATAATATAATAATTAAATATAAATACAAAACGTGTTTTATAATTCTATAGAAATAAAAACTTCAGTTTCAATCAAAACACACAAACAAAAGCAAATGGTGTCCCATCCCATATTACTAACTTAAAAGGTATATATCCCACATTATTTTTAAGAGTAGTACTATACTTTATGCTTAATCTATATGTTCTTACACCAAGCTTTGCTTGCTTGTATCTTTCGCTTTTAAACTTGTAGTCTTTTTTTTTTTTTTTTTTTAACAAAGTCATGGGACCATACTATTATATAGCATAATGTGATAATTTGTTCCATCAATAATTAAACTTCCGTCCGTGATATTGAATTCACAAGAGTTATAGTAACATCACTTTTATAAACTTCACGTGTATGTGTTGTTTATATTATTAGTATTATTCTTTAAAATTATTACCCTACTAACAATATGTGTTACCATTTGTGTGATTTTTGAAATAAAATGACTACTTTTTCGTGAATGATACTTAACATGTCAAAATTACTATAATTATCAAATATGGATTAAGAATTTTGAGGGTTGTAATAACATATCATTTAAGAATCGTATAGAAACAAAAGTTCACATATTTAGTTGTAACAATTAAATCGCATAATATTTTATCAACGTCTTTCAACTTATTATATATATACATATCTATTTATAAACCGTTGTTCGTGAATCGTCGGACAAACAAGGTGGTCAACCGTTATATAAAACTCATTTACAAAAGTTTTAAAACTTGTCAAAATGTATTACTTATCATGACGAAAATATTAAATCATATAGAGAATTGATTTAGATAAATCGAAATTTTCTGAGTCATCATAAAATCCATCCATCTATATCCATATCTAAAACAAAACAAAAGCTCAATTGTTTCATAATGCATCTTATCGTCAACTCAACATGTAACTTTTATTAGTCAAAGTCAACACCTAGTACCAAGCTAAATCAGGTATTAGTACAAATCACATACATAGTTTTTTTTTCATAATGTTAACCCTGTTTATGCACTAAACTTTCAAAAACTCCAATTCATAAAGAATGACCTCTATTACACCTAAAGTAGATACAAAATTGATTCACACCTCAACGGTCTGGTATCCATGTATCACACACTTTAAATAAATAACAATAATAAGAATTCAAAATCAGATTCACGAATAAATAAAACGAACAGAATTAATAAAATACACCAAAGGCCCTAAAAACGAAACTATACACTTACAATATCATTTATTTAAAATGCAAAGTCTTCAAATCCATATTATGTGTTGCCTACTGATAGTGCTTCAAACGAACATATATTTAGTCGCAATATCATCCCAATATGTAAAGTTTTTAGTTGTAATTATTCTATTTTTAAGTTGTAATCGTTTAAATAAATAAATGTGAAAACAAAGCACGAAAATTAAAGAATTGAAGAAAAAGTGCCACTAAAGCCTAAAAAGTGCCACTAAAGCCATAGTGCACTCAAAAGTGCTACTAAAAGTGAGTTAAAGACTTGCGCGGATTTTGGGAGTTAAGGAAAATATTTTTTTGTGCAAATTACAAATTGAAAAACGCAAAGTACAAGATATTAAATAGTACGAAAGGACGTTCGAAAATCCGGAACCGGGACCTGAGCCAACTATCAACGCCCGACTCAACGGACCAAAAATTACAAGTCAACTATGCACAAGAATATAATATAATATTTAAATAATTATATAAATTATTTATATATTATATATATTATATTAAATAACGTCGACAAGCTAGAAAATAAGGCATGTGGGCTGGATCCAGGTGGCCATGCGATCGCATGGCTTGGAAGCCATTTTTCCATGCGATCGCATAGGCTGAAAATTCTGGCCACATCTATAAATACCAACGAATTCGGCCAGAATAAAGATACAATAATAATAATACTCCCTCTGTAATATATATATATATATATATATATATATATATATATATATATATATATATATATATATATATATATATATATATATATATATATATATATAATATATTAGTTTTATATTAGGTTAGTTTGGGTTATGTAAAGGTTATTTTACGGGTTTTAAAGTCGAAGTTCTGTCTGTGTAAAGCTACGCGATAAATACTCAATGTAAGTTATGTTCTCCTTTTTAAATTAATGTCTTGTAACTAAGTTATTATTATGCTTATTTAAATCGAAGTAATCATGATGTTGGGCTAAATATTAAAGATGGGGTAATTGGGCTTTGTACCATAATTGGGGTTTGAACAAAAATACGACACTTGTGGAAATTAGACTATGGGCTATTAATGAGCTTTATATTTGTTTAATTGAATGATAGTTCGTTAATTTAATATAAAGATCTACAATTGGATGTAATTATAAATAACCACATACACTCGATCGGACACGATGGGCGGGTTATTTATAAGTACTAATAATCGTTCATTTAACCGGACACGAGAATGGATTAATAGTCAATGGACTCATTAAAACAGGGGTGGATTACATGCAAGAACACTTGGTGTAATTGATAATAAAGTATTAAAACCTTATTACAGTTTAAGTCCCCAATTAGTTAGAATATTTGACTTCGGATATAAGGATAATTTGACGAGGACACTCGCACTTTATATTTATGACTGATGGACTGTTATGGACAAAAACCAGATGGACATATTGAATAATCCAGGATAAAGGACAATTAACCCATGGTAATAAATTAAAATCAACACGTCAAACATCATGATTATAGAAGTTTAAATAAGCATAATTCTTTTATTTCATATTTCATCGCACTTTTATTTACTGTCATTTTATTTAATTGCACTTTTAATTATCGTATTTTTTAATTATCACAATTTTATTTATTGTCATTTTATTTATCGCACTTTAATTATTGTCATTTACTTTACGCTTTAAATTAAGTTTTATTTTTAATATTTTACATTAGGTTTTAACTGCGACTAAAGTTTTAAAATCGACAAACCGGTCATTAAACGGCAAAATCCCCCTTTTATAATAATACTACTACTTATATTTATATATATATATATATATATATATATATATATATATATATATATATATATATATATATATATATATATATATATATATATATATATATATATATATATATGTATATATATATATATATATATATATATATATATATATATATATATATATATATATATAGTTTTAAAAATATAGCGTTAAACTTGGCTAGACCCCTGTGGAACGAACCGGACTTACTAAAAACTACACTACTGTATGATTAGGTACACTGCCTATAAGTGTTGTAGCAAGGTTTAGGTATTTTCACTCTATATATAAATAAATAACTTGTGTAAAATTGTATCGTATTTAATAGTATTTCCTAATAAAAATATAACTATTTCGTATACCCCTCGCATAACATCAAGTATTTTTGGCGCCGCTGCCGGGGATCGAACGTGAAACGCTATATTTTTAATATATATTTGTGTAAATATTTTTATAAATCATTTTTAGAAAAACAATATAAAATTAAAAAAAAATCTGGAAACCAGGTGTAGTGACCCGAACTTTTCCATGTTTATATATATTAATTGAGATTGATATTTACATGATTAAATGTTTCCAACATGTTAAGCAATCAAACTTGTTAAGACTTGATTAATTGAAATATGTTTCATATAGACAATTGACCACCCAAGTTGACCGGTGATTCACGAACGTTAAAACTTGTAAAAACTATACGATGACATATATATGGTTATATATATAGTTAACATGTTTTTATTATAAGTATGTATCTCATTAGGTATTTTAACAATGAGTTATATACATAAAAATGAGACTATTAATTTAAGAAACTCGAAAACGATATATATAACGATTATCGTTATAACAACGTCTTACTAGGTACATATGAATCATATTAAGATATTGATACACTTGGTTAATTATGTTAAATGATAAGTAAATATATTATTAAGTGTATTAACAATGAAATACATATGTAAAAATAAGACTACTAACTTAATGATTTCGAAACGAGACATATATGTAACGATTATCGTTGTAACGACATTTAACTGTATATACATCATACTAAGATATATTATATATCATAATATCATGATAATATAATAATTTAACATCTCATTTGTTATAATAAACAATGGGTTAACAACATTCAACAAGATCGTTAACCTAAAGGTTTCAAAACAACATTTACATGTAATGACTAACGATGACTTAACGACTCAGTTAAAATGTATATACATGTAGTGTTTTAATATGTATTCATACACTTTTTAAAGACTTCAAGACACTTATCAAAATACTTCTACTTAACAAAAATGCTTACAATTACATCCTCGTTCAGTTTCATCAACAATTCTACTCGTATGCACCCGTATTCATACTCGTACAATACACAGCTTTTAGATGTTTGTACTATTGGTATATACACTCCAATGATCAGCTCTTAGCAGCCCATGTGAGTCACCTAACACATATGGGAACCATCATTTGGCAACTAGCATGAAATATCTCATAAAATTACAAAAATATGAGTAATCATTCATGACTTATTTACATGAAAACAAAATTACATATCCTTTATATCTAATCCATACACCAACGACCAAAAACACCTACAAACACTTTCATTCTTCAATTTTCTTCATCTAATTGATCTCTCTCAAGTTCTATCTTCAAGTTCTAAGTGTTCTTCATATATTTTACAAGTTCTAGTTACATAAAATCAAGAATACTTTCAAGTTTGCTAGCTCACTTCCAATCTTGTAAGGTGATCATCCAACCTCAAGAAATCTTTGTTTCTTACAGTAGGTTATCATTCTAATACAAGGTAATAATCATATTCAAACTTTGGTTCAATTTCTATAGCTATAACAATCTTATTTCAAGTGATGATCTTACTTGAACTTGTTTTCGTGTCATGATTCTGCTTCAAGAACTTCGAGCCATCCAAGGATCCGTTGAAGCTAGATCCATTTTTCTCTTTTCCACTAGGTTTATCCAAGGAACTTAAGGTAGTAATGATGTTCATAACATCATTCGATTCATACATATAAAGCTATCTTATTCGAAGGTTTAAACTTGTAATCACTAGAACATAGTTTAGTTAATTCTAAACTTGTTCGCAAACAAAAGTTAATCCTTCTAACTTGACTTTTAAAATCAACTAAACACATGTTATATATCTATATGATATGCTAACTTAATGATTTAAAACCTGGAAACACGAAAAACACCGTAAAACCGGATTTACGCCGTCGTAGTAACACCGTGGGCTGTTTTGGGTTAGCTAATTAAAAACTATGATAAACTTTGATTTAAAAGTTGTTATTCTGAGAAAATGATTTTTATTATGAACATGAAACTATATCCAAAAATTATGGTTAAACTCAAAGTGGAAGTATGTTTTCTAAAATGGTCATCTAGACGTCGTTCTTTCGACTGAAATGACTACCTTTACAAAAATGACTTGTAACTTATTTTTCCGACTATAAACCTATACTTTTTCTGTTTAGATTCATAAAATAGAGTTCAATATGAAACCATAGCAATTTTATTCACTCAAAACGGATTTAAAATGAAGAAGTTATGGGTAAAACAAGATTGGATAATTTTTCTCATTTTAGCTACGTGAAAATTGGTAACAAATCTATTCCAACCATAACTTAATCAACTTGTATTGTATATTATGTAATCTTGAGATACCATAGACACGTATACAATGTTTCGACCTATCATGTCGACACATCTATATATATTTCGGAACAACCATAGACACTCTATATGTGAATGTTGGAGTTAGCTATACAGGGTTGAGGTTGATTCCAAAATATATATAGTTTGAGTTGTGATCAATACTGAGATACGTATACACTGGGTCGTGGATTGATTCAAGATAATATTTATCGATTTATTTCTGTACATCTAACTGTGGACAACTAGTTGTAGGTTACTAACGAGGACAGCTGACTTAATAAACTTAAAACATCAAAATATATTAAAAGTGTTGTAAATATATTTTGAACATACTTTGATATATATGTATATATTGTTATAGGTTCGTGAATCAACCAGTGGCCAAGTCTTACTTCCCGACGAAGTAAAAATCTGTGAAAGTGAGTTATAGTCCCACTTTTAAAATCTAATATTTTTGGGATGAGAATACATGCAGGTTTTATAAATGATTTACAAAATAGACACAAGTACGTGAAACTACATTCTATGGTTGAATTATCGAAATCGAATATGCCCCTTTTTATTAAGTCTGGTAATCTAAGAATTAGGGAACAGACACCCTAATTGACGCGAATCCTAAAGATAGATCTATTGGGCCTAACAAACCCCATCCAAAGTACCGGATGCTTTAGTACTTCGAAATTTATATCATATCCGAAGGGTGTCCCGGAATGATGGGGATATTCTTATATATGCATCTTGTTAATGTCGGTTACCAGGTGTTCACCATATGAATGATTTTTATCTCTATGTATGGGATGTGTATTGAAATATGAAATCTTGTGGTCTATTATTATGATTTGATATATATAGGTTAAACCTATAACTCACCAACATTTTTGTTGACGTTTTAAGCATGTTTATTCTCAGGTGATTATTAAGAGCTTCCGCTGTCGCATACTTAAATAAGGACGAGATTTGGAGTCCATGCTTGTATGATATTGTGTAAAAACTGCATTCAAGAAACTTATTTTGTTGTAACATATTTGTATTGTAAACCATTATGTAATGGTCGTGTGTAAACAGGATATTTTAGATTATCATTATTTGATAATCTACGTAAAGCTTTTTAAACCTTTATTGATGAAATAAAGGTTATGGTTTGTTTTAAAATGAATGCAGTCTTTGAAAAACGTCTCATATAGAGGTCAAAACCTCGCAACGAAATCAATTAATATGGAACGTTTTTAATCAATAAGAACGGGACATTTCAGTTGGTATCAGAGCTGGTATAACGCCGTCCATGTGTGGCGGGTTAGTCGTAAAGGAGGTTCTCACAGTGTTACCTGTGACGAAGCATTGGCTCTTACTCCTTGCGATCCCTTACGAGGGTTGGTAGTAGCCGAGAGGCAGGCCCTAAAATCAGTATCTGAGGTACACTCAGTGGTCACCAGGCGGTTAGCTGGGAAGGCACTGGGTGGGACGGTGGTTGTCCCCAACTGTCTCACAGTTGGTATCCGAGCGTTGGTCTTAGAGAACCAAAAAATTTGCATTAGTGTGTCTTATCGAGTTTGTTAGGATGCATTAGTGAGTCTGGACTTCGACCGTGTTTTCTTTAAAAATGATTGCTTAACATTTTTGTTGGAAACTATATATTTTTAACATATGAATATTATGTGATATATTAATCTCTTAACGTGTTTGATATTATGTGATAGATGTCTACCTCTAGAACAAGTCCCATTGACTCACCTAATAATAATGAAGAGTCAAATGTAAATTGGAATGATTCGTGGACTGATTCACAAGTTCCCGAAGAGGAACCGGAAGAGGAGTCGGAACCGGAAGAAGAATCGGAACCTGAAGAAGAATCGGAACCGGAAGAAGAAATAGAACCGGTGGGGGAAATAATAAAACGGTTAGGTAAAAGAGAATCCTCAACCAACCGACCAAGGTTAATTATGGTCAATGGTGTTTTCGCCAAGGAAGCAAAATATTGGGAGGATTACCAATTCTCCGATGAATCGGATTCCGACGAGAATTCCGATGATGTTATAGAAATTACCCCAACTGAATTTAAAAAGGCAAAAGAAAATAATAAGGGAAAGGGCATAAAAATAGAGAAATCTAATTCCAACCCCGATGAACTTTATATGTATCGTCAACCCCCGAAGTCCTTAAGTTGTAACAATGACCCGGGAACCTCTAAACCACCAGGTTTTTCTAAACCAATGTGGACAACGACGGCTCGTATTAGGGGAACATCATATATCCCTAGAAACTTGGCAAAACGAACCAAAATCGAACAAGAAGAAACGAGCGAGTCGGAATAAGATAGTTATATTCGTGTGATGTAATATATGTAATATAGTGTGCTTATGCTTTATGATATATGTAAAAATTGCTTGTATTAATAAGTATTTTTTTTTATGAATCTAACTCTTGTCTATTTTACAGTATAAAAACACAAAATGGATAGACAACCCAATATTTTAAGAGACCTACCCGGAGACATGATTGATGAAATCTTGTCTAGAGTCGGTCAGAATTCCTCGGCACAACTATTTAAGGCGAGATCAGTTTGTAAGACATTCGAAGAACGTTCCAAGAATGCCTTGGTTTATAAAAGGCTTTCGTTCGGAATATGGGGGATATCACATTGGGAAATCCATAAGTTACGATGTGTTTACTTTGACGCATATATTGCGGGGAACCCAAATGCTATTTTACGCAACGGGTTAAGAAATTATTTTGACTCAGTATATCCGAATATAGGACTTCGTGATTTAGAAAAAGCGGCTAACATGCAACATAAAGAAGCATGTTATGCTTACGGGTTAGTAATGTTCGCTTCTCACCAAAGTGAGAACAAGAACATCGGGCTACAACTATTAAACAAAACGTTCCCACAAGTAACGGAGTCGGTAATTGGGATAAGAAATGAGGTTTTTAGGTTATTACGAGACTGTTGGTCATTACGTAACCCTCGTCCCTTTGACGACGTTACAACACGCTGTCTTATCAACGGCTATAACGGTTTTGTTCCACAAGACCAAGGATGGGAAGTAGTCCTAGTAAAACCAGAATGCATGACTTGTTTCTGGACGTATGAATTAAGTGTCTTTATTTCCTTTGCTCAACGACTTGTGTACTAGCTAGAATTATCTTCACAACTATCTTGTATCAAAGTTATTGTGTGCTATATTTCATGCTTTATGTAAAATAAGCGGTATTGTAAGTTTGTAAAATATTGTATAAAAGTTTGAACGTGAAATATTATTACAATCAGTTTTTCATATAGAATTGTAGTAGTTGAATTGTATATTAGCTACTAAGTATGAACTTAACGGGTAGGTACTACCCGAATTTAAACTTATAAAATGCTAATATGAAGAAAAAGCTTTTATAAATGAGTTCATATTATGCTACGAAATACTATTAACTACTCTTAATATTCTGTATGATTAACTTGTTCCATTTGACTATTTTGAAGGAAATGGCACCGACTACTCGACACACCGTGAATATGAATGAAGAGGAATTCCGTACTTTTCTAGCTTCAAACATAGCCGCGGTACAGGCTGCGCTACATACCAACAATAACCTTGGATCTGGCAGTACAGGAAATCGTGTAGGATGCACCTATAAAGAATTCACTGCCTGCAAACCTTTGGAATTTGATGGAACCGAAGGACCGATCGGATTGAAACGGTGGACCGAGAAGTTCGAATCGGTGTTTGCCATAAGTAAGTGTACTGAAGAGGACAAAGTGAAGTACGCTACGCATACCTTCACAGGTTCTGCGTTAACATGGTGGAATACCTATCTAGAGCAAGTGGGACTAGACGATGCGTACGCACTACCGTGGTCAGCATTCAAGCACTTGATGAACGAGAAGTACCGTCCCAGAACCGAGGTCAATAAGCTCAAGACAGAACTTAGAGGGTTACGAACCCAAGGATTTGATATTACCACGTACGAAAGACGATTCACAGAATTGTGCCTATTGTGTCCGGGAGCATTCGAAGATGAGGAAGAGAAGATCGACGCATTTGTGAAAGGATTACCGGAAAGAATCCAAGAAGATATAAGTTCACACGAGCCCGCCTCCATACAACAGGCATGTAGAATGGCTCACAAACTAGTGAACCAGATTGAAGAAAGAATTAAAGAACAGACTGCTGAAGAGGCCAATGTGAAGCAAGTCAAAAGAAAGTGGGAGGAAAACAGTGATAAGAATCACCAATACAACAACAACAGCAATTATAACAATAATCGCAACAACTATCCTAACAATCGCAACTACAACAAACGGCCCAACAACAACAACAACAACAACAACAGCAACTACAACAATCATCCCAACAACAATAATAACCGCAACAACAACAACAATCAGAAGCAGCTATGCCAAAGGTGTGAAAAGTATCACTCGGGGTTCTGCACCAAATTTTGCAACAAGTGTAAAAGAAATGGTCATAGCGCGGCGAAGTGTAAGGTCTACGGACCAGGGGTTAATAGAACGAAAGGAACAAATGGTGTCGGAACGAGTAATGGCGGAGCAAGTAGTGTCGGAGCAAGTTATGCCAATGTAGTTTGTTATAAATGTGGAAAACCGGGCCACATTATTAGAAATTGCCCGAACCAGGAGAACACGAATGGACAAGGCCGCGGAAGAGTTTTCAATATTAATGTGGCAGAGGCACAGGAAGACCCGGAGCTTGTTACGGGTACGTTTCTTATTGACAATAAATCTGCTTACGTTTTATTTGATTCGGGTGCGGATAGAAGCTATATGAGTAGATATTTTTGTGCTAAATTAAGTTGTCCATTGACGCCTTTGGATAGTAAATTTTTACTCGAATTAGCAAATGGTAAATTAATTTCAGCAGATAATATATGTCGGAATCGAGAAATTAAACTGGTTAGTGAAACATTTAAGATTGATTTGATACCAGTAGAGTTAGGGAGTTTTGATGTGATAATTGGTATGGACTGGTTGAAAGAAGTGAAAGCAGAGATCGTTTGTTACAAAAATGCAATTCGCATTATACGAGAAAAAGGAAAACCCTTAATGGTGTACGGAGAAAAGGGCAACACGAACCTACATCTTATTAGTAATTTGAAGGCACAAAAACTAATAAGAAAAGGTTGCTATGCTGTTCTAGCACACGTCGAGAAAGTACAAACTGAAGAAAAGAGCATCAATGATGTTCCCATCGCAAAAGAATTTCCCGATGTATTTCCGAAAGAATTACCGGGATTACCCCCACATCGATCCGTTGAATTTCAAATAGATCTTGTACCAGGAGCTGCACCAATAGCTCGTGCTCCTTACAGACTCGCACCCAGCGAGATGAAAGAACTGCAAAGCCAATTACAAGAACTTTTAGAGCGTGGTTTCATTCGACCAAGCACATCACCGTGGGGAGCTCCTGTTTTGTTTGTCAAGAAGAAAGATGGTACATTCAGGTTGTGTATCGACTACCGAGAGTTGAACAAACTTACCATCAAGAACCGCTACCCACTACCGAGAATCGACAACTTATTTGATCAACTACAAGGCTCGTCTGTTTATTCAAAGATTGACTTACGTTCCGGGTATCATCAAATGCGGGTGAAAGAAGATGATATTCCAAAGACTGCTTTCAGAACACGTTACGGTCATTACGAGTTTATGGTCATGCCGTTTGGTTTAACTAATGCACCAGCTGTGTTCATGGACCTTATGAACCGAGTGTGTGGACCATACCTTGACAAGTTTGTCATTGTTTTCATTGATGACATACTTATTTACTCAAAGAATGACCAAGAACACGGTGAACATTTGAGAAAGGTGTTAGAAGTATTGAGGAAGGAAGAATTGTACGCTAAGTTTTCAAAGTGTGCATTTTGGTTGGAAGAAGTTCAATTCCTCGGTCACATAGTGAACAAAGAAGGTATTAAGGTGGATCCGGCAAAGATAGAAACTGTTGAAAAGTGGGAAACCCCGAAAACTCCAAAACACATACGCCAGTTTTTAGGACTAGCTGGTTACTACAGAAGGTTCATCCAAGACTTTTCCAGAATTGCAAAACCCTTGACTGCATTAACGCATAAAGGGAAGAAATTTGAATGGAATGATGAACAAGAGAAAGCGTTTCAGTTATTGAAGAAAAAGCTAACTACGGCACCTATATTGTCATTGCCTGAAGGGAATGATGATTTTGTGATTTATTGTGACGCATCAAAACAAGGTCTCGGTTGTGTATTAATGCAACGAACGAAGGTGATTGCTTATGCGTCTAGACAATTGAAGATTCACGAACAAAATTATACGACACATGATTTGGAATTAGGCACGGTTGTTTTTGCATTAAAGACTTGGAGACACTACTTATATGGGGTCAAAAGTATTATATATACCGACCACAAAAGTCTTCAACACATATTTAATCAGAAACAACTGAATATGAGGCAGCGTAGGTGGATTGAATTATTGAATGATTACGACTTTGAGATTCGTTACCACCCGGGGAAGGCAAATGTGGTAGCCGATGCCTTGAGCAGGAAGGACAGAGAACCCATTCGAGTAACATCTATGAATATAATGATTCATAATAACCTTACTACTCAAATAAAGGAGGCGCAACAAGGAGTTTTAAAAGAGGGAAATTTAAAGGATGAAATACCCAAAGGATCGGAGAAACATCTTAATATTCGGGAAGACGGAACCCGATATAGGGCTGAAAGGATTTGGGTACCAAAATTTGGAGATATGAGAGAAATGGTACTTAGAGAAGCTCATAAAACCAGATACTCAATACATCCTGGAACGGGGAAGATGTACAAGGATCTCAAGAAACATTTTTGGTGGCCGGGTATGAAAGCCGATGTTGCTAAATACGTAGGAGAATGTTTGACGTGTTCTAAGGTCAAAGCTGAGCATCAGAAACTATCAGGTCTACTTCAACAACCCGAAATCCCGGAATGGAAATGGGAAAACATTACCATGGATTTCATCACTAAATTGCCAAGGACTGCAAGTGGTTTTGATACTATTTGGGTAATAGTTGATCGTCTCACCAAATCAGCACACTTCCTGCCAATAAGAGAAGATGACAAGATGGAGAATTTAGCACGACTGTATTTGAAGGAAGTCATCTCCAGACATGGAATACCAATCTCTATTATCTCTGATAGGGATGGCAGATTTATTTCAAGATTCTGGCAGACATTACAGCAAGCATTAGGAACTCGTCTAGACATGAGTACTGCCTATCATCCACAAACTGATGGGCAGAGCGAAAGGACGATACAAACGCTTGAAGACATGCTACGAGCATGTGTTATTGATTTCGGAAACAGTTGGGATCGACATCTACCATTAGCAGAATTTTCCTACAACAACAGCTACCATTCAAGCATTGAGATGGCGCCGTTTGAAGCACTTTATGGTAGAAAGTGTAGGTCTCCGATTTGTTGGAGTGAAGTGGGGGATAGACAGATTACGGGTCCAGAGATTATACAAGAAACTACCGAGAAGATCATCCAAATTCAACAACGGTTGAAAACCGCCCAAAGTCGGCAAAAGAGCTACGCTGACATTAAAAGAAAAGATATAGAATTTGAAATTGGAGAGATGGTCATGCTTAAAGTTGCACCTTGGAAAGGCGTTGTTCGATTTGGTAAACGAGGGAAATTAAATCCAAGGTATATTGGACCATTCAAGATTATTGATCGTGTCGGACCAGTAGCTTACCGACTTGAGTTACCTCAACAACTGGCGGCTGTACATAACACTTTCCACGTCTCGAATTTGAAGAAATGTTTTGCTAAAGAAGATCTCACTATTCCGTTAGATGAAATCCAAATCAACGAAAAACTTCAATTCATCGAAGAACCCGTCGAAATAATGGATCGTGAGGTTAAAAGACTTAAGCAAAACAAGATACCAATTGTTAAGGTTCGATGGAATGCTCGTAGAGGACCCGAGTTCACCTGGGAGCATGAAGATCAGATGAAGAAGAAATACCCGCATCTATTTCCAGAAGATTCGTCAACACCTTCAACAGCTTAAAATTTCGGGACGAAATTTATTTAACGGGTAGGTACTGTAGTGACCCGAACTTTTACATGTTTATATATATTAATTGAGATTGATATTTACATGATTAAATGTTTCCAACATGTTAAGCAATCAAACTTGTTAAGACTTGATTAATTGAAATATGTTTCATATAGACAATTGACCACCCAAGTTGACCGGTGATTCACGAACGTTAAAACTTGTAAAAACTATACGATGACATATATATGGTTATATATATAGTTAACATGTTTTTATTATAAGTATGTATCTCATTAGGTATTTTAACAATGAGTTATATACATAAAAATGAGACTATTAATTTAAGAAACTCGAAAACGATATATATAACGATTATCGTTATAACAACGTCTTACTAGGTACATATGAATCATATTAAGATATTGATACACTTGGTTAATTATGTTAAATTATAATTAAATATATTATTAAGTGTATTAACAATGAAATACATATGTAAAAATAAGACTACTAACTTAATGATTTCGAATCGAGACATATATGTAACGATTATCGTTGTAACGACATTTAACTGTATATACATCATACTAAGATATATTATATATCATAATATCATGATAATATAATAATTTAACATCTCATTTGTTATAATAAACAATGGGTTAACAACATTCAACAAGATCGTTAACCTAAAGGTTTCAAAACAACATTTACATGTAATGACTAACGATGACTTAACGACTCAGTTAAAATGTATATACATGTAGTGTTTTAATATGTATTCATACACTTTTTAAAGACTTCAAGACACTTATCAAAATACTTCTACTTAACAAAAATGCTTACAATTACATCCTCGTTCAGTTTCATCAACAATTCTACTCGTATGCACCCGTATTCATACTCGTACAATACACAGCTTTTAGATGTATGTACTATTGGTATATACACTCCAATGATCAGCTCTTAGCAGCCCATGTGAGTCACCTAACACATATGGGAACCATCATTTGGCAACTAGCATGAAATATCTCATAAAATTACAAAAATATGAGTAATCATTCATGACTTATTTACATGAAAACAAAATTACATATCCTTTATATCTAATCCATACACCAACGACCAAAAACACCTACAAACACTTTCATTCTTCAATTTTCTTCATCTAATTGATCTCTCTCAAGTTCTATCTTCAAGTTCTAAGTGTTCTTCATATATTTTACAAGTTCTAGTTACATAAAATCAAGAATACTTTCAAGTTTGCTAGCTCACTTCCAATCTTGTAAGGTGATCATCCAACCTCAAGAAATCTTTGTTTCTTACAGTAGGTTATCATTCTAATACAAGGTAATAATCATATTCAAACTTTGGTTCAATTTCTATAGCTATAACAATCTTATTTCAAGTGATGATCTTACTTGAACTTGTTTTCGTGTCATGATTCTGCTTCAAGAACTTCGAGCCATCCAAGGATCCGTTGAAGCTAGATCCATTTTTCTCTTTTCCAGTAGGTTTATCCAAGGAACTTAAGGTAGTAATGATGTTCATAACATCATTCGATTCATACATATAAAGCTATCTTATTCGAAGGTTTAAACTTGTAATCACTAGAACATAGTTTAGTTAATTCTAAACTTGTTCGCAAACAAAAGTTAATCCTTCTAACTTGACTTTTAAAATCAACTAAACACATGTTATATATCTATATGATATTCTAACTTAATGATTTAAAACCTGGAAACACGAAAAACACCGTAAAACCGGATTTACGCCGTCGTAGTAACACCGTGGGCTGTTTTGGGTTAGCTAATTAAAAACTATGATAAACTTTGATTTAAAAGTTGTTATTCTGAGAAAATGATTTTTATTATGAACATGAAACTATATCCAAAAATTATGGTTAAACTCAAAGTGGAAGTATGTTTTCTAAAATGGTCATCTAGACGTCGTTCTTTCGACTGAAATGACTACCTTTACAAAAATGACTTGTAACTTATTTTTCCGACTATAAACCTATACTTTTTCTGTTTAGATTCATAAAATAGAGTTCAATATGAAACCATAGCAATTTTATTCACTCAAAACGGATTTAAAATGAAGAAGTTATGGGTAAAACAAGATTGGATAATTTTTCTCATTTTAGCTACGTGAAAATTGGTAACAAATCTATTCCAACCATAACTTAATCAACTTGTATTGTATATTATGTAATCTTGAGATACCATAGACACGTATACAATGTTTCGACCTATCATGTCGACACATCTATATATATTTTGGAACAACCATAGACACTCTATATGTGAATGTTGGAGTTAGCTATACAGGGTTGAGGTTGATTCCAAAATATATATAGTTTGAGTTGTGATCAATACTGAGATACGTATACACTGGGTCGTGGATTGATTCAAGATAATATTTATCGATTTATTTCTGTACATCTAACTGTGGACAACTAGTTGTAGGTTACTAACGAGGACAGCTGACTTAATAAACTTAAAACATCAAAATATATTAAAAGTGTTGTAAATATATTTTGAACATACTTTGATATATATGTATATATTGTTATAGGTTCGTGAATCAACCAGTGGCCAAGTCTTACTTCCCGACGAAGTAAAAATCTGTGAAAGTGAGTTATAGTCCCACTTTTAAAATCTAATATTTTTGGGATGAGAATACATGCAGGTTTTATAAATGATTTACAAAATAGACACAAGTACGTGAAACTACATTCTATGGTTGAATTATCGAAATCGAATATGCCCCTTTTTATTAAGTCTGGTAATATAAGAATTAGGGAACAGACACCCTAATTGACGCGAATCCTAAAGATAGATCTATTGGGCCTAACAAACCCCATCCAAAGTACCGGATGCTTTAGTACTTCGAAATTTATATCATATCCGAAGGGTGTCCCGGAATGATGGGGATATTCTTATATATGCATCTTGTTAATGTCGGTTACCAGGTGTTCACCATATGAATGATTTTTATCTCTATGTATGGGATGTGTATTGAAATATGAAATCTTGTGGTCTATTATTATGATTTGATATATATAGGTTAAACCTATAACTCACCAACATTTTTGTTGACGTTTTAAGCATGTTTATTCTCAGGTGATTATTAAGAGCTTCCGCTGTCGCATACTTAAATAAGGACGAGATTTGGAGTCCATGCTTGTATGATATTGTGTAAAAACTGCATTCAAGAAACTTATTTTGTTGTAACATATTTGTATTGTAAACCATTATGTAATGGTCGTGTGTAAACAGGATATTTTAGATTATCATTATTTGATAATCTACGTAAAGCTTTTTAAACCTTTATTGATGAAATAAAGGTTATGGTTTGTTTTAAAATGAATGCAGTCTTTGAAAAACGTCTCATATAGAGGTCAAAACCTCGCAACGAAATCAATTAATATGGAACGTTTTTAATCAATAAGAACGGGACATTTCACCAGGCCCATGCGATCGCATGAGTCTGCTGTTGTAAACCCCATGCGATCGCATGGGGTGCCCTGACAGTTCTGATCACAGCATTTATTACGCATAGGGTTTATTTTTAATTAATATTATTTAATTAATTTAGGGTTTTAATTAAATATATAATTTTATTATTATTTGTAATATTAAGTTTTAATTTAGTTTTATTAAATTAAAAGAGTTAATACTCTTATAAAATAATAATATAAAAATAATATTTATATAAAAATTGTAAGTTTATCATTTTTTTTAATAATTTGTATATTTTAAACATTTGTATATTTATCGTTCGTAATTAGTTTTAAACTTAGTTTTTGCGTAGTTATTTTATATTTCTAAATTTTTAGGCTTTGCCGTAAAATCCCTTAAGTGCTTTTTCTTTAAAATTAAGATTTAGGCGTTTTAGAATTTTACGACGTCGCTTATCGCTTTAGTTTTAAATAGATTTTAGTGCCTTTTAAGTGATTGTCGTTTTTCGAATAAAATTGCATTTACCTTTAGACCTTTAGGCGCAACTTTTTAGATATAATTTTTAGACTTTTAAGTTTCGATGTTTTTCTTTCTTATTTTTATTTTTCAACCTTTTATTTTTTGACGTTTTTCGACGCGTTGTTTTTCTTTCTTATTTCTCTTCGCTCTAGTTTTAGGACATAGAATTTTCTATTTCTTCTCTAAAATTTCAAAATTTCGACGAAAAATTATTTTAAGTGGTTAAATTGATAGACAAACAAAATTTTCTGGTTCGTAGTAATAGTTGGATTTGTTAGTGGCGAGTTGTGGGCTTCCGATTTAAAGGGTCCTGGCTACCTGCTGCATCTATTGGCTATTCGAAACGTGGGCAAAATCAGAAAAGTCTATTAATTTGATAACTTATATAATTTTTTTTTTATAACTAATAGGATAATTAGTAAATGCACCACATTGTAGCTAAAATTTGGTAAAAAGTGTATTATGAAATTTTTTGAGAATATGTTGGAAACTCTTTCTGACATGCGAAATCAATTAAATCAATACTCTCAAACGAGTGTTGATGAAAATTCATTCGGTCAATCTTGGATCACGAATGACGAAACAATAACTGGTTGTGAAATCTGTGGAGATTATCACTCTACATGGGAATGTTTTTATTACGTTCCTATGGAAAATTACGCACCTACGGAACCTGAATGGAACGACTATGAAAAATACAATTCAAATTGGGATTATTCCCAAGAATATTTCCAAACTCAACAACCAGAAGACGAACCAAAGGGCATTTGGCCTAGCGGTATCGAGGTGGCCCTCCAACCAAGAGGTTGAGGGTTCAAGTCCCATTTGGGACATATTCGTGGTTGTAAATATTCGTGTTATTGGTGTGTGTGAGTTTGCCTTTCAAAAAAAAAACAACCAGAAGACGAGAAAAATTATGTGTCTGAAAATCTTTTAGACAATATGAAAATCAAACTCGAAGAACTCGATGCTCAAAATGAACAAATGAGAGAGTTTGTAAATCGGCAAGCTGAAACTCTATCATATTACACACCTGTTGATCTGAGGATTATTGTGCAAGAAAATCTCATATCATCGAATTTTGATGAATTCGAGAGCTCCGAAATCACCAATTATCCCGATGATACTTTTTATTCAGCTTTACCAATTTCACAACATATCGACACATTAGCCTCTACCGACGAAATCATCGATCCATCAATGGATGAAGAAGAAGTAAGGGTGACAAATTGGTACTCTTGGGAAAATGATAACGTTGAAAATTTTACCTCCGAGACCAAATGTAGTGACCCGAACTTTTCCATGTTTATATATATTAATTGAGATTGATATTTACATGATTAAATGTTTCCAACATGTTAAGCAATCAAACTTGTTAAGACTTGATTAATTGAAATAGGTTTCATATAGACAATTGACCACCCAAGTTGACCGGTGATTCACGAACGTTAAAACTTGTAAAAACTATATGATGACATATATATGATTATATATATAGTTAACATGATATTATGATATGTAAACATATCATTAAGTATATTAACAATGAACTACATATGTAAAAACAAGACTACTAACTTAATGATTTTTAAACGAGACATATATGTAACGATTATCGTTGTAAAGACATTTAATGTATATATATCATATTAAGAGATATTCATACATGATAATATCATGATAATATAATAATTTAAAATCTCATTTGATATTATAAACATTGGGTTAACAACATTTAACAAGATCGTTAACCTAAAGGTTTCAAAACAACACTTACATGTAACGACTAACGATGACTTAACGACTCAGTTAAAATGTATATACATGTAGTGTTTTAATATGTATTTATACACTTTTGGAAGACTTCAATACACTTATCAAAATACTTCTACTTAACAAAAATGCTTACAATTACATCCTCGTTCAGTTTCATCAACAATTCTACTCGTATGCACCCGTATTCGTACTCGTACAATACACAGCTTTTAGATGTATGTACTATTGGTATATACACTCCAATGATCAGCTCTTAGCAGCCCATGTGAGTCACCTAACACATGTGGGAACCATCATTTGGCAACTAGCATGAAATATCTCATAAGATTACAAAAATATGAGTAATCATTCATGACTTACTTACATGAAAACAAAATTACATATCCTTTATATCTAATCCATACACCAACGACCAAAAACACCTACAAACACTTTCATTCTTCAATTTTCTTCATCTAATTGATCTCTCTCAAGTTCTATCTTCAAGTTCTAAGTGTTCTTCATAAATTCTAAAAGTTCTAGTTTCATAAAATCAAGAATACTTTCAAGTTTGCTAGCTCACTTCCAATCTTGTAAGGTGATCATCCAACCTCAAGAAATCTTTGTTTCTTACAGTAGGTTATCATTCCAATACAAGGTAATAATCATATTCAAACTTTGGTTCAATTTCTATAACTATAACAATCTTATTTCAAGTGATGATCTTACTTGAACTTGTTTTCGTGTCACGATTTTGCTTCAAGAACTTTGAGCCATCCAAGGATCCATTGAAGCTAGATCCATTTTTCTCTTTTCCAGTAGGTTCATCCAAGGAACTTAAGGTAGTAATGATGTTCATAACATCATTCGATTCATACATATAAAGCTATCTTATTCGAAGGTTTAAACTTGTAATCACTAGAACATAGTTTAGTTAATTCTAAACTTGTTCGCAAACAAAAGTTAATCCTTCTAACTTGACTTTTAAAATCAACAAAACACATGTTCTATATCTATATGATATGCTAACTTAATGATTTAAAACCTGGAAACACGAAAAACACCGTAAAACCGGATTTACGCCGTCGTAGTAACACCGCGGGCTGTTTTGGGTTAGTTAATTAAAAACTATGATAAACTTTGATTTAAAAGTTGTTATTCTGAGAAAATGATTTTTATTATGAACATGAAACTATATCCAAAAATTATGGTTAAACTCAAAGTGGAAGTATGTTTTTTAAAATGGTCATCTAGACGTCGTTCTTTCGACTGAAATGACTACCTTTACAAAAACGACTTGTAACTTATTTTTCCGACTAGAAACCTATACTTTTTTTGTTTGGATTCATAAAATAGAGTTCAATATGAAACCATAGCAATTTGATTCACTCAAAACGGATTTAAAATGAAGAAGTTATGGGTAAAACAAGATTGGATAATTTTTCTCATTTTAGCTACGTGAAAATTGGTAACAAATCTATTCCAACCATAACTTAATCAACTTGTATTATATATTATGTAATCTTGAGATACCATAGACACGTATACAATGTTTCGACCTATCATGTCGACACATCTATATATATTTCGGAACAACCATAGACACTCTATATGTGAATGTTGGAGTTAGCTATACAGGGTTGAGGTTGATTCCAAAATATATATAGTTTGAGTTGTGATCAATACTGAGATACGTATACACTGGGTCGTGGATTGATTCAAGATAATATTTATCGATTTATTTCTGTACATCTAACTGTGGACAACTAGTTGTAGGTTACTAACGAGGACAGCTGACTTAATAAACTTAAAACATCAAAATATATTAAAAGTGTTGTAAATATATTTTGAACATACTTTGATATATATGTATATATTGTTATAGGTTCGTGAATCAACCAGTGGCCAAGTCTTACTTCCCGACGAAGTAAAAATCTGTGAAAGTGAGTTATAGTCCCACTTTTAAAATCTAATATTTTTGGGATGAGAATACATGCAGGTTTTATAAATGATTTACAAAATAGACACAAGTACGTGAAACTACATTCTATGGTTGAATTATCGAAATCGAATATGCCCCTTTTTATTAAGTCTGGTAATCTAAGAATTAGGGAACAGACACCCTAATTGACGCGAATCCTAAAGATAGATCTATTGGGCCTAACAAACCCCATCCAAAGTACCGGATGCTTTAGTACTTCGAAATTTATATCATATCCGAAGGGTGTCCCGGAATGATGGGGATATTCTTATATATGCATCTTGTTATTGTCGGTTACCAGGTGTTCACCATATGAATGATTTTTATCTCTATGTATGGGATGTGTATTGAAATATGAAATCTTGTGGTCTATTGTTACGATTTGATATATATAGGTTAAACCTATAACTCACCAACATTTTTGTTGACGTTTTAAGCATGTTTATTCTCAGGTGATTATTAAGAGCTTCCGCTGTCGCATACTTAAATAAGGACAAGATTTGGAGTCCATGCTTGTATGATATTGTGTAAAAACTGCATTCAAGAAACTTATTTTGTTGTAACATATTTGTATTGTAAACCATTATGTAATGGTCGTGTGTAAACAGGATATTTTAAATTATCATTATTTGATAATCTACGTAAAGCTTTTTAAACCTTTATTGATGAAATAAAGGTTATGGTTTGTTTAAAAATGAATGCAGTCTTTGAAAAACGTCTCATATAGAGGTCAAAACCTCGCAACGAAATCAATTAATATGGAACGTTTTTAATCAATAAGAACGGGACATTTCAGTTGGTATCCGAGCGTTGGTCTTAGAGAACCAGAAAATTTGCATTAGTGTGTCTTATCGAGTTTGTTAGGATGCATTAGTGAGTCTGGACTTCGACCGTGTTTTTCTTTAAAAATGATTGCTTAAAATTTTTGTTGGAAACTATATATTTTTAACATATGAATATTATGTGATATATTAATCTCTTAACGTGTTTGATATTATGTGATAGATGTCTACCTCTAGAACAAGTTCCATTGACTCACCTAATAATAATGAAGAGTCAAATGTAACTTGGAATGATTTGTGGACTGATTCACAAGTTCCCGAAGAAGAACCGGAAGAAGAGTCGGAACCGGAAGAAGAATCGGAACCGGAAGAAGAATCGGAACCGGATGAAGAAATAGAACCGGTGGGGGAAATAATAAAACGGTTAAGTAAAAGAAAATCCTCAACCAACCGACCAAAGTTAATTATGGTCAATGGTGTTTCCGCCAAGGAAGCAAAATATTGGGAGGATTACCAATTCTCCGATGAATCGGATTTCGACGAGAATTCCGATGATGTTATAGAAATTACCCCAACTGAATTTAAAAAGGCAAAAGAAAATAATAAGGGAAAGGGCATAAAAATAGAGAAATCTAATTCCAACCCCGATGAACTTTATATGTATCGTCAACCCCCGAAGTCCTTAAGTTGTAACAATGACCCGGGAACCTCTAAACCACCAGGTTTTTCTAAACCAATGTGGACAACGACGGCTCGTATTAGGGGAACATCATATATCCCTAGAAACTTGGCAAAACGAACCAAAACCGAAGAAGAAGAAACGAGCGAGTCGGAATAAGATAGTTGTATTCGTGTGGTGTAATATATGGAATATAGTGTTCTTATGCTTTATGATATATGTAAAAATTGCTTGTATTAATAAGTATTTTTTTATGAATCTAACTCTTGTCTATTTTACAGTTTAAAAACACAAAATGGATAGACAACCCAATATTTTAAGAGACCTACCCGGAGACATGATTGATGAAATCTTGTCTAGAGTCGGCCAGAATTCTTCGGCACAACTATTTAAGGCGAGATCAGTTTGTAAGACATTCGAAGAACGTTCCAAGAATGTCTTGGTTTATAAGAGACTTTCGTTTGAAAGATGGGGGATATCACATTGGGAAACCCATAAGTTACGATGTGTTTACTTTGACGCATATATTGCGGGGAACCCAAATGCTATTTTACGCAACGGGTTAAGAAATTATTTTGACTCAATATATCCGAATATTGGACTTCGTGATTTAGAAAAAGCGGCTAACATGCAACATAAAGAAGCATGTTATGCTTACGGATTAGTAATGTTCGCTTCTCACCAAAGTGAGAACAAGAACATCGGGCTACAACTATTAAACAAAACGTTTCCACAAGTGACGGAGTCGGTAATTGGGGTAAGAAATGAGGTTTTTAGATTATTACGGGACTGTTGGACATTACGTAACCCTCGTCCCTTTGATGACGTTACAACACGCTGTCTTATCAACGGCCATAACGGTTATGTTGCACAAGACCAAGGATGGGAAGTAGTCCTAGTAAAACCAGAATGCATGACTTGTTTCTGGACGTATGAATTACGTGTCTTTATTGCCTTTACCGAACGACTTGTGTACTAGCTAGAATTGTCTTCACAACTATCTTGTATCAAAGTTATTGTATGCTATATTTCATGTTTTATGTAAAATAAGCGGTATTGTAAGTTTGTAAAATATTGTATAAAAGTTTGAACGCGAAATATTATTATAATCAGTTTTTCATATAGAATTGTAGTAGTTGAATTGTATATTAGCTACTAAGTATGAACTTAACGGGTAGGTACTACCCGAATTTAAACTTATAAAACGCTAATATGAAGAAAAAGCTTTTATAAATGAGTTCATATTATGCTACGAAATACTATTAACTACTCTTAATATTCTGTATGATTAACTTGTTCCATTTAACTATTTTGAAGGAAATGGCACCGACTACTCGACACACCGTGAATATGAATGAAGAGGAATTCCGTACTTTTCTAGCTTCAAACATAGCCGCAGTACAGGCTGCGCTACATACCAACAATAACCTTGGATCTGGCAGTACAGGAAATCGTGTAGGATGCACCTACAAAGAATTCACTGCCTGCAAACCTTTGGAATTTGATGGAACCGAAGGACCGATCGGATTGAAACGGTGGACCGAGAAGGTTGAATCGGTGTTTGCCATAAGTAAGTGTACTGAAGAGGACAAAGTGAAGTACGCTACGCATACCTTCACAGGTTCTGCGTTAACATGGTGGAATACCTATCTAGAGCAAGTGGGACAAGATGATGCGTACGCACTACCGTGGTCAGCATTCAAGCACTTGATGAACGAGAATTACCGTCCCAGAACCGAGGTCAATAAGCTCAAGACAGAACTTAGAGGGTTACGAACCCAAGGATTTGATATTACCACGTACGAAAGACGATTCACAGAATTGTGCCTATTGTGTCCGGGAGCATTCGAAGATGAGGAAGAGAAGATCGACGCGTTTGTGAAAGGATTACCGGAAAGAATCCAAGAAGATATAAGTTCACACGAGCCCGTCTCCATACAACAGGCATGTAGAATGGCTCACAAACTAGTGAACCAGATTGAAGAAAGAATTAAAGAACAGACTGCTGAAGAGGCCAATGTGAAGCAAGTCAAAAGAAAGTGGGAGGAAAACGGTGATAAGAATCACCAATATAACAACAACAGCAATTACAACAATAATCGCAACAATTATCCCAACAATCGCAACATCAATCGCAACTACAACAAACGGCCCAACAACAACAACAACAACAACAACAACAGCAACTACAACAATCATCCCAACAACAATAATAACCGCAACAACAACAACAATCAGAAGCAACTATGCCAAAGGTGTGAAAAGAATCACTCGGGGTTCTGCACCAAATTTTGCAACAAGTGTAAAAGAAATGGTCATAGCGCGGCGAAGTGTGAGGTCTACGGACCAGGGGTTAATAGAACGAAAGGAACAAATGGTGTCAGAACGAGTAATGGCGGAGCAAGTAGTGTCGGAGCAAGTTATGCCAATGTAGTTTGTTATAAATGTGGAAAACCAGGCCACATTATTAGAAATTGCCCGAACCAGGAGAACACGAATGGACAAGGCCGTGGAAGAGTTTTCAATATTAATGCGGTAGAGGCACAGGAAGACCCGGAGCTTGTTACGGGTACGTTTCTTATTGACAATAAATCTGCTTACGTTTTATTTGATTCGGGTGCGGATAGAAGCTATATGAGTAGAGATTTTTGTGCTAAATTAAGTTGTCCATTGACGCCTTTGGATAGTAAATTTTTACTCGAATTAGCAAATGGTAAATTAATTTCAGCAGATAATATATGTCGGAATCGAGAAATTAAACTGGTTAGCGAAACATTTAAGATTGATTTGATACCAGTAGAGTTAGGGAGTTTTGATGTGATAATCGGTATGGACTGGTTGAAAGAAGTGAAAGCGGAGATCGTTTGTTACAAAAATGCAATTCGCATTATACGAGAAAAAGGAAAACCCTTAATGGTGTACGGAGAAAAGGGCAACACGAAGCTACATCTTATTAGTAATTTGAAGGCACAAAAACTAATAAGAAAAGGTTGCTATGCTGTTCTAGCACACGTCGAGAAAGTACAAACTGAAGAAAAGAGCATCAATGATGTTCCCATTGCAAAAGAATTTCCCGATGTATTTCCGAAAGAATTACCGGGATTACCCCCACATCGATCCGTTGAATTTCAAATAGATCTTGTACCAGGAGCTGCACCAATAGCTCGTGCTCCTTACAGACTCGCACCCAGCGAGATGAAAGAACTGCAAAGCCAATTACAAGAACTTTTAGAGCGTGGTTTCATTCGACCAAGCACATCACCGTGGGGAGCTCCTGTTTTGTTTGTCAAGAAGAAAGATGGTACATTCAGGTTGTGTATCGACTACCGAGAGTTGAACAAACTTACCATCAAGAACCGCTACCCACTACCGAGAATCGACGACTTATTTGATCAACTACAAGGCTCGTCTGTTTATTCAAAGATTGACTTACGTTCCGGGTATCATCAAATGCGGGTGAAAGAAGATGATATTCCAAAGACTGCTTTCAGAACACGTTACGGTCATTACGAGTTTATGGTCATGCCGTTTGGTTTAACTAATGCACCAGCTGTGTTCATGGACCTTATGAACCGAGTGTGTGGACCATACCTTGACAAGTTTGTCATTGTTTTCATTGATGACATACTTATTTACTCAAAGAATGACCAAGAACACGGTGAACATTTGAGAAAGGTGTTAGAAGTATTGAGGAAGGAAGAATTGTACGCTAAGTTTTCAAAGTGTGCATTTTGGTTGGAAGAAGTTCAATTCCTCGGTCACATAGTGAACAAAGAAGGTATTAAGGTGGATCCGGCAAAGATAGAAACTGTTGAAAAGTGGGAAACCCCGAAAACTCCGAAACACATACGCCAGTTTTTAGGACTAGCTGGTTACTACAGAAGGTTCATCCAAGACTTTTCCAGAATAGCAAAACCCTTGACTGCATTAACGCATAAAGGGAAGAAATTTGAATGGAATGAAGAACAAGAGAAAGCGTTTCAGTTATTGAAGAAAAAGCTAACTACGGCACCTATATTGTCATTGCCTGAAGGGAATGATGATTTTGTGATTTATTGTGATGCATCAAAGCAAGGTCTCGGTTGTGTATTAATGCAACGAACGAAGGTGATTGCTTATGCGTCTAGACAATTGAAGATTCACGAACAAAATTATACGACGCATGATTTGGAATTAGGCGCGGTTGTTTTTGCATTAAAGACTTGGAGGCACTACTTATATGGGGTCAAAAGTATTATATATACCGACCACAAAAGTCTTCAACACATATTTAATCAGAAACAACTGAATATGAGGCAGCGTAGGTGGATTGAATTATTGAATGATTACGACTTTGAGATTCGTTACCACCCGGGGAAGGCAAATGTGGTAGCCGATGCCTTGAGCAGGAAGGACAGAGAACCCATTCGAGTAAAATCTATGAATATAATGATTCATAATAACATTACTACTCAAATAAAGGAGGCGCAACAAGGAGTTTTAAAAGAGGGAAATTTAAAGGATGAAATACCCAAAGGATCGGAGAAGCATCTTAATATTCGGGAAGACGGAACCCGGTATAGGGCTGAAAGGATTTGGGTACCAAAATTTGGAGATATGAGAGAAATGGTACTTAGAGAAGCTCATAAAACCAGATACTCAATACATCCTGGAACGGGGAAGATGTACAAGGATCTCAAGAAACATTTTTGGTGGCCGGGTATGAAAGCCGATGTTGCTAAATACGTAGGAGAATGTTTGACGTGTTCTAAGGTCAAAGCTGAGCATCAGAAACCATCAGGTCTACTTCAACAACCCGAAATCCCGGAATGGAAATGGGAAAACATTACCATGGATTTCATCACTAAATTGCCAAGGACTGCAAGTGGTTTTGATACTATTTGGGTAATAGTTGATCGTCTCACCAAATCAGCACACTTCCTACCAATAAGAGAAGATGACAAGATGGAGAAGTTAGCACGACTGTATTTGAAGGAAGTTGTCTCCAGACATGGAATACCAATCTCTATTATCTCTGATAGGGATGGCAGATTTATTTCAAGATTCTGGCAGACATTACAGCAAGCATTAGGAACTCGTCTAGACATGAGTACTGCCTATCATCCACAAACTGATGGGCAGAGCGAAAGGACGATACAAATGCTTGAAGACATGCTACGAGCATGTGTTATTGATTTCGGAAACAGTTGGGATCGACATCTACCATTAGCAGAATTTTCCTACAACAACAGCTACCATTCAAGCATTGAGATGGCGCCGTTTGAAGCACTTTATGGTAGAAAGTGCAGGTCTCCAATTTGTTGGAGTGAAGTGGGGGATAGACAGATTACGGGTCCGGAGATTATACAAGAAACTACCGAGAAGATCATCCAAATTCAACAACGGTTGAAAACCGCCCAAAGTCGACAAAAGAGCTACGCTGACATTAAAAGAAAAGATATAGAATTTGAAATTGGAGAGATGGTCATGCTTAAAGTTGCACCTTGGAAAGGCGTTGTTCGATTTGGTAAACGAGGGAAATTAAATCCAAGGTATATTGGACCATTCAAGATTATTGATCGTGTCGGACCAGTAGCTTACCGACTTGAGTTACCTCAACAACTCGCGGCTGTACATAACACTTTCCACGTCTCGAATTTGAAGAAATGTTTTGCTAAAGAAGATCTCACTATTCCGTTAGATGAAATCCAAATCAACGAAAAACTTCAATTCATCGAAGAACCCGTCGAAATAATGGATCGTGAGGTTAAAAGACTTAAGCAAAACAAGATACCAATTGTTAAGGTTCGATGGAATGCTCGTAGAGGACCCGAGTTCACCTGGGAGCGTGAAGATCAGATGAAGAAGAAATACCCGCATCTATTTCCAGAAAATTCGTCAACACCTTCAACAGCTTAAAATTTCGGGACGAAATTTATTTAACGGGTAGGTACTGTAGTGACCCGAACTTTTCCATGTTTATATATATTAATTGAGATTGATATTTACATGATTAAATGTTTCCAACATGTTAAGCAATCAAACTTGTTAAGACTTGATTAATTGAAATAGGTTTCATATAGACAATTGACCACCCAAGTTGACCGGTGATTCACGAACGTTAAAACTTGTAAAAACTATATGATGACATATATATGATTATATATATAGTTAACATGATATTATGATATGTAAACATATCATTAAGTATATTAACAATGAACTACATATGTAAAAACAAGACTACTAACTTAATGATTTTTAAACGAGACATATATGTAACGATTATCGTTGTAAAGACATTTAATGTATATATATCATATTAAGAGATATTCATACATGATAATATCATGATAATATAATAATTTAAAATCTCATTTGATATTATAAACATTGGGTTAACAACATTTAACAAGATCGTTAACCTAAAGGTTTCAAAACAACACTTACATGTAACGACTAACGATGACTTAACGACTCAGTTAAAATGTATATACATGTAGTGTTTTAATATGTATTTATACACTTTTGGAAGACTTCAATACACTTATCAAAATACTTCTACTTAACAAAAATGCTTACAATTACATCCTCGTTCAGTTTCATCAACAATTCTACTCGTATGCACCCGTATTCGTACTCGTACAATACACAGCTTTTAGATGTATGTACTATTGGTATATACACTCCAATGATCAGCTCTTAGCAGCCCATGTGAGTCACCTAACACATGTGGGAACCATCATTTGGCAACTAGCATGAAATATCTCATAAGATTACAAAAATATGAGTAATCATTCATGACTTACTTACATGAAAACAAAATTACATATCCTTTATATCTAATCCATACACCAACGACCAAAAACACCTACAAACACTTTCATTCTTCAATTTTCTTCATCTAATTGATCTCTCTCAAGTTCTATCTTCAAGTTCTAAGTGTTCTTCATAAATTCTAAAAGTTCTAGTTTCATAAAATCAAGAATACTTTCAAGTTTGCTAGCTCACTTCCAATCTTGTAAGGTGATCATCCAACCTCAAGAAATCTTTGTTTCTTACAGTAGGTTATCATTCCAATACAAGGTAATAATCATATTCAAACTTTGGTTCAATTTCTATAACTATAACAATCTTATTTCAAGTGATGATCTTACTTGAACTTGTTTTCGTGTCATGATTTTGCTTCAAGAACTTTGAGCCATCCAAGGATCCATTGAAGCTAGATCCATTTTTCTCTTTTCCAGTAGGTTCATCCAAGGAACTTAAGGTAGTAATGATGTTCATAACATCATTCGATTCATACATATAAAGCTATCTTATTCGAAGGTTTAAACTTGTAATCACTAGAACATAGTTTAGTTAATTCTAAACTTGTTCGCAAACAAAAGTTAATCCTTCTAACTTGACTTTTAAAATCAACTAAACACATGTTCTATATCTATATGATATGCTAACTTAATGATTTAAAACCTGGAAACACGAAAAACACCGTAAAACCGGATTTACGCCGTCGTAGTAACACCGCGGGCTGTTTTGGGTTAGTTAATTAAAAACTATGATAAACTTTGATTTAAAAGTTGTTATTCTGAGAAAATGATTTTTATTATGAACATGAAACTATATCCAAAAATTATGGTTAAACTCAAAGTGGAAGTATGTTTTCTAAAATGGTCATCTAGACGTCGTTCTTTCGACTGAAATGACTACCTTTACAAAAACGACTTGTAACTTATTTTTCCGACTAGAAACCTATACTTTTTTTGTTTAGATTCATAAAATAGAGTTCAATATGAAACCATAGCAATTTGATTCACTCAAAACGGATTTAAAATGAAGAAGTTATGGGTAAAACAAGATTGGATAATTTTTCTCATTTTAGCTACGTGAAAATTGGTAACAAATCTATTCCAACCATAACTTAATCAACTTGTATTATATATTATGTAATCTTGAGATACCATAGACACGTATACAATGTTTCGACCTATCATGTCGACACATCTATATATATTTCGGAACAACCATAGACACTCTATATGTGAATGTTGGAGTTAGCTATACAGGGTTGAGGTTGATTCCAAAATATATATAGTTTGAGTTGTGATCAATACTGAGATACGTATACACTGGGTCGTGGATTGATTCAAGATAATATTTATCGATTTATTTCTGTACATCTAACTGTGGACAACTAGTTGTAGGTTACTAACGAGGACAGCTGACTTAATAAACTTAAAACATCAAAATATATTAAAAGTGTTGTAAATATATTTTGAACATACTTTGATATATATGTATATATTGTTATAGGTTCGTGAATCAACCAGTGGCCAAGTCTTACTTCCCGACGAAGTAAAAATCTGTGAAAGTGAGTTATAGTCCCACTTTTAAAATCTAATATTTTTGGGATGAGAATACATGCAGGTTTTATAAATGATTTACAAAATAGACACAAGTACGTGAAACTACATTCTATGGTTGAATTATCGAAATCGAATATGCCCCTTTTTATTAAGTCTGGTAATCTAAGAATTAGGGAACAGACACCCTAATTGACGCGAATCCTAAAGATAGATCTATTGGGCCTAACAAACCCCATCCAAAGTACCGGATGCTTTAGTACTTCGAAATTTATATCATATCCGAAGGGTGTCCCGGAATGATGGGGATATTCTTATATATGCATCTTGTTATTGTCGGTTACCAGGTGTTCACCATATGAATGATTTTTATCTCTATGTATGGGATGTGTATTGAAATATGAAATCTTGTGGTCTATTGTTACGATTTGATATATATAGGTTAAACCTATAACTCACCAACATTTTTGTTGACGTTTTAAGCATGTTTATTCTCAGGTGATTATTAAGAGCTTCCGCTGTCGCATACTTAAATAAGGACAAGATTTGGAGTCCATGCTTGTATGATATTGTGTAAAAACTGCATTCAAGAAACTTATTTTGTTGTAACATATTTGTATTGTAAACCATTATGTAATGGTCGTGTGTAAACAGGATATTTTAAATTATCATTATTTGATAATCTACGTAAAGCTTTTTAAACCTTTATTGATGAAATAAAGGTTATGGTTTGTTTAAAAATGAATGCAGTCTTTGAAAAACGTCTCATATAGAGGTCAAAACCTCGCAACGAAATCAATTAATATGGAACGTTTTTAATCAATAAGAACGGGACATTTCACCAAAATGGTGGGACCGATAAGTACCATTAATGAAGAAGAATTTGCTTCGATTCCGAAATTCACCATTCCACAACCTTCCAACCCAATATTCTCAATAGACGAGTCATCTACCAAAGATGAACTACAAGCTGTAATAGATATTGACACCTCGAATTTTACCCAATTGGGTAATAGAGGTGAAAACTTTGATCCCGAGAATAAACAGAAGGAAATGTTAGAAATTGTCCACCCTATAAAAATATGTATGTCGGTGTATATCGATCCATTTGACCAAGAACCAGAAAAGAGACATATCCATTTACTAAAAGCTACACTTAAAAAAGAATTAAGTAGTGACGATCGGGTGGGTCTAAACTTTAAACCCATTGATATATTTTATACCACCCGAGATGTAAATAACTGGCTCACTATTTTAATTCGTGGAACTTATTCTACCGACTTCACATGTCGTCAGCTAAGTATGGGAAAGTCTAACCCCACTTAACGTTAAATTCGGGATTCAGGTTAGTGCATAACTCGTTAATAAACATGCATAATAAGTTAGGGTAAAAGACGCATTTTCAAAAATTAGCAAACAGTTTAGAAAAGCAACCGTTTTTGAAGAAAAACATGTGTGATAAAACAAGAAGGAATGAACAATGAGGCGCACCATCTATCATTCGACGAGCTTTGTAATTACAAACTGGGTATTTTTAATCACTTTTCTACACTTATCACCCTCGTGAATTTATAATTGTAGTCTAATTTCATGCAAATGAGGGCATTGCATGATCTCAAGTGTGGGGAAGGGTTATAAATTCTCTCGGGTTTGCACTTGGTTTATTTGCCAAATTTTGTAAAAATTTTCAAATAAATGAATTCAAAATCATGTTTGTACATATTTATGAATGATGAAAACTAGGTGTTAATACCGAAATTATCGTTACCTCGGAAAGGACATAAATTGAGAAACACCCTAAAACACTTGAATTCATTTAAAATGGAATAAAGGAGAATAAAAAGGCAAAAAAAAGTAAGTAAGTGTGGGGAGAATGTACCAAGTTATTCAATTAAAAAACTATCTATCACATGTTTCTGTAAAGTTATTGCAGGTGCTTTTGTTTTAGACTAAATTGACTGTTTTACCCGCAATATTATAATAAAGATAAAAGAAAAGATGGATCTACACGATGAATCAATTCCATCATTAAAAGGAAGTAAAGTCTTCCGAAAAAGACACGCGCTTCTTGATTTAGGTCAAGAAGTTATCATCCAGACCAGCTGTAGGTTGACAAAAAATCTAGAAAAGTCATCTCTAAAATCAGCAGGAAATCCACGGACCTCAGCATCAAACAGGGTCGCCATGTGGTCAGACTTATCCTAACCACGAGAGGATCTGTCTCGTAAAATGGGGAGGGCGCCGTGCAAATTAGCTTGATAAGACTAATGAATCAGACCCCCAGAAAGGATAATCTCCTTAAAGATTAAAAAATCAGCATTTAAGCCTGATATTACTCAATCCTTGAGATTGACTTTAAATATTGAGAATTACAAACTCATGAAATTCGATGAAATCTAAACTCGAGCTTGAACGAGAAAATATTTTGATCAAATTAAAACCGATTTGTTTTCTGAAAACCTATTTTCAATGCGTTCGTTACCATTGAACGTAAAATCTTAAGAATTCACCTGAAATTCATTAGGTCACCTGAACCAAATCGGGTGTCAACCGTAAGAACGGTGGTTGCATAGCATGGTCGAAGACAGAACCTTGTGCCAGACCGAAAAATTATAGGGTGATCTTTACTATTGCTCCTACAAAGGATAGTAATTGCATCCGACACGTTGTAGACCATGAAAATCTGCATGTCATTAGACATCGCCTTAACAGTTGCTTGTTCAAAGCTTTCCTTTACAACCGGACGGTAGTTTACCGAAAGGTGATATACGGAGCAAGTATACTGGACGTGTTGCTTTCCTAATACAAGGTTAGCAAGTGGGTGACACAAAACCATAAGTTTTGAGCTAAAATTTTCAAATCTGAAACCCACCAAACCCACAAAAACATTTTGTAAACACCGGTGAAGGGTTATTCCGGAAAACTTATCTAGGGTAAAAGCTAGAATGAATTTTCAAAAGATCAAATATTTTCATAAAGATCCAATTTCCTTAAAGGATCTAAATTTTTAATAGTCATGTGGGACTGTAAACCACATCGTCACTATCATTGTTTATACCGCCGTATCAAAATTACTAATGTATAAAGTGTGAAGAATAAAGAAGTGATTCGAGTGATTTAATTTCAAGTTCTGTATTGCTTGAGGACAAGCAACGCTCAAGTGTGGGGATATTTGATAGTGCTCCAAACGAACATATATTTAGTCGCAATATCATCCCACTATGAAAAGTTTTTAGTTGTAATTATTCTATTTTTAAGTTGTAATCGTTTAAATAAATAAATGTGAAGACAAAGCATGAAGATTAAAGAATTGAAGAAAAAGTGCCACTAAAGCCATAGTGCACTCAAAAGTGCTACTAAAAGTGAGTTAAAGACTTGCGCGGATTTTGGGAGTTAAGGAAAATAATTTTTTGTGCAAATTACAAATTGTAAAACACAAAGTACAAGATATTAAATAGTACGAAAGGTCGTTCGAAAATCCGAAACCGGGACCTGAGCCAACTATCAACGCCCGACTCAACGGACCAAAAATTACAAGTCAACTATGCACAAGAATATAATATAATATTTAAATAATTATATAAATTATTTATATATTATATTAAATAACGTCGACAAGCTAGAAAACAAGGCATGTGGGCTGGATCCAGGTGGCCATGCGATCGCATAGCCTGGTAGCCATTTTTCCATGCGATCGCATGGGCTGAAAATTCTGGCCACATCTATAAATACCAACGAATTCGGCCAGAATAAAGATACAATAATAATAATACTCCCTCTGTAATATATATATATATATATATATATATATATATATATATATATATATATATATATATATATATATATATATATATAATATATTAGTTTTATATTAGGTTAGTTTGGGTTATGTAAAGGTTATTTTACGGGTTTTAAAGTCGAAGTTCTGTAGCTACGCGATAAATACTCAATGTAAGTTATGTTCTCCTTTTTAAATTAATGTCTTGTAACTAAGTTATTATTATGCTTATTTAAATCGAAGTAATCATGATGTTGGGCTAAATATTAAAGATGGGGTAATTGGGCTTTGTACCATAATTGAGGTTTGAACAAAAGAACGACACTTGTGGAAATTAGACTATGGGCTATTAATGGGCTTTATATTGTTTAATTGAATGATAGTTCGTTAATTTAATATAAAGATTTACAATTGGATGTAATTATAAATAACCACATACACTCGATCGGACACGATGGGCGGGATATTTATAAGTACTAATAATCGTTCATTTAACTGGACACGGGAATGGATTAATAGTCAATGGACTCATTAAAACAGGGGTGGATTACATGCAAGGACACTTTGTGTAATTGATAATAAAGTATTAAAACCTTATTACAGTTTAAGTCCCCAATTAGTTGGAATATTTGACTTCGGATATAAGGATAATTTGACGAGGACACTCGCACTTTATATTTATGACTGATGGACTGTTATGGACAAAAATCAGATGGACATATTGAATAATCCAGGATAAAGGACAATTAACCCATGGTAATAAATTAAAATCAACACGTCGAACATCATGATTACGGAAGTTTAAATAAGCATAATTCCTTTATTTCATATTTCATCGCACTTTTATTTACTGTCATTTTATTTAATTGCACTTTTAATTATCGTACTTTTTAATTATCGCAATTTTATTTATTGTCATTTTATTTATCGCACTTTAATTATTGTCATTTACTTTACGCTTTAAATTAAGTTTTATTTTTAATATTTTACATTAGGTTTTAACTGCGACTAAAGTTTTAAAATCGACAAACCGGTCATTAAACGGTAAAATCCCCCTTTTATAATAATAATACTACTTATATTTATATATATATTTATATACAAATTTAGTTTTAAAAATATAGCGTTAAACTTGGCTAGATCCCTGTGGAACGAACCAGACTTACTAAAAACTACACTACTGTACGATTAGGTACACTGCCTATAAGTGTTGTAGCAAGGTTTAGGTATTTCCACTCTATAAATAAATAAATAACTTGTGTAAAATTGTATCGTATTTAATAGTATTTCCTAATAAAAATATAACTATTTCGTATACACCTCGCATAACATCACCTACAATATCAAATCGTGCAAAAACCCCAAAATCCAAATAAGTGACGCAATATAAAAAAAGAATGTATGAAAATCAGTATTCATGCCAATAATAAGTAGATGAAATATACTTAATTATTTAATAAACTTTAAAAGCATGAAAGAAATTGATTTGTCCCTTTGTATATGAAGTGTCGACATGAGCGTCAAATCTATAAGCACCTACGTTGATGTGTATACATTTACTGTAAGACTAAAAGAGAAAAATAGATGTTTACACATATTAAATAGCTGGGATTGTAACACACGAAAAGTTGGACGAAAGGAGAAACTCACAAGCCATCCCACAGTAAGTTCCAAAGGTTAGTTACTATAACCATCATTGGTGCCTTGAATGCTCCGAAAGACAATATAATCACATAGAGCTAACTGAACCTACTAATGAAGTAACAAATATACTCATGGTATATATTACCCAAAACAAACAGAACCTATTATCAAATGAAATTTACAACTCAATTTTAACAACAACCTAACTGAAGAAGCAGACAAAGCATAAAAATTAATGCAGCATATAATTAAATGATTTTTCACGTTATTCTCGCTGAAAATTTAACAAAAAGCCATACATACCATTAAATTTCCTCATCATACCTATTTTAGTTTAGATTACTGTTATTTGCAAAAGATCCAATCGCCCCTAAACTAATAGCTCCAAATGCATTGACAAAAGCCCCTGCAAGTTAAAATGGTAAGTACAACTCTAACGTTATATGTTGAATCAATTCCAACAAAGACGCTTTTAAGGTGTATACACTAAAAGAAATTCAAGCTTAATACAAATTTTTAAATTCCCTCTTTCTATTTCAGACCCGTAACTATCAAATTACGTAAAAATAGCATAGAATAGTGAATGCTCTTGTTTCTACCTAAGTTTTTCTTAAATACCAGTTTAGTTGTTCAGTGCGCTTGTATACATTTGTGTGTCATTGTAACTAATCTTTCCTATCCAAATATAAGAATAGACATGAATTAGTAGTCTTCTGTTAAGCCCACTAACAATTAAATACAAAAAGTAATATCAATACCATTACACCTTTAAATTCAGCATTTGTATGTACCCGTTAGTATAAGTATCACTTGTAATGGATATAAAGTAATAATAAATAAAAATAATAACTCTAGAAATAATTGGTAATTGTTATAATTCAGTAGTCTTATAACTACCTTTAGAGGTTTGATTCTTGATGTTATAATTCAATAGGCTTATAACTACCTTTAGAGGTTTGATTATTGATTAAGAATGCTAATAATGAAGTGTAAGAACAAAGATGATAATGGAGAGAAAGAAAGAAACACTTTGTAAGTGTGAGAAATGGTGCAAGTTTAATGCTTGCATTCATAGCTATTTATAGCAAAAATATCACAAGTTTAGGTAATACAATAATATTACTTTTGTGTATCAATAATTGACTATCCATTTATATATATATATATATTTATATATTATAACACTCCCCCTTGGATAGTAATTTTGTTTGTTGAAGATCAACTGTAAGTTACTGCCTCGTTAAAAACCTTGCTAAAGAAAACCCAGTGGGAAAAACTTTAGCTAAGGGGAAAAGAGTGCAGCATGGAGTTGACTCCCCCTCAAGTAGACATCGCTTCGGTTGTTACATCTTTTGAACATGTCTCATGCCAATGTTATGAACGTGTGTTCTGAAAATAGCAGTTGAAAGTGCTTTCGTGAAAAGATCAGCAGAGTTTTTGCTGGATTGAACATATCTCATTTCAATCTCGTTGTCCTTAATGAGATTTTGAGTGTATGAGAAGAATCTAGGAGGTATGTGTTTGGTTCGGTCACTTTTGATATACCCTTCTTTCATCTGTGCTATGCAAGCTGCATTATCTTCATAGATAATTGTTGGACTTTTATCGCGTTCAAGTCCACAAGAATCAGTAATGATTTGTGTCATTGATCTCAACCAAAAACATTCCCGAGTAGCTTCATGTAATGCAATCACTTCGGCATGATTTGATGATGTAGCAACAAGTGTTTGTTTTTGAGAACGCCATGATATTGCAGTACCTCCATTTAGGAATACATATCCAGTTTGAGATTTAGCTTTATGTGGATCAGATAAATAACCTGCATCAGCATAACCAACCAAATCTTGTTTTGATTCGTTAGAATAAAATAATCCTAAATCAGTAGTTCCTCGAAGGTATCGAAATATGTGTTTGATCCCATTCCAGTGTCTTTTGGTAGGAGCAGAGCTGAACCTTGCCAACAAATTAACTGCAAAAGAAATGTCAGGTCTTGTACAATTTGTAAGATACATAAGAGCTCCAATTGCACTAAGATATGGTACTTCTGGTCCAAGAATATCTTCATGATCTTCACATGGACGAAATGGATCAGTTTCAACATTGAGTGATCTAACAACCATAGAAGTACTTAATGGTTTTGCCTTGTCCATATTGAAACGTTTCAAAATCTTTTCAGTATATGTTGTTTGATGTACAAGTAAACCATTAGGCATATGCTCAATTTGTAAACCAAGGCAATACTTGGTTTTTCCGAGATCTTTCATTTCAAATTCTTTCTTTAGAAGTTGAATGGCTTCATGGATCTCTTTATTTGTACCTATGATATTAAGATCATCAACATAAACAGCTATGATCACATATCCGGATGTTGTTTTCTTAATGAAAACACAAGGGCAAGTAAGGTTATTTGTATACCCTTTGCTTATCAAGTAATCACTTAATCGGTTATACCACATACGTCCCGATTGTTTTAACCCATATAAAGATCTTTGTAATTTAATCGAATACATTTCTTTGGGTTTTTGCATTTGATGCTTCTGGTACCTTAAATCCTTCAGGTATCTTCATATATATATCACTATCAAGTGATCCATATAGGTAAGCAGTCACAACATCCATGAGATGCATTTCTAAATTTTTAGAAACTGCCAGGCTGATTAAGTACCTAAAAGTAATTGCATCCATAACAGGGGAATAAGTTTCTTCATAATCAATTCCCGGTCTTTGAGAAAAACCTTGAGCTACAAGTCTAGCTTTATACCTTGTAACTTCATTTTTCTCATTTCTTTTTCGGACAAAAATCCATCTGTATCCTACAGGTTTCACATCTTTAGGAGTGAGAATGATGGATCCGAAAACTTTTCTTTTATTGAGTGATTCTAATTCAGCTCGTATTGCTTCTTTCCATTGAGCCCAATCATGTCTATTTTGACATTCAACTATAGATGTTGGTTCTGGATCATCATCATTATTCATGATGTCATATGCAACATTAAATGAAAATTTCTCATCAAGATTTTTCATTTCATTTCGGTTCCATAATATTTTTGAATATGCATAATTGATTGCAATTTCTGTATTGACATCATCAATCTCCTCTGCAGTAGGAGTACTGATTTGTGGTTCTTCTTGAACACTTTCTTTTACTTCATTATCAGCTGATTTTCTTTTTCGAGAATTTTTATCCTTTGAACCAATTGGTCTTCCACGTTTCTGACGTGGCAAAGATTCATGAGTGACGTTATTGCCAGCTTTTGGAATTTCAATTCGAGCTGGAGTATTTACTGCTGGTATATATGATTTTGTCACCGTTTTTGTATCTGTAAATGCATCAGGCAATTGATTTGCAAGTTCTTGTATATGCATTATCTTTTGAACTTCTTTCTCGCATTCTTTTGTGCGAGGATCAAGATACTTTAATTGAGGTTCACACCATGAAACATCATTTTCTTTATTTTTCATTTCTCCCCCTAATCTAGGGAACAATGTTTCATTAAAATGACAATCAGCAAAACGTGCTGTAAAAACGTCACCTGTCATAGGTTCAATATACCTTAATATTGAAGATGTTTCATATCCAACATATATTCCCAACCTCCTTTGAGGACCCATTTTTGTACGTTGTGGTGTCGCAATTGGAACATACACTGCACAACCAAATGTTCTAAGATGGGAAATATTTGGCTCTTGACCAAAAGCAAGTTGTAGGGGGGAATATTTATGACTTGCACTTGGTCTGATGCGAATCAATGCAGCAGCATGTAAAATTGCATGACCCCATATAGATACAGGGAGTTTTGTTCTCATTATCAATGGTCTAGCGATTAACTGTAAACGTTTAATCAATGACTCGGCAAAACCATTTTGTGTATGCACATGAGCAACAGAATGTTCAACAACAATTCCTATAGACATGCAATAGTCATTAAATGCTTGAGATGTAAATTCACCAGCATTATCAAGTCTCACCCTTTTAATGGTGTAATCAGGAAAATGAGCTCTCAATTTAATAATTTGGGCAAGAAATTTTGCAAATGCCACATTACGGCTTGATAACAGACAAACATGAGACCATCTGCTAGATGCGTCTATTAGAACCATGAAATATCTAAATGGTCCACATGGTGGATGAATTGGTCCACATATATCACCTTGAATTCTTTCAAGAAACATTGGTGATTCTTTCTCAACTTTAAGTGGTGAGGGTCTAGTTATCAATTTTCCAAGAGAGCAAGATGTACATGGAACCATTGTATCATGATGGATTTTTCTATCCTTTAGTGGATGTCCATGAGTACATTCAATAATCCTTTTCATCATTGTTGATCCTGGATGGCCTAACCTGTTATGCCATAAACTGAATACACCAGGATCAATATATTTTTCGTTAACTATCATATGTATTTCTGGTACATTTATATGTGTATAATGTAATCCAGAACTAAGTCTTGGCAGTTTTTCAACCACATGACTCTTGTCAGTGATACTTAAATATTTCTCATTTTCTGTTGTCACTGGCTGATAATCATATCCGTTAAGGTATATGTCGGAGAAACTCAATAAATTTCTGCTTGACTTGGGAGAAAATAAGACATCATTTATTAAAAATTTTGTACCATTTGGTAGTATGAAATTTGCCTTTCCTATCCCTTTTATCAAGTTAGCAGGTCCTGATATTGTATGTATAGTTCCTTCCGTTGGTTTTAGATCAATAAAATATTTCTCGGATTTAAGTATAGTGTGTGTAGTTCCACTGTCTGCTATACAGAGATCTCCACCACTTGATTGATGTTGTATTCCAGCAAAATTCATATTGAACTTCATATATAAGAAATAAATAGTGAGTACATTAATATTACACAATATTTTACAAGCAAATAGATAGTACTGAAACATTTGACATACATAGAATTAAAACATCAAACATAGAACTGGAACATTTGATAAAACATATAGAACTGAAACATTTGAGAAAACATGATGACAAAGGTTAAATCGTTTTATTTATAAAAGAAACATATTAATTTAATTCAAGAAATCTTCATATAAATCAGATGGTTGCTCAGTGACTGTTGGATCAATATTATCCACAAAATTTACTTCCTTTTCTTTACCTTTCAGCGAATCCTGATACATCTTAACAAGATGTTTAGATGTTCGGCAAGTATTAGCCCAGTGGCCCATTCTACCACATCTGTAACAAGATTCTTCAGAATTTTTAGAAGAATTTTCTTCAACATCTTGTTTAGTGGGCTTGTTTTGTGGTTGATATTTATATTTTCGTGGATTATTATTTCTTTGACCACCACGGCCACGACCACGTCCTCGCCCATTACCATTACCATAAGGATGGTTTCTACCATAGTTATGGATTTTGGCATGATGATGGTGATGGTTATTAAAACCACGACCTTGCCCGCGTCCTTGTCCCTTTTTATAATTATTTGCAGTATTTGCTTCAGGGATTGCAAGTGTACCAGTAGGACGGGATTGCTGATTTTTCATTAATAGCTCATCATTTTGCTCTGCAACTAAGAGATATGAATTAAGTTCAGGATATGTTTTGAACTTTAGCATTCTCAAATTTCTTTGCACTGTGATGTTTGCAGCATTCATTGTGGAGAAAGTTTTCTCCATCATGTCTGCATCACTTATTTCATGTTCACAAAATTTAAGTTGTGAGACTGTATTATACAGAGCTGAGCTGTATTCATTTACTTTCTTAAAGTCTTGGAACCTTAATGTTCTCCATTGATCCATAGCAGCTGGAAGTAAAATTTCTCTTTGATTATTGAATCTGCTTTTGAGACCTTCTCATAAAACATGGGGATCTTCTACAGTCACATAATTATTTTGTAAGCATTCATCAATATGTTGATGAATAAAGCAACATGCCGTTGCTTGTTCTTTTTCAGAACAAGTGTTGTTTTCATTTATGGTTTCAAGAATGCCCATTGATTTAAGATGCATTTTTACTTTTATAACCCATGGCATGTAGTTGTTTCCAGTTGATTCTAAAGGAGTAAATTTAAGCTTTTCCAGATTCGACATTTTCTATTATCAAAAATTAAAAAAAACAACATGATAAATTAGAGACAATTTATATTCATAAGTATATAAACATTAAACATAAATTTAATATAACATAAATGATAAGTAGGCGACAGTGTCAACCATATGTAAGCAATCATAAATAAATGTTATATAACATAAATGATAATTAGGTGACAGTGTCGACCATATAAATGTTAGATAATAGAAATATAAATGTTAGTAACATAAATGATAATTAGACGACAGTGTCGACCATATATTATTCAAGTGGTATAACCGACCATATATCATTTAGGTGGCAGAGCCAACCATAATTAGTATTAAGATTATCGTGCTGATAACGTGTTATAATTCAGTAGTCTTATAACTACCTTTAGAGGTTTGATTCTTGATGTTATAATTCAATAGGCTTATAACTACCTTTAGAGGTTTGATTATTGATTAAGAATGCTAATAATGAAGTGTAAGAACAAAGATGATAATGGAGAGAAAGAAAGAAACACTTTGTAAGTGTGAGAAATGGTGCAAGTTTAATGCTTGCATTCATGGCTATTTATAGCAAAAATATCACAAGTTTAGGAAATACAATAATATTACTTTTGTGTATCAATAATTGACTATCCATATATATATATATATATATTTATATATTATAACAGTAATGAATAATACACAATAAGTATCTAACAAAAATTTACCTCGATTGTACACATATTGAGACTACCTTTGAAATAATATTAGTTCACTTAAAATCTCAAAACATAAAACTCAACCCATAATAAAAAAAAAAAAAAAAAACATTTTGTATATGGGTTGTAAGATTTGCTTCTTTTTACGACTTGGTCTCTCCATTCGTTGACATCCGATAAAATGAAAAGAAAATGAATCATAATAAGGAGGGTTTACCTCTGATGTGTTGGTTATTCCGTCTCACATCAAAAGTCACAAAATTTATGCACGAATGAATTAGATGATTAAAACCCTAATAAACACTATGATGGAAACACTGATTCTGTACATCAATCCCGACAAACGAACCAACTATAAGACCTTAACTTGTCAGGTCGAGAGAATAAAATGAAAATAATTCCAATTTAATAAAAACATAACAAACCGTAAGCGATTGCACCGATAGTACGGCGATTGTGGTGGAAGTTGAGCGAGCGTCGGCGACTCTGGCGACCGATAGCAGCGGCAGTTTAGTGATGGCGGATGGTGGTTGAAGGTAAGCGAGCGGCAGTTATTTTATTACGTAGTACTATCTATTATGGAGTATAAAACAAATAAAATAACGATTACCTAGAACCAAGATTCGATCGAAAACAGATTTAACTTTTGATGGAACAGATTTATAGAGTCGCTAGTTATAATATCGCCAATCGAAAATATAGAACAAAAAAGGAAGATTCGAGAGAAGAAGATGAATAGAGATAAAATCGATATTCGATATCAACAAACCAATTTTCGGTGGATTCACGATTCTTTTTTTGCGTATGTACATCGCGGAGGGTAGATTTTGAGGATGGGTTGTGTTTTTTTCCGCAACAATCGGCTGGAGAGAGTGGTCGTGGTTAGGTTTTTGTTTTGCGAACAATCAGTTGGAGATGGTGGTTGTGTGTGGGATTTGATGGAGAAACTACCAGAGGGTAGTAGAGGTGGGAGAGTAGAAGCTGGTGAGGTGATGGTGGTAGAAAGGAGGAAGGAAGAAGGAAGTGGTAGAACCATCTGGAGAAGTCAGGTTTGGATACGATGGGTAAATAAATATCTAAAGTGTAAAAAGATGAAATTACCCTTTATTAATAAAATAATGAAGTGAACAGCGAATCTATATTTCTATTGAATATAATGATAATGATAATGATAATGATAATGATAATATAAAACCTATTATGTTTCTAATAATCATATTACATTACACAATTCAGTCCACAAATTATAATCAAAATTATATATAGCAATCAACAATAGTATAGCAAATATATAATTTACAACTATGCTCAACAATAACAATACCACAATTCTTGTAAAAAGGTTATATAAACTCCAAGATATTGTTGGTACATATACGATTAGATAACACATATAAGCATATGTGAATATAAAATCACAATCACAATATACATAAAAAGGCAGATTAAATCATGCTCGAGTTAAAATAATCATATGATTAAATTTGCGAACAACATGTAGAATCAGTTACAATTTATAAATAAATAAACTGATCAAATTATAATTATACATTACATAACATATTATATTATAAAACGATCTTCATATCCTTATAATTCATATTACCATATTTGCATATACCATATTATATATTTTATTTTATATATATATATATATATATATATATATATATATATATATATATATATATATATATATATATATATATATATACACTAAAGGAGATCGGAACTTGTGTCGTTTCCATCATTTTTTTCCCGTCCAACATCCCCTTTCACACTTTGAATTTTCACTTTCTCTTCCTCAACTATCTTGGAAGGAGGTCGGAACTTGTGTCGTTTCCATCATTTTTTTCCCGTCCAACATCCCCTTTCACACTTTGAATTTTCACTTTCTCTTCCTCAACTATCTTGGACTCCTAAATTCTGCAGGGGTTAAAAGCGTAACTTCAGTTTTTAATTTAAATCAAAAAGAAAAACCCACCGTAAACTTCAACGAGTCCTATCTTCCTACTAATCACGAATTAATTTTCACCGCTACTACCATTAAACTTAAATAATTTTACGAACAAAACAAGACTAACTACGTCCGAAACGGATACCTTTTTAAGAACGCTAACCACATCGACATCTAAACGGGTCTTAACATATGGGCTGTTTGTCTCTCTGAACATACACAACGCTACGTTAAATACGAACATGCAGGCCGAAAGCCCCCGCCGCATCGCGCGGGCTGCTCCGGACTAGTTTGTATATATTCTGAACTTGGGTAACAAGATATACATCACGTGTGTATTTATTTTATCTAATAAAATCATACCTAAGTCACGGAATCATGAAGTCACTTATATATGCGTTAATTTAAGTAACAGTAAACCAAATTTGATCGCATCGGATAAATGTCAAATATTATCTTTTCTTAAAATAATATTCAAAGGTCCACCGCTAATTTATATCATCGTATCATCGTATAAAACAGATTCGTGATGAATCATAATTCCACCTATTATTTATAATATAAATAAATTGTTTGATTATATATCATCACAATTAATTCAGGAACAAGAGAATCATATACTCGTCACGTTTATATTCGCTACTGTCCACTACGTATATTATATTAAAATCTCTTATAATTTATAAATCTATTATAACTAATAATAGTTCAATAAAATAGCATCACATATAAGGATTACAAATTGAAAGATTGTATGTAAAAATTTAATAAATTTTTCAAAGTCAGCAGGGGTAAATATTAAAAGAAAATCTTATTTTTTGGTAAAAAAAAATTTTCTTTTCATAGTGTAAATTTTTCTTTTTTACCGTTATATTCAGGTGCGACCCCTGTTTGTAGGTAAAATATATACGAAACTATAACGAGTAAATAAAATCCTAGTATATACGAAACTCTGTTTGTAGGTAAAATATATACGAAACTAAAACGAGTAATTAAAATCCTAGTATATACGAAACTAAAACGAGGCTGACCCCTGTTTGTAGGTAAAATATATACGAAACTAAAACGAGTAATTAAAATCCTAGTATATACGAAACTCTGTTTGTAGGCAAAATATATACGAAACTAAAACGAATAATTAAAATCCTAGTATATACGAAACTCTGTTTGTAGGCAAAATATATACGAAGTGTAGGCAAAATATATACGAAACATATACGAGAGTAATTAAAATCCTAGTCATATGGATGAGAAGCAGAAGAGTAGCACACCAAACTTGAACTTTCAGCTATCAACTAAGATTCTTAACCTTGTTCCCTTTATTTTATACTGAATCCATTTTTGCTTGTTAGGCGATGTGGGAAGTCTCAAAATAAACTGAGCTGCACAATTTAGACAAAAAGCTTATATAACTGAAACTTCCATCAATGACTATTAACGGCAGCTTGTATCTCTTCCAAATTTTTACCTTTTGTTTCAAGTACCAAGTACCAGTTTACTAGTGTCACTAGGCCACCATCAGTGCCCTTGATGTTAATGGAAAATATCTAGAGATAACATATATATCTAACTATTTGCAGTCTCATGAGAATCTAAACTGAATAAAGGTGGCAAAATGGGCAATTTATAACTCATTTGATCCATTTTCTCATATAAAACTTCTGGAAATTACAATTATTTCCCACACGTTTCAGATTTCTAATAATTAGATAATGCTTCATGAGTACAAATATATAATTCCAATTCAATAATAATCTATTTATTTTAGTGATAATTGTTATGAAGTTTTATGCATTATGTTAGAAATTTAGTGTAATTGAGGGATTTAATCTATACTTGTAAATGGGTTAGGAGGTACGGAGTGTACACCCATTAAGTGATAGATTGCCCGGACCCGAAAATGGTTTTCCATTATCACAAATTTGAGTGATTACGGAAGTATTATTCTTGCACTAGGTGGAAATAAAACAAACAACTTTATGAAAAGGATTTAATCTAGATTTCCTTGATTTGGTTGTTGGAAATAAAACAAACAACTTTATATAAAGGATTTGTTTTAGATTTGAAAACGATTTCCTTGATTTGGATGTTTGAAATAAAACAAACAACTTTATGTAAAGGATTTGTTTTAGATTTGAAAACGATTTCCTTGATTTGGATGTTTGAAATAAAACAAACAACTTTATGTAAAGGATTTGTTTTAGATTTGAAAACGAAATTAGTTAGTGAAACATCTCCATCGTGGAATAATACTTGTTTTTGGGTGCCTATAAATAGAGACTATCATTTATGAGAATAAGATATACGAAAAACACCTTAATACTCTTATGCAAAAGAGTTCTTGTTTACTGCCAATAACAAGAACTAATCTCTGTCTTATCCCAAAGTGATATTCGTGTAACCCAGGCAATAAGGGTCGAATAATTACTTTTGGAAAGTGATACCACGATTCAGTGATTTATCCGGCTATCGATTATTTTACCCTACACGAAATTTCAATAAAACATCCAACAATCGAAAGTAATTATTCGTTATAATCGATGGCGGCTACGATGAAACACATGACGACGAATTTCTCCAAACTTGATAAGTTTGAGGGAATTGATTTTAGGAGATGGCAAAAGAAGATGCACTTCTTTCTGAGCAGCATGAGTGTGGTGTACGTACTCAGCACACCAATTCCTGAAGATCATGGTGATGATGCCACTATTGAACAAATTCGGAAAAGGTGCAAGTGGGAGAACGATGACTACATCGCTAGAGGTTTAATCCTCAATGGTATGGCTGATTCCCTTTTTGATATTTACCTAAATGTTGAATCTTCTAAAGAACTATGGGACTGTTTAGAAACCAAGTATATGTCTGAGGATGCTTCTAGTAAAAAGTTCCTTGTTAGTAATTTTAATAATTACAAGATGGTCGATTCTAGACCGGTCTTGGAACAATACAATGAGCTCATTCGTATACTTGGTCAATTCACACAACATAAGATGAACATGGATGAGTCTATTCAAGTCTCAAGCATAATTGATAAACTACCTCCATCTTGGAAAGAATTTAAACATTCTTTGAAACATAAGAAGGAGGAGTTAACTCTTGTTGAGTTGGGTAGTCATCTGCGTATTGAGGAATCCCTCAGGTTGCAGGATAATGACAAGCCAAAGAGCAACGAAGTTGCTGGTACGTCTGTTGTCAATATGGTGGAACATAAAAAGTTCACTAGTAATAATGACAAAAAGGGCAAACGTAAACATCGAGGTTATAACAAGGCTAATCCGAACAAGAAGTCTAAATTGACTTGTTGGAAGTGTGGTAAAACTGGACACATAAAAAAGGATTGCAAGGTTATTTTTGGTAATAATAATGCCAAAGGATCTAGCACAAGCGGTTCGGGAAATGGTTTAAACAACCACAACTCGAAAGGTCAGAATATATTTAATAATTCAAATAAGAATTATTATGTTTCATATATATCTGAGGCTTATTTTGTGCAGGATGATGATGTCGCGTGGTGGGTTGACTCGGGAGCCACCACCCATGTATGCAAGGATAGATTTTGGTTCAAGACTTACGAGTCCGTGACTGATGGATCAATTCTTCATATGGGAAATGAGTCAACAGCCTCTGTTCATGGACGTGGAAGTGTGAATTTGTGTTTTAGTTCTGGAAAAACTATTTGTTTGTTTGATGTTTTGCATGTACCACAAATAAAGAAAAAATTTAGTTTCCAGTAGTGTGTTAAATTGTTGTGGTTATAAACAAGTGATTGAATCTGATAAGTTTGTTTTGTCAAAACATGGTATGTTTGTTGGTTTTGGTTATTTATGCAATAGAATGTTTAGACTTAACATTAATCACTTGAATGTTAATTTTGCTTTTATATCTACTTCTAGCATAAATAATTCTACACTTTGGCATGCTAGACTAGGACATATACACTTTAAAAGAATGCAAGATATGTCTAAAGATGGATTAATACCGGTTTTTGACATGAACAATGAAAAGTGTAAAACGTGTATGTTAACAAAGATCACTAAGAAACCATTTCAAAATGTACATCGTGATACTGAAATTTTGGAATTAATACATAGTGATTTATGTGATTTGCATGCTACTCCTACTTTAGGAAACAAGAAATATTTTGTGACTTTTATTGATGATGCTTCTAGATTTTGCTATGTTTATTTGTTACATACTAAGGATGAAGCATTAGATAAATTTAAAATATTTAAAACTGAAGTAGAATTACAACAAAAGGTTTTGATTAAAAGACTTAGAACAGATAGGGGAGGTGAATACATTGACCAATCGTATTTCCAATCCGTTGGTATTATCCATGAGACCACAGCTCCTTATACTCCACAACAAAATGGTATATCTGAAAGGAAGAATAGGGTCCTTAAGGAAATGGTTAATTCCATGTTATCCTATTCGGGTTTAAGTGAAGGATTTTGGGGGGAAGCTATGTTAACAGCTTGTTATTTGCTTAATAGAGTTCCTAACAAAAGAAACAAGATTACACCTTATGAACTTTGGAATAAAAGGAAACATAACTTGAATTATCTTCGTGTATGGGGTTGTAGGGCGGTTGTAAGACTGCCTGATCCCAAAAAGAAAAGTTTAGGTGAAAGAGGTATAGATTGCATTTTTATTGGATATGTTGAACATTCCAAGGCATATAGGTTCTATGTAATAGAGCCTAATGAATTTGTCTCAATCAATTCTGTGATTGATTCAAGGGATGCAATCTTTGATGAAAATCGATTTTCATCTATACCTAGACCAAAGGATATGATTCCAAGTAACAATGGAATCAATAAGGATTGTAATGATGAAGTCTCTGAAAAGGCTGTTGATCAGTCACTTGAGCTTCGGAAAAGCAAAAGAGAAAGGAAACCTAAATCATTCGGACCAGATTTTCAACTATACTTAGTTGAAGGTTCTAGGGATGATGTTTCTACCCAATATTCATATTGTTTCAATGTTGATGATGATCCTAAAACATATGATGAAGCAATGAGGTCTCAGGATGTTGCATTCTGGAAAGAGGCAATTAATGATGAGATGGATTCCATCATGGGCAATAACACTTGGGTGTTAGCTGATCTACCTCCCGGTTGCAAACCTTTGGGTTGCAAATGGATCTTCAAAAAGAAGATGAAGGTGGATGGAACTATTGAAAAGTTCAAGGCAAGGTTAGTCATTCAAGGCTTTAGACAAAAGTCTGGAATTGACTATTTTGATACTTATGCTCCTGTGGCACGTATCACTACCATTAGACTGCTGATTGCTTTGGCTACAATTCACAATCTGGTTATTCACCAGATGGATGTGAAGACAGCATTCTTGAATGGTGATTTGGATGAGGAGGTTTATATGAACCAACCTCAGGGCTTTGTCATGCCAGGAAATGAAAGCAAGGTGTGCAAACTTGTGAAGTCCTTATATGGTTTGAAACAAGCACCTAAGCAATGGCATCAGAAGTTTGATGAAGTAGTTTTATCTAGTGGTTTTAGATTGAACCAAGCAGATAAATGTGTGTATAGCAAATTTGATGATTCTGGTAAAGGAGTTATAATTTGTCTATATGTTGATGACATGTTAATCTTTGGGACTGACCAAAGTCAAGTTGATTTAACAAAAGAATTTTTGTCATCAAAGTTCTCCATGAAAGATATGGGGGAGGCTGACGTTATCCTTGGTATTAGGATCAAACGTGAAAGCAAAGGAATTTCAATTTCTCAATCTCATTATATTGAGAAGGTGTTGAGAAAGTTTAATTGCTTTGAATGTACTCCTGTGAGTACACCTGTTGATCCAAGTGAGAAGCTTATGCCTAACCAAGGTAAAGCTGTATCACAACTTGAGTATTCTCAGGTGATTGGCTGTTTGATGTACGCCATGACATGTACAAGGCCAGATATTGCTTTTGCTGTGGGAAAACTGAGTAGATATACTAGTAATCCTAGTACTCATCACTGGCAAGCAATTAGGCGGGTACTGAAGTATTTAAAGAAAACTATGGCATATAGTTTATCTTACAGTGGATTTCCTTCTGTAATAGAAGGATATTCTGATGCGAGTTGGATAACCAATATTGAAGATCATTCTTCAACGAGTGGTTGGGTGTTCTTGCTTGGGGGAGGTGCTATTTCATGGGCTTCTAAAAAGCAGACATGTATTACCAACTCAACGATGGAATCTGAGTTTGTTGCTTTAGCTGCTGCTGGTAAAGAAGCAGAATGGCTTAGAAACTTGATCCATGAGATACCATTATGGCCTAAACCTATAGCACCCATGTCTATCCATTGTGATAGTGCTGCGACATTGGCAAAAGCTTATAGCCAGATGTACAATGGAAAGTCTAGACACTTAGGTGTCAGACATAGTATGATTCGTGAACTCATCATGAATGGGGTGATTTCTATAGTGTTCGTAAGGTCACAACAGAATTTAGCTGATCACTTGACGAAGGGATTGGCAAGAGACTTGGTTGACAAGTCTGCTGTGGGGATGGGTTTAAAGTCCACATAAATTTCTAATTATAAGATACCCAATTCCCTTCTGATGAAAATTAGAAGTTGAATTCAATGCGGAAGGCTTATACTTAGAAATTTGGAGTACATAAATTTTATATCATCCCAAGGTAAGGTATGTACTCGGACCTGCTGAAGGTCAGGTTGAAGTCTAGCTTCTTAATAGTTCATTTGAAAAAGTGCAAGAGCAGGTGCATGACTGAAGTGAACTACCTATGTGAATGTGAAGTTTTGCCGCTTCAACAAAGCTTGGACTTTTAGCTTTGGATACATTCATGAAAGGATATGGACACATGGCTTGTAAAGTGTCAGGATAGCTTTAGAGTATTTGAAAACTTATGTGTATGTTATTTTCAGTTATTCAAAATGGGTTGAAGGGTTCAATTCTTAGAACACCCTGATTCTCGAATATTTGGAATGTGTAATGTACTAAGGTGAAAATTCAATCTTCAAGATATTTTCATTTATGCATGAGTTTTTGTTTTAATTTGTTTAATTCTCATGAAACGAATTGCACTAAATTGGGGAGGATTGTTAGAAATTTAGTGTAATTGAGGGATTTAATCTATACTTGTAAATGGGTTAGGAGGTACGGAGTGTACACCCATTAAGTGATAGATTGCCCGGACCCGAAAATGGTTTTCCATTATCACAAATTTGAGTGATTACGGAAGTATTATTCTTGCACTAGGTGGAAATAAAACAAACAACTTTATGAAAAGGATTTAATCTAGATTTCCTTGATTTGGTTGTTGGAAATAAAACAAACAACTTTATATAAAGGATTTGTTTTAGATTTGAAAACGATTTCCTTGATTTGGATGTTTGAAATAAAACAAACAACTTTATGTAAAGGATTTGTTTTAGATTTGAAAACGATTTCCTTGATTTGGATGTTTGAAATAAAACAAACAACTTTATGTAAAGGATTTGTTTTAGATTTGAAAACGAAATTAGTTAGTGAAACATCTCCATCGTGGAATAATACTTGTTTTTGGGTGCCTATAAATAGAGACTATCATTTATGAGAATAAGATATACGAAAAACACCTTAATACTCTTATGCAAAAGAGTTCTTGTTTACTGCCAATAACAAGAACTAATCTCTGTCTTATCCCAAAGTGATATTCGTGTAACCCAGGCAATAAGGGTCGAATAATTACTTTTGGAAAGTGATACCACGATTCAGTGATTTATCCGGCTATCGATTATTTTACCCTACACGAAATTTCAATAAAACATCCAACACATTAAACATGCATTTTGGGTGATGTCATAGGAGCTTTTTTTACCGCCTCGTTCGGGGCACTGGAAAATTTAGGACCGGCACTGATAATACATAACCTGAATAAGAACGAAAAATTAGAATGATCTAACCGAATAACCGATGACAGGATGAGCCGGGCTTGTGTTTGACACAATTCCTCTAAACATATTCGACGTCTGTTCCCACGGTACACTGGTCCGAAACAGCGTTTTTGTCGGACTTGAACACTTTCCTGAAAGGTAACCGGAATGGGGAGACCTTGTTGTGGCTGAGAGGAAAAACTAATTGAGTTTGTGCTCTTAGTTTTTGGTGTATTTTTCTACAAAGGTTAAGACATTTATTTATAATGAATACTATAGTCTTAGGTTTGCTCCCACAACCGATGTGGGACAAAAACCAAACTTCTAAATTTTGCACCAAACTAGGAACTTTGAGATTCGATATTTCATTCATCTTTAATCCGTTTTAGACCCACCTTAGTTCATTGTAAAGCCCTCGCAAGAGGCTACAAAACCCACTAAATCATCATTAATATTTACTACTCTATCATATATTAATTAGTGTTCAAAGTTAGTGAAAACACACTTTTTACTCATTTTTCCAACCATTTTATATGTAATGTAACTGGTATGATATATCCGTGACCCTCCACGACAACAGGTACAGTATTTTACTCGACCCATTGTTGCAATAAATTTTATTGAATTAACCACACATATTGAGCACGAATGGTCACGGGTCAAAGGGTTTTTTCTTCTTATTGACATCCTCAAAAAATTGGAAGGAAAAAAAAAAAAAAAAAAAAAAAAAAAAAAAAAAAAAAAAAAAAAAAAAAACTCTACATCTTAACTAGAAAAATTGACAAGGTATGGGGGCAAGTTTTTATATCTAGAATTTGCTTTACTGTATTTGGCAAAATATAGTCCGGAAAATGAGTGCATTGTACTTGTTAAAAAATATATATAAAAAAAATGAACACATAATATAGCAAGATGTCAACACTTTGATATTTTCAAAAAAGAATCAATACTATGAAATTTGTAAGAGACGATATTAACGCACATTACAAGACCACGGTGTTCTCATCTGTGCACATTTTCACCCCATTTTGTATTCATAGATTCTTGTTAGTTCCATATATAATATAATTCCATGAATAAACACAAACTCAAAATCTCTTATTTCAGGCTTTTCAAAAAAAATAAAAATAAATAAATCTCTTATTTCATCTCATCAATTGAGTATGGGCTCGGAATGCTTCCTGAGGAAGCCATTGAATTACCCGGTTGCGCGTTGTGATGAATCCATAGTCGATAACTACCATGGTGTCGCTATTTCTGATCCTTATCGATGGTAACTCTAGTCCATTTTTCATCTTGTTTCTTTATAGTTTATACGTAGTACTAATTATATTCTGTGCAAATAAGGGACTTTTAAATTATAATAGTTAAAAGACCCGTGAATTCACGGGTTTATTCAAGAAAAATATAAAAAAACCGAAGTAGAAAACGGAATCATAACTTCAACTCATTTAAGGTGGCAATTTGAACTCAATAATGATGTATATCTACATAAGAACATCTATAACTAAATCATAAGTTCAACCACCAAATCATGTTTAACATCTTTGATACAATATCCGTAGATAAAATTCTTACCTAATGAAAATAAAACAATGCAATGACCAAGTTTAAAACAAAAACATTAGATATCTTCCCTATTTATATAAGTTTATCATTGTATAGGACCATTATTCAAAAGTAAATTTCATCATCAATACTCATAATCCATCTATTATTGTATTCTATTTTTTAATTGCAAAAAAAAGTGACCTACCCAAGGTGGTGAAATAGAGAGATGTGACAGTTTACCATTGTACAAAGCTACTGCTAAACAATATCAAATATTTGCAAACTAAATATATCAAACTAACCTTTTATTGAGACTACAATTTAATGACATTTGAACAACTAAACAAAACCATAATATTATATTACTATTTGAACATAATATGAAGCGATGTTGTTTAATTCAAAAGTACTCATTTTAAACATATAAATTACTCATTTTGACCATTGTAGGGTTTTACATAACTAATATAATCCACAATACCATGAAACTTGAATAACATAAATAACATTTGACTCACGTTTTCTATGTCATTCAATCTTATAATGCGGTGTTTTTGTTCACGTTATCTATGCTCAATTTAAGAAAATCAACCACGATTTAAAAATCCAAAAAATATTAATCAATTAAACCACAATAGTTTAGAGGCTATCTAACACTATTATAAATTAACGCTTTCCATTTATGATAATAGTTACCAAATCATGGAAAAATAACCAAATCATTGAAGTTTATAAAATTCATATAGCAAATAATTACAAATCAAAGCGTATCACAAATATTTTGCCCGGAAGATATGCATCAGAAATAATCAAAGATAACATATTGATATACCTAACTTGGACAGAATAAATGAACTGACTTCATTCTCCACCACCATCTTCCAATTTTCATCATAATTACTATTTTTTTTGTCATAAAACGTTACATTACAACTTTTTATTGAAACATATACTTAACACATATATGTAACGTAGTTAATCCCGTAAAGAGAACCAACATTTGAATAATAATAACAATTATTATTATAATTCTAATAATAAATAATAATATTAAAGTTTGCTTAAAAATCAAATATTTATATTGTTAATAATAATTATTAGTAATAAAAAATGTGTCTTTAAATTTTTTTAAAAATTAAAATACAATTATTATATAAAGATTATACAATATGATAAAAAAAAATTGTACATTTGTTCATGTGGTGTTTTATAAAAGATTGTATAATTTATTTTAAAGATTGTACATATAGTCATGAGAGTGTTTATCATAATGTTGTACATAATGCTTCAAATATTGTATCTATGGTAATGAGGTGTTTTATCATAATGGTTGTATATTATGCTTCAAATATTGTACATATGGTCATAGGATATTTTAGCATAAAGTTCATAATTTTTCTCATATTCTACATTTGTTTAACATTTTTAATTTTTATTAAATATAAAATACTTACATTAATGACTGCTTTAAAAATTTTCTTTTTTAATTTTGAATTTTTTTTAAACTTGAAAAAAGCTTTTTAATGACATCATCAATTTCGCATTTTAATATTTTAATTTTAATATATAGTATAGATTGCTCTATATACACATTTTTTTATTTTTTTATTTTAAGTAAAATATCCTGCACTCCCTGTCACATATCACGAAAATGTATGACTTTCAACTCCAACCTTATGGTTGATACATCATAACCTAACCAATGACGTTTTAGTAATTATATACACATTTAAATTTCACTGCCCAAATCCCCAAATGGTTCGGTGCTATTCGAGCGTTTTTAATTTTGGATATACGTACATTTCACTTGCAATATGTCACACCTTCATTCATTATTTATTAAAAAGGTAATTCAGACATGTTTACAAGTGAGAAACCAAACTTCGTAATGACATATATTTACTTAAGCTTATTCGAATTTGTCACCGAAAGACTGAGCTTTTAGTTAGTTGTGTCCTATTAGTTACTCGTACGATTTAGGTACATATACATTTGATTTTAAGGGCTTCAAAAGTTCAAATTAAAACATTTGGTGAGTAATAATTATTCACTTTTGGCAACTAAATAGATTGTTACTTCTTATATAAAGTAAACCATACATCAGCTAAAAAATATGGGTATCTTATCCAGCCTGATCCAGTATAGAACAATTGGGTCAGCAGTAGTGGCGGAAACATAAATTTTTTTCACCGGGGACAAAAACAAATATAAAAGCGTAGCAATTTTTTTTGGGAAAAATATAAATATAGATGCTTGTAGGTAAAATATGGAGGTTTTTTTGGTATAATATGTAGATTTTTAGACAAAATACTGAGACTTTGGGGCAAAATACGAAGACTTTTGGACAAAAAAAATCCAGTGGGGCTTAATAAAAAAATCCAAAATTTTTGCACTAAAAATTTCGAATCCACTGTGGTGGGTGCCCCCGCTCGTCCCTCACTATTTCCGCCCCTAGTCAGCAGCCTCCGACTGTTGGAGCGCAAACCAAAGTCTAGTATGAACTCGACTAAATAAGTAAATATTATACCAATTATGTTCCTTTTATTTCAATTTTTTGAACAATTTGCACCCCTCGATAAAATACCTGCATTGATGTCTAGTTTCTTGCTTCACAACTAACATATGGATAACCGTCTTTTATAACGCCAACTTTCCATTTTTTTTAATGCAAATCTCGTTAGGCTTGAAGACCCTGATTCCGATGAGGTAAAAGAATACGTTGAAAAACAGAACAAGTTGACAGAATCGGTACTCCAGGATTGCGATTTTAGAGAAAGGCTCCGCGAGAAGCTGACCAGATCGTTTGACTATCCCCGATATGGATGTCCATTTCGTAAAGGGAATAAGTATTTCTATTTCCATAATCCAGGACTTCAAGCTCATCCTATTCTTTATATGCAGGTACACATGTCATATTACAAGCATATTTGCAATGTGCTAAAAACAATAATACATGAGAAGTGATTGGTACACCACCACGTACATCAATAAACCTTCTTTAGAGTGTTATGCAGTACAACATTATAATTCATGTTTAGTGGTGTAAGGACTCTAACTTTATCTAGCTCTAAGGAGATAATATCGTGATCTATTATGATAAATTTTCAGAATAGTTTGGATGAAGAAGGGGACGTTTTGCTCGATCCGAATGGACTAAGTGAGGATGGAACAGTGGCTTTACGAGTTTATGAAGTTAGTCGTGATGCAAAATACTTGGCCTACGGTTTAAGCTGCAGTGGAAGCGACTGGTTAACTATACGCGTTGTGTGTGTTGATGCCAAGACCATCGAACTAGACGAACTTTCATGGGTAATTAATTCAAATCTTACATAGCATATGTTTGTCTACAAATCGGAAATCGTTTTAGCAGTTTTCCAAAAATCTTTTGACAATAACATATGTATAACGCACTGTAATTCTTACTTACTTTGCAGAAAAATGGATTTTATAATCTTTTAAAAAAATCTCATAGTTTTTTTTATACAATTCTCAGGTAAAATTTACATGTATTAGTTGGACCCATGATTCGAATGGATTTTTCTACTGCAGATTTCCTGCTCCCGGGTAACTATAATTTTGTTAAATTTCAAACATTTGGTACAACCGTTTATGTTATATAATGAAATCCCGTGATTATTATTCAATACTCGTACGCTATTTATAATACAATGAAACCCTAATGACTTTAAACCCTAACGGACCCAAGCCCACATATTGGACTTGGGCCTAATCTATTATCTAACACTCTCCCGCAGTCCGAACGACAAAATCGCGAAAGTTCGGACTGGAGTTACAAAAATAATAAAAACTAACAAATAAATAAAAGTAACATCTTTTTTTCTTCTTTGTTGCACCGAATAGAATGATATTCGCGGATTTGGTTACAATTGCTTGACTGCGTGTTCCTTTTCCGTAGCGTTTTTATTTATTTTTTTACGCCGTGGCTTGCTTTGCTTAAGGATTGAGCAGAACTTGGGCATAGAACTTTTATCCACGATAACAGTCATCTTCAACGCTGCAAAAGAAAGTTTTTTTTTTCGGGGTTTGTTTGAATCGTAGTTTATATACATAAAAACATTATATAGAGATTGTGTGACAATTGTCATTTGTTTTATTTAGGGAAAGGGAAAACATGGATGCTGGTACAGAAGTGAATGTTAACCATAATCATCAACTTTATTATCACTTTTTGGGTACTAAACAATCTGAAGATATATTATGCTGGAATAATCTTGAAAGCCCGACCGATATTCTTGAAGCAAAACTCTCAGATGATGGAAAGGTGCTCATAACATATAATCAAATTTATCTACTTTATCAGTAACAAGCTTAATTAGCCTTTTTGATTCTTAAAAAGCCATACATAAACTCATAAAAATCATATATTTTGCAGTATCTTCTTATGAATATTTGTAAAGGTGCTACACACCTCAACAAATTCTATTGTTGTGATCTATCTACATTACCAAACGGTCTTGAAGGTCATAGAGGAAAAGGTCTTCTTCCTTTTGTGAAGGTCATAGACGATTTTGAGGCGTACTACGAAGCCATTGCAAATGATGATATAATGTTTACTTTCTTGACTAACAAGGATGCTCCAAGAAACAAATTAGTACGAGTAGATATAAAGAAACCGAGTACATGGATTGAAATCGTTCAAGAATCAGATCATGATGTGATTGAGTCCGTTCAACCCATAAACGGAAACCAAATGATTGTGAGTTATTTGAGTGATTGTAAACATGTTTTGCAAATAAGAGACTTAAAGAGTGGTGATTTGTTGCATAAGTTGCCTATTGACATTGGTAGTGTTGATTACATTAGTGCTAGACGACAAGATAGTGTGTTTTTCGTCAAGTTCAGTAGTTTCATCACCCCTGGTGTGGTTTATCAATACGATTTGAAGGATAATGTGCCAAAAATGAAAGTTCTTCGTCAAAGTTTGGTTCCCGGATTCAATAAAGCCGACTATCATGCTAATCAGGTTTACTTTCATCTTTTATTACTAATACATCCGTCTCATAATAACTGTCCACCAGGTTGATAAACGTTCATGACTTGCCCTCTTCGAGTAATCTGAATAGGGGAAAACTATTTCCGTTTCCTTTTACAGTCGGTTAAAAGATATACATTTTAACTTTCTCAGTGTTTCACGCAGGTATTTGTGCGCAATAAGGATGGGACGCTTGTCCCATTATTTATTGTGGCAAGGAAGGATATCGTATTAGACGGATCACACCCTTGTTTATTGTATGGATATGGTGGTTATGGTGTTAGTTTAACACCATCGTTTGATATTACACGTGTTGTGTTGGCACGACATTTAGGTGTGATATATTGTGTTGCAAATATTCGTGGTGGTGGTGAGTACGGCGAAGAATGGCACCAAGGTGGGTCGCTTTCAAACAAGCAAAATTGCTTCAATGACTTCATTTCGGCTGCAGAGTACCTTGTTTCAATGGGTTACACAAACCCTAGCAAGTTATGTATTGAAGGTGGAAGCAATGGTGGTATTCTCATTGGTGCTTGCATTAATCAGGTATCATTATCTTTAGATGTGACTTAGACCTATTTTACTTATTAATGGTTGATATGAGTTACTATAAGTTAGTCAAAAGGCAAACGGGTCATATGGGCAAACTGGTCAAATGGGGTAACGGGTCAAATGGGGTAACGGGTCAAATGGGCAAACGGGTCAAATGGTCAATAAGCAAGCTGGTCAAATGGTCAATAAGCAAGCGGGTCAAATGGGCAGATAGGTTAAATGGTCAAATAAGCTAACGGGTCAAATGGTCAAAATAGCAAGCGGGTCAAAGGGTCTAAGAGTCAAATGGGCAAACGGGTCAAAAGGATTGGACGCTACCCAAAACATATGTCAATTGGGTTTAATTTTTAAGTAGAAAGACACTAAATTGTGAATTGTGATTGTGACAGAGACCAGATTTATTTGGTTGTGCTCTAGCTCATGCCGGAGTTATGGACATGTTACGATACCATAAGTTTACCATCGGTGAGTGCATGTCTCGTTGCAGAGTCATAATAAAGCAATGCTCTTCTAATTGTTTCTCATGATTAATAATTTCGTTGTTTAGGTCACGCTTGGGTTCCTGAGTTTGGTTGTTCAGATGCAGAAGGCGATTTCCATTGCCTAATTAAGTGAGTCATTAATTTTTAGCATAATCTTGTGACGAATTTTGTATTTTGTCATGTACAATGTTCATCATACGAAACTTATAATCCTTTCATTAGGTACTCACCTGTGCATAATGTTAAACGACCATGGGAAGATCCATTAATCAGGGCTACACAATATCCGTCTACTATGTTACTGACTGCCGATCATGATGATCGTGTTGTCCCATTACACACATTAAAGTTATTAGCGGTACGTGTTACATATATTACCTTCACTCCAATTTAGTTCCCCTCTAAATATACATGCCTTTGCTTAGCTTAAATTTGAATCAACAATTAATGTGTCATATTTTAAGCTAGTTTCCTAATTTTGTGACGCATGTTTTAGACCATGCAACATGAGCTATGTACAAGTGTGAAGAATAGCCCACAAACTAACCCAATTATCGGAAGAATCAGTAGCAAATCTGGGCATGGCTGTGGCAGCTCAACGCAGAAAAAGGTACACGACTAAGTTGTGATTTGTTTATCATCCAGAGTCTATATGCATCTATTCAGGATATAAACACAAGGAACTTACTGATAGATTTTAATATTGAAACGTGGTTTTGCAGATCGAAGAATCAGTAGATTGTTATAGTTTCATGGCACAGATGTTGGATGCATCCTGGATAGATTAGAAGCAACTGAAGTTGTGTTATAAATAATTGTAACCATTTACTTAATCCTTGTATATCAGTGTTTCTTTTCTATATGATATGAGAATATGAGATATTAGATATTTGGTTTCTTATAAATCTCTTAAATACATCCTTTGAATAAGAGTTGTGTTTCTTTCATCCTTCCAATTGTAGCATATATTCACAATTGTAGCATAATTAGGCAAAATCCCTTCAACATTCTTTCTAAATAATAAATTGTATAACACAAACCTAGTTAGTCTCAAACAATCATCCGAATTATTCATCTCTGTACAAAACACTTTATTTAACTAAAATCAAAGCAAGAGTTGCAACAATACAGTGACATTCACATTACTTTATTATGTATTGGACGAATATTCAGAAACACCACACAACTACTTGGTGCATAATTTGGTAATCTATGATCTATCATGAAAAACGTCATTAATGATGCAGAATTTCAGTGAAAAACCTAATTTACATAAATATAGAGACCGGATTACATAAATCATAATTAGATTAAGATTTTCAACACCATTTTAAGTCAGAAATTGGGTTCCGTCAAAAAACGGGTCATCACAATAGGCATATTGGGTCATGGGTCAAAACGATTTTAACTTAGATAGGGTCAATTTTCCGGTATGTATCAATAGATCTATCATTTTTGTTACTCAAGACTAGATATATCACTTGTTTTGTTTGTTCACCCCAACACGAAATCAAGAAAAAGCTGGAATAACTCAGAAAGAAAGTGGCGCCTAGCCGTTGAGAGCGTCCATTGTCTTTGTAGAGGAACATTACGAACTTTGACTGGCCCCCTTCGCATGACCTAGAAAGAAAAAAAAAGTTTGTCCTGCCAAGAACTTGAACCACCAACTCTGTTCACTACCTTCTCTCCGGAATTCCAGTTTGGTTTGATTACTCGAACTCAAAAGCCCTAACTTCTCTTACCTTCTAGAACTATAAGGGAATTTCAGTAGTGAGGAAATGTGCCTCGTGTTCCCTGCCTAATCTGAAAGACTAGCTCATGTCAGACTGCTTAGTCTAATACAATCTTGTAACTCATATAGATCATTTCAATCTATTTTATTTATTTAAATTTTCTTTTTTAGCAAAATAATAGATATATTAAGAAAGAGTTGGAAGTTCTTCAACAAAAAGATGAAAAACTACCATAGATATTACAACCAATAAGTACATCAGTGTACTGATGAAGTCAGTCTGCCTACGTGACAGTCTACGAAGTCAGTCTGCCTACTGGAAAGCAGAACTCGTTATGCGACTACCTATGGGTTCTCTATCTATGTCGGCTCTCCATGGATCCTTTCACTATATAAGTTGAGAACTGTGATAACTTTTAATTTACAAGGATAATCGCATATGAGTAGATTGAAAGTCTTATAATAATGCATCCAATAATACATCATGTAAAGATCAAAGAGTACTTATATTGGAAAAAAATAATATTACGAAAAAACAAATCAAATAGAACATACTCATGTTTACAGTACCTAATGTTGTTGTTGAAGCCCTATTGAGAATGTTTCTTTTTTTTTATTTTCTTTTTTTTTTCTTGAACAACAGTTTGGGATCACCAATGGGGGGACTAAACCACCCACGCGTTCATCTCTTGCAATTGCATAACCCGCCCCCAACAGTTGCCCAGGAGGAAACTCAGCCCAATTCGAGAGCATGTGCGGTAAAACCCCCTCCCCCACTGCCCCCGCAACGCGATGTGCGGAAGGCATCCTTGGGTGGAATTCAAGTGTTAAGGGGAAACCTTGTGTGAAATGCTGCACCCCATGGGAGTCGAACTCACGATCTCTCGCTAAGAGAGTCAGATCACTACCACATGAGCTACAACACAAGGTTAGCTCTACTGAGAATGCGGTATTATTTAATTATAACCCTGTTTGCAATTTGTGTTGTTTCGGCGAATGTGATCTTTTTGAGTGTGAAGCGACAGTTAATGATTCGACCAACGATAAGGTGCTTGTGGAGGTTTCTGCTACTGTGGATTAAGATATCCCTTGCAAGCCTGCCTCTTTGTTACCTGAGCCATTGATTCCGTTCTCTAATCCGTTGTATAAAGATTGATTGATTAATAATTTGCCAAAGTCGTCCCAGGTTTAGTTAATAATCATCTTGTCAAGATGGAAGTTGTTGACGCTCTTGAGGTTCCACAGGTTCGTCATGGGTCATCGTCGGGGTCAGATTTATCCTCTATCCTGATTGAGAATAACTAAGTTAATTTTTCGAGGAGGATCTAAGGGCTTGCAAGATTTCGCTTCAATAGCTTCAAAGTTTGATAAGGGTGTCAGAAAGAAACCTTTGGATGTTGTGGCTTTTTTCGTTGCTTTTTTGTTTCGTTTATTGGTTGATGTGTTTATGAGATGGTGCATAATCTTTAACTTTTCTTTTTTATTGGGTACACTCTTAGGCTTTGGTTTTTTAGGTTGTGCTGTTTAGTTTGCGGCTAGCCTTTGTTCGTGGTTGTTTTTATTCTAATAATAATAATAATGCAGGTTTTGGGCTCTTGTTCGATACTGTTAGTTTGAGCCCGAATAATTTCGTTTCTATGTTGTATTTTGGAGCTTCATCTCTTGGATGAAGTTTTCTCGATCGTTTTGATATTATAATTTTTTTTTTTTTTTTTTTTGCCAAAGAATTTATCTCATTTATTTTATTTTTTATTTTTTAATTCTGGGCTTAACAAATAAGAGATGTAACATGGATTTTAAACACTTATTTTAATTTTGGGCTGAAGCCCACAAGACAGGCATCTAAGATGGGAAATTCCCCAAAATACACTTTTTAAAAAAGTTTTATTCCAAAATACACTTTTAGAAGAAAAAAAATTGTCTATTTACACCATTAAGTCGACTACCAGTTGGGTCGACTACCTCTATACCCGGTCGACCACTCCAAATTTCAATGTGGTCGACCACCGTTTATAACTGTCAAGGTCGATTTCTGTTGGCTATCGGTCGACCACTATATTCGACCCCAAAAAACAAGGGCGACCTTAATGATGGTCGAGTATACAAAAAGACACTGAAATAGCGAATTGGGATAACAAAATTCAAATTTCAACTCTAACAAAAATTCGCCCCACAAGCCCTAGTTACGAACCCTGATTCATCAACCCTCATTCATTGCAGATTCAATCAAGAGATCACTTCAATAGTTTGTAGATAAACCCTAATTCCATCGTCAGTATATCTATTTCGTCCCTAGATTCAATCAAGAGTTCCCTTCAAAGATGACAGATATTGAGGTAAAACCTATTTAGTTGTTGTATGTATATGTTAGTTTATCTGTATGTGTATATATGTGTATATATGTATATCTATGTATATCTATGTATGGGTCCCTGTATTTATATCTATGTGTGTATGGATGTATTTGTATGTGTGTACATGTCAGTATATGATAGGTATCTGTAATTGTATATGTATATGTAAATGTATATGTTCCCATATGTATATGTATATGTATATGTATATGTATATGTAACTATAGATATACAATTCTCCCATTGTTTTTGCTAAAGTGTATATATCTGTGTATGGTTATGGGGATGCCTTAGGTCAGAAGATCACTTGCATACTCGACCATTCAAAGGGTCGACTGCCAAAAACATACACTATAGTCGACCCCATTTTGGGTCGCCTATAGTTGAATAAAACTGTAGTCGACCAGAAAGAAGTTCGACTATAGTGTATTTGCTTTTCAATTGTATGTACCTGTATGTATGTGTATGTATATTAACATTTATATATAATGACATTATCATTGTCTGATTACAGGTTTGGTTCGAGGCCAAGGTCACCATTCGAAGCAAGATGTCTCTTATAAGGGAGATTAAGAACAAACTCACTCCGGCTCAGACAAAGATTTTCAGAGAGACGTGTTTCGGTCATTGGTTAGATATAAAGTGTGATGACAATGATCTGGGATACATACATTGCTTATTAATGAATCAGACTGATTTGTAATCAACGGACACGAAATATGTGAGGAGCCAGAAGAGCTATGGTTTCGAGTTACCCGAGACCATGTCATTAGGTGTGGTAGACGTGAGTTTTGCTTGGTTACCGGGATACGGTTTGGTCCAGTTACATCTTTTATAGATTGGATAGGTCAAGAGAGGTCGGATTTTGACCACTCAGTTTCATCTCGTGTTTTTATTAAACGACATAGTGGTCAACGTCATCTTTCGGAGTTTCACGACGCCTTTTTTAAAGATGAGTTGAAAGGAACTGACAAGGATAAGGTCGTAGTCGCCATTGCGTTGATAATTAACTTATGCTTCCTTGGGAAGTAGTTGCGGGATAGCGTAAACGATGACATGCTTCTTTTATTAGAGGACTTTGAGTTGATGAACAAGTATCCGTGGGGTTCTTTCTTATGGACCAAACTTTACAATAGTTTGCATCACGTGTTAGTACCTTATAAAGAGAGGGTAGCAGATAAAACCCGGAAGGGGGTAATGACATACCATTTGAGCGGCTTCACTTGGGTGTTTAAGGTAGTAATCCGTACTTATAAATTTTAAGCAATTAACATATTTCATATTTAAACAAATTTGGTTTTTGTTTGTAGATGTGGATATGGGAGGCATACAAACACCGAATAGAAGCATATGCTTTCAAGCCGGAAAGTGAAGGCATACCTCGTGGAATCCACTGGAAACGGAAGAAGAAAGTCATGGGCTGGAATGAGTACGTTGAGTTGATGCAACTCCCGGTGAGTATAATTATACCAAAATATTTATGTATGTGTTATGTTTATATGTATGTGTATATCTATATGTATATGTAACTGTATATGTATGTGTATAAATAACTGTATATGTATATGTATATGTATCTGTATTTGTATATGTAACTGTATATGTATTTGTATATGTATATGTAACTGTAACTGTATATGTATATGTATATGTATATGTATATGTATATGTATATATATATGTGTATATGTATATGTATATGAATATGTGTATGACAGGATGATATCCCGGATGAAGAACGACCTCTCAATCGTTTGAGGCCCACCAAGACACAGGTTAAGTGTGAGTGGTGGGTTGCTAGTGTAAACTATTTCAAGAACCCCGATGCTAAAGTACCGGTGAAGAAAGTTGATGATCCGAAGAAATTTGATGATGAGACGAAGAAGGAGTTGACGGATATGATTAAGAATTTGACAAAGAGATTAGATGACCAGGAAAACAAACATGCCAAGGAGATTAAGGAGATGAGTGATCGGGTTGAGGCTGGCATCCGTGCTACACGTGAGACACTAAAGATAGTGCAGAGTTTATATGTTTCTAGAGGCGTCCACAAGACAAGTATTTTAAAACTCCATTCTATGATACAAAACCTACAACAACATATCCGTCAACAAGAGCAGGTAATTTCTTATTATATAATTCATTTATGCAAGTTGGTAAGTTATATAAACTGTCCAGTGTGCAGATGAGTAGTCGACCCTTCATTGGATCGACTATCACCATGTTTACATTGTAGTCGACCATTACCTAGGTCGACTATATTAAATTTATACTATAGTCGACCCTTGTCAAGGTCGACTATATATCTGACTTTCTGATGACTTATTTGAAATGTCCCGTTCTTATTGATTAAAAACGTTCCATATTAATTGATTTCGTTGCGAGGTTTTGACCTCTATATGAGACGTTTTTCAAAGACTGCATTCATTTTTAAAACAAACCATAACCTTTATTTCATAGATAAAGGTTTTAAAAAGCTTTACGTAGATTATCAAATAATGATAATCTAAAATATCCTGTTTACACACGACCATTACATAATGGTTTACAATACAAATATGTTACAACAAAATAAGTTTCTTGAATGCAGTTTTTACACAATATCATACAAGCATGGACTCCAAATCTCGTCCTTATTTAAGTATGCGACAGCGGAAGCTCTTAATAATCACCTGAGAATAAACATGCTTAAAACGTCAACAAAAATGTTGGTGAGTTATAGGTTTAACCTATATATATCAAATCATAATAATAGACCACAAGAGTTCATATTTCAACACACATCCCATACATAGAGATAAAAATCATTCATATGGTGAACACCTGGTAACCGACATTAACAAGATGCATATATAAGAATATCCCCATCATTCCGGGACACCCTTCGGATATGATATAAATTTCGAAGTACTAAAGCATCCGGTACTTTGGATGGGGCTTGTTGGGCCCGATAGATCTATCTTTAGGATTCGCGTCAATTAGGGTGTCTGTTCCCTAATTCTTAGATTACCAGACTTAATAAAAAGGGGCATATTCGGTTCAATAATCCAGCCATAGAATGTAATTTTAAGTACTTGTGTCTATTTCGTAAAACAGTTATAAAAGCAGCGCATGTATTCTCAGTCCCAAAAATATATATAAAAAAGGGAGTAATGAAACTCACACATATAAATATTGTAAAACAGTTAATAAAACATTTGCATGTATTCTCAGCCCAAAAACGTAAAGAGTAAAAAGGGCAAATGAAACTCACTTTCACAGATTTTTACTTCGTCGGGAAGTAAGACTTGGCCACTGGTTGATTCACGAACCTATAACAATATATACATATATATCAAAGTATGTTCAAAATATATTTTCAACACTTTTAATATATTTTGATGTTTTAAGTTTATTAAGTCAGCTGTCCTCGTTAGTAACCTACAACTAGTTGTCCACAGTTAGATGTGCAGAAATAAATCGATAAATATTATCTTGAATCAATCCACGACCCAGTGTATACGTATCTCAGTATTGATCACAACTCAAACTATATATATTTTGGAATCAACCTCAACCCTGTATAGCTAACTCCAACATTCACATATAGAGTGTCTATGGTTGTTCCGAAATATATATAGATGTGTCGACATGATAGGTCGAAACATTGTATACGTGTTTATGGTATCTCAAGATTACATAATATACAATACAAGTTGATTAAGTTATGGTTGGAATAGATTTGTTACCAATTTTCACGTAGCTAAAATGAGAAAAATTATCCAATCTTGTTTTACCCATAACTTCTTCATTTTAAATCCGTTTTGAGTGAATCAAATTGCTATGGTTTCATATTGAACTCTATTTTATGAATATAAACAGAAAAGTATAGGTTTATAGTCGGAAAAATAAGTTACAAGTCATTTTTGTAAAGGTAGTCATTTCAGTCGAAAGAACGACGTCTAGATGACCATTTTAGAAAACATACTTCCACTTTGAGTTTAATCATAATTTTTGGATATAGTTTCATGTTCATAATAAAGATCATTTTCTCAGAATAACAACTTTAAAATCAAAGTTTATCATAGTTTTTAATTAACTAACCCAAAACAGCCCGCGGTGTTACTACGACGGCGTAAATCCGGTTTTACGGTATTTTTCGTGTTTCCAGGTTTTAAATCATTAAGTTAGCATATCATATAGATATAGAACATGTGTTTAGTTGATTTTAAAAGTCAAGTTAGAAGGATTAACTTTTGTTTGCGAACAAGTTTAGAATTAACTAAACTATGTTCTAGTGATTACAAGTTTAAACCTTCGAATAAGATAGCTTTATATGTATGAATCGAATGATGTTATGAACATCATTACTACCTTAAGTTCCTTGGATAAACCTACTGGAAAAGAGAAAAATGGATTTAGCTTCAATGGATCCTTGGATGGCTCGAAGTTCTTGAAGCAGAATCATGACACGAAAACAAGTTCAAGTAAGATCATCACTTGAAATAAGATTGTTATAGTTATAGAAATTGAACCAAAGTTTGAATATGATTATTACCTTGTATTAGAATGATAACCTACTGTAAGAAACAAAGATTTCTTGAGGTTGGATGATCACCTTACAAGATTGGAAGTGAGCTAGCAAACTTGAAAGTATTCTTGATTTTATGAAACTAGAACTTTTGGAATTTATGAAGAACACTTAGAACTTGAAGATAGAACTTGAGAGAGATCAATTAGATGAAGAAAATTGAAGAATGAAAGTGTTTGTAGGTGTTTTTGGTCGTTGGTGTATGGATTAGATATAAAGGATATGTAATTTTGTTTTCATGTAAATAAGTCATGAATGATTACTCATATTTTTGTAATTTTATGAGATATTTCATGCTAGTTGCCAAATGATGGTTCCCACATGTGTTAGGTGACTCACATGGGCTGCTAAGATCTAATCATTGGAGTGTATATACCAATAGTACATACATCTAAAAGCTGTGTATTGTACGAGTACGAATACGGGTGCATACGAGTAGAATTGTTGATGAAACTGAACGAGGATGTAATTGTAAGCATTTTTGTTAAGTAGAAGTATTTTGATAAGTGTATTGAAGTCTTTCAAAAGTGTATAAATACATATTAAAACACTACATGTATATACATTTTAACTGAGTCGTTAAGTCATCGTTAGTCGTTACATGTAAGTGTTGTTTTGAAACCTTTAGGTTAACGATCTTGTTAAATGTTGTTAACCCAATGTTTATAATATCAAATGAGATTTTAAATTATTATATTATCATGATATTATCATGTATGAATATCTCTTAATATGATATATATACATTAAATGTCTTTACAACGATAATCGTTACATATATGTCTCGTTTAAAAATCATTAAGTTAGTAGTCTTGTTTTTACATATGTAGTTCATTGTTAATATACTTAATGATATATTTACTTATCATAGTATCATGTTAACTATATATATATCCATATATATGTCATCATATAGTTTTTACAAGTTTTAACGTTCGTGAATCACCGGTCAACTTGGGTGGTCAATTGTCTATATGAAACATATTTCAATTAATCAAGTCTTAACAAGTTTGATTGCTTAACATGTTGGAAACATTTAATCATGTAAATATCAATCTCAATTAATATATATAAACATGGAAAAGTTCGGGTCACTACAGTACCTACCCGTTAAATAAATTTCGTCCCGAAATTTTAAGCTGTTGAAGGTGTTGACGAATCTTCTGGAAATAGATGCGGGTATTTCTTCTTCATCTGATCTTCACGCTCCCAGGTGAACTCGGGTCATCTACGAGCATTCCATCGAACCTTAACAATTGGTATCTTGTTTTGCTTAAGTCTTTTAACCTCACGATCCATTATTTCGACGGGTTCTTCGATGAATTGAAGTTTTTCGTTGATTTGGATTTCATCTAACGGAATAGTGAGATCTTCTTTAGCAAAACATTTCTTTAAATTCGAGACGTGGAAAGTGTTATGTACAGCCGCGAGTTGTTGAGGTAACTCTAGTCGGTAAGCTACTGGTCCGACACGATCAATAATCTTGAATGGTCCAATATACCTTGGATTTAATTTCCCTCGTTTACCAAATCGAACAACGCCTTTCCAAGGTGCAACTTTAAGCATGACCATCTCTCCAATTTCAAATTCTATATCTTTTCTTTTAATGTCAGCGTAGCTCTTTTGTCGACTTTGGGCGGTTTTCAACCGTTGTTGAATTTGGATGATCTTCTCGGTAGTTTCTTGTATAATCTCCGGACCCGTAATCTGTCTATCCCCCACTTCACTCCAACAAATCGGAGACCTGCACTTTCTACCATAAAGTGCTTCAAACGGCGCCATCTCAATGCTTGAATGGTAGCTGTTGTTGTAGGAAAATTCTGCTAACGGTAGATGTCGATCCCAACTGTTTCCGAAATCAATAACACATGCTCGTAGCATGTCTTCAAGCGTTTGTATCGTCCTTTCGCTCTGCCCATCAGTTTGTGGATGATAGGCAGTACTCATGTCTAGACGAGTTCCTAATGCTTGCTGTAATGTCTGCCAGAATCTTGAAATAAATCTGCCATCCCTATTAGAGATAATAGAGATTGGTATTCCATGTCTGGAGATGACTTCCTTCAAATACAGTCGTGCTAACTTCTCCATCTTGTCATCTTCTCTTATTGGCAAGAAGTGTGCTGATTTGGTGAGACGGTCAACTATTACCCAAATAGTATCAAAACCACTTGCAGTCCTTGGCAATTTAGTGATGAAATCCATGGTAATGTTTTCCCATTTCCATTCCGGGATTTCGGGTTGTTGAAGTAGACCTGATGGTTTCTGATGCTCAGCTTTGACCTTAGAACACGTCAAACATTCTCCTACGTATTTAGCAACATCGGCTTTCATACCCGGCCACCAAAAATGTTTCTTGAGATCCTTGTACATCTTCCCCGTTCCAGGATGTATTGAGTATCTGGTTTTATGAGCTTCTCTAAGTACCATTTCTCTCATATCTCCAAATTTTGGTACCCAAATCCTTTCAGCCCTATACCGGGTTCCGTCTTCCCGAATATTAAGATGCTTCTCCGATCCTTTGGGTATTTCATCCTTTAAATTTCCCTCTTTTAAAACTCCTTGTTGCGCCTCCTTTATTTGAGTAGTAATGTTATTATGAATCATTATATTCATAGATTTTACTCGAATGGGTTCTCTGTCCTTCCTGCTCAAGGCATCGGCTACCACATTTGCCTTCCCTGGGTGGTAACGAATCTCAAAGTCGTAATAATTCAATAATTCAATCCACCTACGCTGCCTCATATTCAGTTGTTTCTGATTAAATATGTGTTGAAGACTTTTGTGGTCGGTATATATAATACTTTTAACCCCATATAAGTAGTGCCTCCAAGTCTTTAATGCAAAAACAACCGCGCCTAATTCCAAATCATGCGTCGTATAATTTTGTTCGTGAATCTTCAATTGTCTAGACGCATAAGCAATCACCTTCGTTCGTTGCATTAATACACAACCGAGACCTTGCTTTGATGCATCACAATAAATCACAAAATCATCATTCCCTTCAGGCAATGACAATATAGGTGCCGTAGTTAGCTTTTTCTTCAATAACTGAAACGCTTTCTCTTGTTCATCATTCCATTCAAATTTCTTCCCTTTATGCGTTAATGCAGTCAAGGGTTTTGCTATTCTGGAAAAGTCTTGGATGAACCTTCTGTAGTAACCAGCTAGTCCTAAAAATTGGCGTATGTGTTTCGGAGTTTTCGGGGTTTCCCACTTTTCAACAGTTTCTATCTTTGCCGGATCCACCTTAATACCTTCTTTGTTCACTATGTGACCGAGGAATTGAACTTCTTCCAACCAAAATGCACACTTTGAAAACTTAGCGTACAATTCTTCCTTCCTCAATACTTCTAACACCTTTCTCAAATGTTCACCGTGTTCTTGGTCATTCTTTGAGTAAATAAGTATGTCATCAATGAAAACAATGACAAACTTGTCAAGGTATGGTCCACACACTCGGTTCATAAGGTCCATGAACACAGCTGGTGCATTAGTTAAACCAAACGGCATGACCATAAACTCGTAATGACCGTAACGTGTTCTGAAAGCAGTCTTTGGAATATCATCTTCTTTCACCCGCATTTGATGATACCCGGAACGTAAGTCAATCTTTGAATAAACAGACGAGCCTTGTAGTTAATCAAATAAGTCATTGATAATGCTAAAAACGAACATATATTTCATAGCATTATTCCTCAAGAAAGACAAGCTTTTAGTTGCAATTGTTCTATTTACAAGTGATATTCGTTTAAATAATAAAAGGTGAAGACAAAAGACAGATTCGACGAATTGAAGACGCAAACGACCAAAAAGCTCAAAAGTACAAAAGACAATCAAAAAGGTTCCAATTATTGATAAGAAACGTCTCGAAATTACAAGAGTATAATATTCAAAACGCAAAGTACAAAATATAAAATTGTACGCAAGGACGTTCGAAAATTCGGAACCGGGACCAGAGTCAACTCTTAACGCTCGACGCAACGGACTAAAAATTATAAGTTAACTATGTATATAAATATAATATAATATATAATTAATTATATTAATTATATATATATTATATTTATATATATAAAACCGTCGGCAGAGAAACTCCAAGGGTGTGAGCTGTAAATACATCCTCCGCGACTCGCGGAGTTTGAAGGGGTTTTTGCCGCGAGTCGCGGAGCCCCAAAATTCTACTCTGGCTATAAAGCAAACCGAATTCTGATCAAATTTCATATTATTTTTCATCTCTCTCTCAATATATACGTAATATATATATATAATTTATATTTTAATTTTAATTTTAATTTTAAATCCTAATAATAAAGGTATGTTAGCGAATGTTGTAAGGGTGTAAGTCAAAATTCTGTCCGTGTAACGCTACGCTATTTTTAATCATTGTAAGTTATGTTCAACCTTTTTACATTAATGTCTCGTAGCTAAGTTATTATTATGCTTATTTAAAATGAAGTAATCATGATGTTGGGCTAATTACTAAAATTGGGTAATTGGGCTTTGTACCATAATTGGGGTTTGGACAAAAGAACGACACTTGTGGAAATTAGACTATGGGCTATTAATGGGCTTTATATTTGTTTAATTAAATGAAAGTTTGTTAATGTTAATATAAAGATTTACAATTGGGCGTCCCTATAAATTACCATATACACTCGATCGGACACGATGGGCGGGGTATTTATATGTACGAATAATCGTTCATTTAACCGGACACGGGAATGGATTAATAGCCACTAGAATAATTAAAACAGGGGTGAAATTACATTCAAGGGTAATTGGTGTAATTGTTAACAAAGTAGTAAAACCTTGGTTTACACGCAGTCGATAACCTGGTGTATTCATTAAACAAAGTATTAAAACCTTGTTACAATTCGAATCCCCAATTAGTTGGAATATTTATCTTCGGGTATAATAATAATTTGACAAGGACACTTGCAATTTATATTTATGACTGATGGACTGTTATGGACAAAAACCAGACGGACATATTAAATAATCCAGGACAAAGGACAATTAACCCATGGGCATAAAACTAAAATCAACACGTCAAACATCATGATTACGGAAGTTTAAATAAGCATAATTCTTTTATTTCATATTTAATTTCCTTTATTTTATATTTAATTGCACTTCTAATTATCGCACTTTTATTTATTGTTATTTAATCGCACTTTTAATTATCGTACTTTTTAATTATCGCAATTTTATTTTATCGCACTTTTATTATTCGCAATTTCATTATCGTTATTTACTTTACGCTTTAATTTAAGTCTTGTATTTATTTTATATTTTACATTAGGTTTTAACTGCGACTAAAATCTTAAAATCGACAAACCGGTCATTAAACGGTAAAAACCCCCCTTTATAATAATAATATTACTTATATATATATTTGTATTTTTATAAAAGTAAACTAATATAGCGTTGAGCTTTGTTTAAAGATTTCCCTGTGGAACGAACCGGACTTACTAAAAACTACACTACTGTACGATTAGGTACACTGCCTATAAGTGTTGTAGCAAGGTTTAAGTATATCCATTCTATAAATAAATAAATATCTTGTGTAAAATTGTATCGTATTTAATAGTATTTCCTAGTAAAATAATAACTATTTTATATACACCTCGCTTCACATCAAGTATTTTTGGCGCCGCTGCCGGGGACCTATCTTAAAAGCCGGAAGCGCAACGCTAATAATAAAAAAAAAAAAAAAAGATTTTTTAGTTTACTTTTATTAAAATTCGCTTTTGTAAAAATACGTTTTAATTATTCAAAAATATAAAAAAGAAAAAAAACAAAAATATAAGCATTTTTAAGATTTTGTTAAATATTTAAGTTTTATAAGTTTCTTTATTTCTATTTTAGTTTATAAAAATATAAGTTTTATTTTAAAATCTTTTATTTATTTAAAAAACAGAAAACATAAAATAAAAAAAATAAATAAAGAAAAACGCGTAAAAAAATTGAAAGCTGTCAACAGAAATTCTGAACCCCGCGACTCGCGGGGTTTTCTTCTTTAATCACCGCAACTCGCGGAGCCACTCTGACACGCGAACAGAAACCCTAAAACTGCATTAATTACGGGATATTATTAATTATAATTATTATTTAACCTAATTATTATTATTAGTTTTAGTTTTATTTTTACTTTTTATTTAATTTATGTATTTTGCTTAATTAGTTTTAATTAAATTGTAAAATTAGTAGTTTTATTAAATAAATAATATAAAAATAATATTTTTATAAAAATTGTACTTTTTACAACTTTTTGTATATTTTTATATTTTGTACTTTTTTTAATCGTTGTAGCGTAATATTTATATTTTTAGCTCATATTTAATTTTAAACTTAGTTTTTGCTATAGTTATTTTTACTCCTAGATTTTTAGGCTTTGCCGTAGAATTCCTTAAGTACTTTTTCTTTAGACTAAGATTTAGGTGCTTTAGAATTTTGCGACGCCATTTTAAGTTTTAGTTTCTTTTTAAGTTATTTCCATTTGGGATTTAGTTTTTTCCTTGTAAGCTTTAATATTTTTAGACACCTTTTACTATGTATCAATTATCATTCCAATTAGTAATTTCAATTTGCGATTATAATTTTAAGTTAGTTGTAGTAATAAGGTTAGGTTAGTTAAGTTTTATAAGTTTCTTTTATTTTTCCGTCACCTTTTATTTTTCAACCATTTTTTTTTCTTTTTCAACCTTTTGCGACGAACTCTTTTTCTCTCTTATTTCTCGCTATTCTAGTTTTAGGACTTAGAATTTTTTTCTACTTCTTATCTAAATTTCTTAAAATTACGAAAATTTATTTTGAGTGGTTAAATTAATAGACATCAAAATTTTCTGGTTCGTAGTAATAGTTGGATTTGTACGTGGACCGGGTTATTGGAGCCAAACAGTCCTCAATTATATTGAGACCAAACGAATCCTGCCCCTCTGCTGCATCTTTTGGCTATTCGAAACGTGGGCAAAATCAGAAAAGTCTATTGATTGGATAACTTATTATAATTTTTCTTTCCTTTTAAAAACTAATAGGATATTCTGTGAATGCACTGAGCAAGACGTTCATCACCTTTTGTACGTTCACCACCTGTAACTCGATCAAGACATCGTTTAACAAATATAACCGCCGTTGATTTTTCTTTAGAATCGTCATCCAGTCGACCAAGTACTTCAGTTCAAATTTCCAATAATCCATTTTTTGAACCCGACCTCACAATTGAGAATCCAGAAAATATTCAGGAACGGTTCATAGATCCTGAACCATTAAACTTTCCTCCGGAACCACCAATCATTCAAACAGAGATTGTTGAGGAACGAACCATTAAATCTGAAGCATCTAGTGATACCGATTCAACAAATTCAATTATGGAGAATCTGGAACCTTTAAGTATGGAAGACCGAATGAGAGCTAAACGCACTGGCCAAGGTCACGCAATTACTCATCCAGACATTAATGCGCCAGATTATGAAATCAAAGGACAAATTTTACACATGGTGACTAATCAATGCCAGTTTAGTGGTGCGCCGAAGGAAGATCCAAATGAACATCTACGTACCTTTAATAGGATCTGCACACTATTTAAAATCCGAGAAGTGGAGGATGAACAGATATATCTCATGTTATTTCCCTGGACTTTAAAGGGAGAAGCCAAAGATTGGTTGGAATCGTTATCTGAAGGGGCGATTGATACATGGGACGTTTTAATTGACAAATTTCTTAAACAATTTTTTCCTGCATCTAAAGCCGTAAGACTTCAAGCAGAAATTGTTACGTTCACACAGAAGCCAAATGAAACTCTATATGAGGCGTGGACAAGATATGGAAAGTTGTTAAGAGGATGTCCGCAACATGGTTTAGACACCTGCCAAATAGTACAAATATTCTACCAAGGATGCGACATCACTACAAGAAAAGACATAGATATAGCAGCTGGTGGTTCTATTATGAAGAAAACCGAAACTGATGCTTACAAAATTATTGATAATACTGCTTCCCACTCACATGAGTGGCACCAAGAAAAAGATATCATTAGATCATCTAAAGCAGCTAGAGCCGATTCTAGCCATGACTTAGATTCCATTTCGGCAAAGATAGATGCTTTCGAGAGACGAATGGAAAAGATGACTAAAGATATTCATGCTATACGAATTAGTTATGAGCAGTGTGGAGGACCACATTTGACAAAAGATTGTCTCAGTATTGAATTAACAATGGAACAAAGAGAGAATATTTCATACATAAACCAAAGGCCTGGAAATAATTATCAGAATAATTATCAACCGCCAAGACCGATTTACAATCAAAACCAGAATTATAACCGAAATATTCCATACAATAACCAACAAGGTCCTAGCAATCAACAAGTATCCAATAATACTTACAATCAGCAAAGACCAAATTTTCAAAACAAACCACCACAACAAACCGATGATAAAAAGCCGAATTTAGAAGATATGATGACGAAGCTAGTTGAAACTCAAACGCAGTTTTTCACATCTCAAAAACAAACTAATGAACAAAATGCTCAAGCATTTAGAAATCAACAAGCTTCTATTCAAAATCTGGAACAAGAAGTGAGTAACCTAGCAAGGTTAATAGGTGAAAGAAAATCGGGAAGTCTACCGAGCGATACAAACGCTAACCCCCGGAATGAAACAGCTAAAGCCATTACCACAAGAAGTGGTACAACACTTAAATCACCTGAAATACCAGTAACTTCTGATGAAACTATTCCTACTCCACAAGAACCACAACCTGATCAAGATAAGGAAAAAGAACCGGTAGTTGAGAAGGTTAATGAAGATAACACAGTTAAGGATAAACCTTATGTTAAACCATACCAACCACCACTTCCTTATCCGAGTAAAATGAAGAAAGAAAAACTTGAAGTCGAGCAATCCAAATTCTTGGATATGTTTAAACAGATAAATGTAAATCTTCCTTTCATTGATGTGATTTCAGGAATGCCTAGATATGCTAAATTCTTGAAAGATCTAATCACGAATAGAAAGAAAATGGAAGAACTCTCGGCTGTTACTATGAATGCTAATTGTTCAGCAGTGCTGTTGAATAAGATACCAGAAAAACTATCTGATCCAGGAAGTTTCACAATTCCATGTTTTCTGGGTAGTCTTAGTTCAATAGAAGCATTGGCAGACTTAGGTGCTAGTATAAATCTAATGCCGTATTCACTATACACTAAACTAGACCTTGGAGAATTGAAACCAACCAGAATAAGCATACAACTAGCCGATAGATCAATAAAATATCCTAGAGGGATAATGGAGAACATGCTAGTTAAAGTTGGTACTTTAGTATTTCCAGTAGATTTTGTTGTTTTGGACATGGAAGAAGATTCTCAAGTTCCTCTCATATTAGGAAGACCATTCTTAAACACGGCTAAAGCAATGATAGACGTGTTCGGTAAGAAACTGACCCTAAGTATAGAGGACGAGAGTGTTACCTTTTCAGTTGATAGAGCAATGCAACAACCACAATCTGCAGATGATACATGTTATTATATTCAAACTGTAGATGCACATGCAGAATTATTAGAAGAATTTTCAGAATTACAAGGAACAGGAGAATGTTCTTTAGGAGAAGGTAATGAACCAATTGATGAAGCTGAAATGTTAGCTACACTTATAGCTAATGGATATGAACCAACAACAGAAGAAATTCAAATGCTAAAAGAAGAAGACAGATATCGATATAAATCATCGATAGAAGAACCTCCGAAATTAGAGTTAAAGCCACTTCCAAACCATTTGGAATACGCTTATTTACATGGTGAATCTGAATTACCTGTAATAATATCGTCTTCTCTTACTGAAAATGAAAAATCACAACTCATTTCTGTGTTGAAAGCTCATAAACCAGCCATTGCATGGAAGATTCATGATATTAAAGGAATAAGTCCTTCGTATTGCACACATAAAATCCTTATGGAAGAAGGTCATAAAACGTATGTGCAACGTCAACGAAGACTAAATCCTAATATGCAAGATGTAGTTAAGAAAGAGATTATTAAACTGCTAGATGCAGGTTTAATTTATCCAATTTCTGATAGTCCATGGGTAAGCCCAGTTCAATGCGTACCTAAGAAGGGTGGCATGACTGTCATTACAAATGAGAAAAATGAGCTTATTCCTACTAGGACTGTAACAGGATGGCGTGTATGTATTGATTATAGAAAATTAAATGACGCCACCAGAAAAGATCACTTTCCCTTACCTTTCATAGATCAAATGTTGGAAAGATTAGCCGGAAATAGTTACTATTGTTTTCTAGATGGATTTTCCGGATATTTTCAAATTCCAATAGCACCCGAAGATCAAGAGAAAACCACATTCACGTGCCCTTATGGTACTTTTGCTTACAAAAGAATGCCATTTGGACTTTGTAACGCCCCTGCAACCTTTCAAAGGTGTATGATGGCGATTTTTCATGACATGATAGAAGAATGCATGGAAGTTTTCATGGATGACTTTTCAGTCTTCGGTGATACATTTAAATCATGTCTAGTTAATCTGGAACGAATGCTAATTAGATGCGAAAAATCAAATCTAGTACTTAATTGGGAGAAATGCCATTTCATGGTTAAAGAAGGCATCGTTCTTGGACATAAAATTTCAAAAGAAGGAATTGAAGTGGATAGAGCTAAAGTAGATGTAATTGCTAAACTTCCACATCCCACCAATGTTAGAGGAGTTAGGAGTTTTCTAGGGCATGCCGGTTTTTACCGACGTTTCATAAAAGATTTTTCTAAAATTGCCACTCCTATGAATAAACTCCTAGAAAAGGATGCGGCATTCATCTTTTCAGATGAGTGTATCAAATCTTTTAATATTCTTAAAGAAAAACTCACTAATGCACCGATCATGATAACACCAAATTGGAATCTACCATTTGAGCTAATGTGCGATGCTAGTGATTTTGCAATGGGAGCCGTTTTAGGACAAAGGATTGAAAAACGATTTCAACCTATATATTATGCTAGTAAGACATTACAAGGAGCACAAACGAACTATACAACTACTGAAAAAGAACTCCTTGCTATTGTCTTTGCTTTTGACAAATTCCGAGCATATCTCGTTTTAGCAAAAACGGTGGTCTATACCGACCATTCTGCTCTTAGATACCTATTTTCAAAACAAGATGCTAAACCAAGATTAATCCGTTGGATCTTACTCTTACAAGAGTTTGATATTGAAATCCGAGATAAAAGAGGAGCAGAAAATCTCGCCGCTGATCATCTTTCTCGTCTTGAAAATCCCGAATTAGAAGTTCTAAATGAATCGGCCATACAAGATAACTTTCCTGATGAATATCTATTGAAGATAGATTATAAAGAAATCTCATGGTTTGCAGACTATGCAAACTACTTAGTTTGTGGATTCCTTGAAAATGGATTATCGTACCAAAGACGAAAGAAATTCTTCAGTGATATAAAACACTATTTCTGGGAAGATCCACATCTGTTTAAAAGTTGTCCCGATGGAATAATACGCCGATGTGTATTTGAAGATGAAGCTAGTAAAATATTAAACCATTGTCACACAGGACCAACAGGAGGGCATTATGGGCCTCAACTAACAGCAAGAAAAGTTTATGAAGCTGGATTCTATTGGCCTACAATTTACAAAGACGCACACCTTCTTTGCAAATCCTGTGATGCATGTCAAAGGACCGGAAAAATAAGTCAACGTGATGAAATGCCACAAAATGTCATCCAAGTATGTGAAGTATTTGACATTTGGGGTATTGACTTTATGGGTCCATTTCCAAAATCTCATAATAATCTATATATACTCGTAGCCATTGATTATGTATCTAAATGGGCGGAAGCACAAGCTCTCCCAACTAACGATGCACGAGTTGTAGTCAACTTTTTAAAACGTCTTTTTGCAAGGTTTGGAACACCGAAAGCTTTAATAAGTGATCGGGGAACTCATTTCTGTAATAATCAACTTGAGAAAGTTCTTAAAAGATATGGAGTAACTCATAAAATCTCCACCGCATATCATCCACAAACAAGTGGACACGTTGAAAATACCAACCGAGCTTTAAAACGTATTCTAGAGAAAACCGTAGGATCAAATCCGAAGGAATGGTCCATTAAATTGGAGGATGCACTCTGGGCTTTTAGAACAGCCTACAAAACTCCAATTGGAACCACACCTTTTAGACTTGTTTATGGAAAAGCATGTCACCTTCCAGTAGAAATTGAACACAAAGCATTTTGGGCTTTGAAGACATGTAATCTTGATTTACATGAAGCCGGACGTCTACGATTAAGTCAACTAAACGAATTAGAAGAATTAAGACATGAAGCATACGAAAATTCGTTAATCTATAAAGAAAGAACGAAGAAATGGCATGATAAAAGAATCAGAAGTTCAAAAGAATTTAAAGAAGGAGACAGAGTTCTTCTTTTCAATTCACGATTCAAGCTATTTCCTGGAAAATTGAAATCAAGATGGTCTGGACCATTCATAGTCAAAAGAGTTTTCCCATACGGAACGATAGAATTGATAAATTCAAATGGGATTGAATTTAAAGTTAATGGTCACAGAGTTAAACATTACATACATGGTCCGATGGAAGTCGACAACGAAGTTAATCACAATTTCGACACCACAGCTAACTAAGTGTGGGGAGAATCAAGTCTTTAAAGGATAATATGTATTTCTGTTAGAGTTAGATTGTCTGTTTTCGTGTAGTTCTCGAAAATGGAACACGTATGGTCTTTCCCTAGCAGACCCTAAAGAACTAGTCTTCTCCCCCCATTCTGAATTTTTATTTTTTTTAGGTTTTTACGAAATGAAGACTGCCTGTGAACTAAACCATGGTCTAATGCTACACGCTTTGATCACTAAAAGAAATAATGACATACTACCGAGCGAATTAGTATCAGTAATCAGAGAAAGAATGGACGGAGATAGAAAAGGATCCAGATGCGAAGATAATAAGTTACAATTTGGTAAAGGAAAATCAAAATCCGCAGCGAAAAGAAGAGCACGACACCTAGAACGATGTCACAAATGCGAAAAATGGTCACATGGAGGTAAATGTTCAAATAATCAAACCTATTCAAATACCGAATTTGTTACTTTATGCAGAGACGGACCGTTCATATGTTTAGAAGAAAAGACACTGAATGCTCGAGGTTACGCCTTTGGAGCCATGGAAAACCAATTAAACCGACTATCTTATGAATGGAATAGATCATATAACTAAGAAATCTATTTCACAGGTATGTCTGTACAGTTTTTATTTTTATTTTTATTTTTAACCTTTTGATAATAAACGCTAATTTGTTCGCTAAAAAGTATTAAAATTGGTATTGAATAAAATTAGGTTTGGCGACCGAAATTATTGATATCATTCAAAAATTTATTACATCACTGCGAAATTTAACGTTTATTCTTAAGGTATAAATATCTTTAAACAATCAACCCAAAATATTTCAAAAATTCGTCATGAGTTAAATTAGGTCTTGGAACCGAAATTACTTTACCCGAGGGAGGGACGAGAACTTTTATTATCATTATTTTTAATCTTATTGATTTAAAGTATGCCAAAAACATTGAAAAAAAACCCAAAAATCTTAGCTTTTAAAACAATCGCTACAAAAAGACAAATTTTAAAATTTTGTCGAAGGACGGACTAGGACATCGATCCAAAACGACCTCGTCCTAAATAACAAGGGAAACAAAATTTTAAAATTAATTACTAAATTGTTTTAATAAGTTAAAGATTATATAAAAAAAAAAAAAAAAATACCAAACTCCGCGAGTCGCGGAGTTTGGAGGGTAAATCCCCGCGACTCGCGGAGAGACCGGATTACAGAAAAAAAAATAAGAGCTGCAAACGATCAGTTCACTCACCCACACACAAAACAGAAATATACTGCGAAAAAAGAACCCGAAAAAACCCGAAAATCGCCCCTAAAAATCCCAATTTTTAACCGTTAATCACCAAATTTTTTGCTAAAATCATGTTAAGAAGGATGCTATCTAAGAATTTCTCAAGAAAAACGGTAAATTTCTACACCTAAACACCATTTAATTCGAATTTTAGTGTTCTTGAGCTATTTTTTCCCCAATTTGATTTTGATGCTTTTTAGTGTAATTAGACTTAAATTGTTTATGTATTATGCTTGTATAACCTAGATTGATGCTGTTTAACATGATTAGAAGCCTTAAACTTCAAATTTTGAATAATCTAGGGTTTGTGTTCTTGAGCAATTTGGGGCTTTTTGATATAAACAGGTTATGGCCGATTTTTGTCATGAATTGTTGCTAAATTAAGTAGTGTAACATGTCTAGGTAGTTAAATGATCCAAACTTTGAGCCTAAACATGATTTTGAGAATTAAAGTGGACTTTTTCAAGTCCAAAATTCATGAACTTGATTTTTGAAAGATAATGCCATTTGAGACTTGTTTGATTGCTAGTAATGATTATTTTGACATGTTATTTGAGTTGAATGCTTATGAACTTGGCGAAAATTTTCGTATATGCTTATTTGAAAAAGTGTAGATTTGATAAAAATGTGAAAATAAGCTTAAGTTTGATATAAATTGATAATGTCATTGTAATTATTTTAATTGATGATTTTGCTGACACTAATGCATATTTGGATGCACAAAATTTGTGTTTGATGTGTTTTGCAGAATGAAAGGGGTGAATCTTCATCCCAAGCCCGCAATGCTCCTGCCGAGAATTTGGAACAACAGGAGGTAGATAACTACTACAAGCAGGATGTACCTCATCCAGTCATGACCTTTTCCGATATGCATTTGGAAGAGTTGCACCCGAACCTGAGATTTGACAGACTTTGGATAGATTATCCAAAATATCAACGGGGTTTGCATACTCTTCACTCTAAGGTTGTTGAGGTACCGAGGGTCATAGAATGGGGACCCTTAGAAGCTGTAGAATTGGCCGGGCCAATTAGGGAATTACTTGTACAGAGGTATGGTAATTCTTCTTTTAATGACTGGATATGTTTATTCACCATACGCAGACCTGTATATAAAGTATGGTGTGAAGAGTTGTTATGTAGTATAGAGTTGAATGATCGGGTAGCTAGTTTAACCGATCGTTCTTTTATTAGATTTTTGTTAGGCGGTTCGATGCGCCACATGTCTTTACTGGACATGGCTCAGGCTTTACGTATATATACGCCTGAGGAGTTAGCGTCTGCCGATTGTAGAGGATTGATACTAAACGGTAGAAAGATAGATGAGAATTTTGATACACACGGTGTGTGGAGTCAAATGACAAGCCATCACCGTTTCAAAGGGGGAAACTACTCTTATTTGGATATAGATAGAGCCGAATTAAGAGTGATACATAGGTTTTTAGCTAATTCGATTACACAAAGGGGTAAGAACAAAGAAAAGGTAAATGAACAAGATTTGTTTTACCATATGTGTATTCGAGACCCACAGAGCGCTGTAAGTATACCATATTGTGTGGGTTATTATTTATCAGCTATGGTTCGGGGGATGCGTCCACATAGCATAATAGGAGGTGGTATTTTTATTACTTTGATTGGTGAATATCTCGGTGTGGATATAAGTCGGGGGGGATTATTACTAGAAGAGCCGGAACCCCGCGACACTATAGGTTTAAATGTATACCATGGTGCGAAAGTTTTGAAGCGGCGAAATAACGCCGCAGTACGATACCATGGTAGACATCCACAGGTGGAGAGAAACCAGGAACAAGGTAATGTAGGAGGGGGGAATGAGATGCAAGAAATGCATAGGTTTATAGCTTCTCAGGAATACGAAAATGCTAGACAGAGAGCATTTGAAGATTGGCAAGTTCATCAGAACCAGATCATAGCGCATTGCCAACATATAGGTAGAAACTATATTCCTACACCGAAACCCGTCTTCCCTCCTTGGTCGATAGAGATGCAGCCACCATATCCTACGTATGATCCTGCCGAAGCATTCTATAGCACGTATGGTTATGCCTGGAACCCCTATTGGTACCAATATCATCCTTAGTTTACTTATTATTTTTTTTATTATTTTGTAATTTGTATTTATTGATACATTTAATATTTTTGTTAATATTGTAATCATTTTTATAATTATCTAACTTTTATTCTTAGATTTTAATAATTTTTGAACGTGGGGTAATATACCAAACTTCAAAAATATATATATATGTTTGCAGTTTATCTTATGTACACAACAGGGTAAAACAACGCATTTTCAAAGACTGGCATTAAGTTCAGCAAAAGCAACTAATTTTGACGACAAGATGCAAAATATATGTGAAATAACAACAAGACGGAATGAACAAATGATGTGCACCATTTATCATTCAGCAAACAAACGCCAATATATTTGGAAACTTTGGTAAAAATTTAATCATTTTCACACAAATCACCCTCAATAATTTAAATTGTTACTGATTTCTTGCAAATGAGGGCATTGCAAGATCTTAAGTGTGGGAAAGGGTTAAATTCTTTCGGATTTTAAAATTTTTATATTAAACACTTGGTTACCATTAAAAATACTAGTAAAGCAGTAGTTGTATTAGAATCTAGTGCTCTCTGATAAAAAAGAACAGCCCTAGTCTTATATACTGACTACCCAATTCTAGTAAAAATTTTCAATTAAATGAATTTAAAATCATGTTTATACATATTTATGAACGATAAAACTAGGTTTTAACACCGAAATTATTGTTACCTCGGAAAGGACATAAATTGAGAAACAAACTAAAATGTTAAAATTCATTTAAAATGGAATAGAGGACGATAAAAAGAAAAATAAAAAGCCAAGTGTGGGAAAATTTACCAAATTATTTTAAACATATGTCACATATATCTATAACAAATAACTGAAAATACTTTTGCTTTGGACTAAACTAAACTGTTTTACCCGATGAAAGAAAAGAAGAGATGGATTTACACGATGAATCAATTCCATCATTAAAAGGAAGTAAAGTCTTCCTAAAAAGAAACGCGCTTCTTGATTTAGGTCATGAAGTTGTCGTCCAGACCAGCTGTAGGTTGACGAAAAATCTAGAAAAGTCATCACTAAAATCAGCAGGAAATCCACGGACCTCAGCATTAAACAGGGTCGCCAAGTGGTCAGATTTATCCTAACCATGAGAAGGATTTATCTCGTACAATGGGGGGGGCACCATGCAAATTAGCTGGATAAGACTAATGAATCAGATCCCCAGAAAGGATAATCTCCTTAAAGATTAAAAATCAGCTTTTAAGACTGATATTACTCAATCCTAGAGATTGACCTTAAAGATTGAGAATTCAAACTCATGGAATTCAATGATATCTAAACTCGAGCTTAAACGAGAAAATATTTTGATCAAAATTACAAACCGATTTGTTTTCTGAAAACCCTATTTTCAATGCGTTCATTACCATTGAACGTAAAATCCTAGGAATTCACCTGGAATTCATTAGGTCACCTGAACTAAATCGGGTGTCAACCGTAAGAACGGTGGTTGCATAGCATGGTCAAAGACAGGACCTTGTGCCAGACCGAAAAATTATAAGGATGAGCTTTACTATTGCTCCTACCAAGGATAGTAATTGCGTCCGACACGTTATAGACCATAATCAAAAGCATGTCACGGGACATTGCCTTAACAGTTGCTTGTTCAACGCTTTCCTTTACAACCGGACGGTAGTTTACCGAAAGGTAATATACGGGACAAGTAAACTGGACGTGTTGCTTTCCAAATACAAGGTTAGCAAGTGGGTGACACAAAACCGCAAGTTTTGAGCTAAAATTTTCAAATCTGAAACCCACCAAACCCACAAAAATATTTTGCAAACACCGGTAAAGGGTTATTCCGGAAAACTTATCGAGGGTAAAAACTAGATCAAATATTTTCATAAAGATCCAATTTCCTTAATGGATCTAAATTTTTATAGTCATGTGGGACTGTAAACCATATCGTTACTACCATTGTTTATACCGCCGTATAGAAATCACTGATGTACAAAGTGTGAAGAATAAAGAAGTGATTCTAGTATTTCAAGACGATATTGCTTGAGGACAAGCAACGCTCAAGTGTGGGAATATTTGATAATGCTAAAAACGAACATATATTTCATAGCATTATTCCTCAAGAAAGACAAGCTTTTAGTTGCAATTGTTCTATTTACAAGTGATATTCGTTTAAATAATAAAAGGTGAAGACAAAAGACAGATTCGACGAATTGAAGACGCAAACGACCAAAAAGCTCAAAAGTACAAAAGACAATCAAAAAGGTTCCAATTATTGATAAGAAACGTCTCGAAATTACAAGAGTATAATATTCAAAACGCAAAGTACAAAATATAAAATTGTACGCAAGGACGTTCGAAAATCCGAACCGGGACCAGAGTCAACTCTTAACGCTCGACGCAACGGACTAAAAATTACAAGTTAACTATGTATATAAATATAATATAATATATAATTAATTATATTAATTATATATATATTATATTTATATATATAAAACCGTCGGCAGAGAAACTCCAAGGGTGTGAGCTGTAAATACATCCTCCGCGACTCGCGGAGTTTGAAGGGGTTTTTGCCGCGAGTCGCGGAGCCCCAAAATTCTACTCTGGCTATAAAGCAAACCGAATTCTGATCAAATTTCATATTATTTTTCATCTCTCTCTCAATATATACGTAATATATATATATAATTTATATTTTAATTTTAATTTTAATTTTAAATCCTAATAATAAAGGTATGTTAGCGAATGTTGTAAGGGTGTAAGTCGAAATTCTGTCCGTGTAACGCTACGCTATTTTTAATCATTGTAAGTTATGTTCAACCTTTTTACATTAATGTCTCGTAGCTAAGTTATTATTATGCTTATTTAAAATGAAGTAATCATGATGTTGGGCTAATTACTAAAATTGGGTAATTGGGCTTTGTACCATAATTGGGGTTTGGACAAAAGAACGACACTTGTGGAAATTAGACTATGGGCTATTAATGGGCTTTATATTTGTTTAATTAAATGAAAGTTTGTTAATGTTAATATAAAGATTTACAATTGGGCGTCCCTATAAATTACCATATACACTCGATCGGACACGATGGGCGGGGTATTTATATGTACGAATAATCGTTCATTTAACCGGACACGGGAATGGATTAATAGCCACTAGAATAATTAAAACAGGGGTGAAATTACATTCAAGGGTAATTGGTGTAATTGTTAACAAAGTAGTAAAACCTTGGTTTACACGCAGTCGATAACCTGGTGTATTCATTAAACAAAGTATTAAAACCTTGTTACAATTCGAATCCCCAATTAGTTGGAATATTTATCTTCGGGTATAATAATAATTTGACAAGGACACTTGCAATTTATATTTATGACTGATGGACTGTTATGGACAAAAACCAGACGGACATATTAAATAATCCAGGACAAAGGACAATTAACCCATGGGCATAAAACTAAAATCAACACGTCAAACATCATGATTACGGAAGTTTAAATAAGCATAATTCTTTTATTTCATATTTAATTTCCTTTATTTTATATTTAATTGCACTTCTAATTATCGCACTTTTATTTATTGTTATTTAATCGCACTTTTAATTATCGTACTTTTTAATTATCGCAATTTTATTTTATCGCACTTTTATTATTCGCAATTTCATTATCGTTATTTACTTTACGCTTTAATTTAAGTCTTGTATTTATTTTATATTTTACATTAGGTTTTAACTGCGACTAAAATCTTAAAATCGACAAACCGGTCATTAAACGGTAAAAACCCCCCTTTATAATAATAATATTACTTATATATATATTTGTATTTTTATAAAAGTAAACTAATATAGCGTTGAGCTTTGTTTAAAGATTTCCCTGTGGAACGAACCGGACTTACTAAAAACTACACTACTGTACGATTAGGTACACTGCCTATAAGTGTTGTAGCAAGGTTTAAGTATATCCATTCTATAAATAAATAAATATCTTGTGTAAAATTGTATCGTATTTAATAGTATTTCCTAGTAAAATAATAACTATTTTATATACACCTCGCTTCACATCAGTCATCGATTCTCGGTAGTGGGTAGCGGTTCTTGATGGTAAGTTTGTTCAACTCTCGGTAGTCGATACACAACCTGAATGTACCATCTTTCTTCTTGACAAACAAAACAGGAGCTCCCCACGGTGATGTGCTTGGTCGAATGAAACCACGCTCTAAAAGTTCTTGTAATTGGCTTTGTAGTTCTTTCATCTCGCTGGGTGCGAGTCTGTAAGGAGCACGAGCTATTGGTGCAGCTCCTGGTACAAGATCTATTTGAAATTCAACGGATCGATGTATGGGTAATCCCGGTAATTCTTTCGGAAATACATCAGGAAATTCTTTTGCGACGGGAACATCATTGATGCTCTTTTCTTCAGTTTGTACTTTCTCGACGTGTGCTAGAACAGCATAGCAACCTTTTCTTATTAGTTTTTGTGCCTTCAAATTACTAATAAGATGTAGCTTCGTGTTGCCCTTTTCTCCGTACACCATTAAGGGTTTTCCTTTTTCTCGTATAATGCGAATTGCATTTTTGTAACAAACGATCTCCGCTTTCACTTCTTTCAACCAGTCCATACCGATTATCACATCAAAACTCCCTAACTCTACTGGTATCAAATCAATCTTAAATGTTTCGCTAACCAGTTTAATTTCTCGATTCCGACATATATTATCTGCTGAAATTAATTTACCATTTGCTAATTCGAGTAAAAATTTACTATCCAAAGGCGTCAATGGACAACTTAATTTAGCACAAAAATCTCTACTCATATAGCTTCTATCCGCACCCGAATCAAATAAAACGTAAGCAGATTTATTGTCAATAAGAAACGTACCCGTAACAAGCTCCGGGTCTTCCTGTGCCTCTGCCGCATTAATATTGAAAACTCTTCCACGGCCTTGTCCATTCGTGTTCTCCTGGTTCGGGCAATTTCTAATAATGTGGCCCGGTTTTCCACATTTATAACAAACTACATTGGCATAACTTGCTCCGACACTACTTGCTCCGCCATTACTCGTTCCGACACCATTTGTTCCTTTCGTTCTATTAACCCCTGGTCCGTAGACCTCACACTTCGCCGCGCTATGACCATTTCTTTTACACTTGTTGCAAAATTTGGTGCAGAACCCCGAGTGATACTTTTCACACCTTTGGCATAGCTGCTTCTGATTGTTGTTGTTGTTGCGGTTATTATTGTTGTTAGGATGATTGTTGTAGTTGATGTTGTTGTTGTTGTTGTTGTTGTTGGGCCGTTTGTTGTAGTTGCGATTGATGTTGCGATTGTTGGGATAATTATTGCGATTATTGTTGTAATTGCTGTTGTTGTTGTATTGGTGATTCTTATCACCGTTTTCCTCCCACTTTCTTTTGACTTGCTTCACATTGGCCTCTTCAGCAGTCTGTTCTTTAATTCTTTCTTCAATTTGGTTCACGAGTTTGTGAGCCATTCTACATGCCTGTTGTATGGAGGCGGGCTCGTGTGAACTTATATCTTCTTGGATTCTTTCCGGTAATCCTTTCACAAACGCGTCGATCTTCTCTTCCTCATCTTCGAATGCTCCCGGACACAATAGGCACAATTCTGTGAATCGTCTTTCGTACGTGGTAATATCAAATCCTTGGGTTCGTAACCCTCTAAGTTCTGTCTTGAGCTTATTGACCTCGGTTCTGGGACAGTACTTCTCGTTCATCAAGTGCTTGAATGCTGACCACGGTAGTGCGTACGCATCGTCTTGTCCCACTTGCTCTAGATAGGTATTCCACCATGTTAACGCAGAACCTGTGAAGGTATGCGTAGCGTACTTTACTTTGTCCTCTTCAGTACACTTACTTATGGAAAACACCGATTCGACCTTCTCGGTCCACCGTTTCAATCCGATCGGTCCTTCGGTTCCATCAAATTCCAAAGGTTTGCAGGCAGTGAATTCTTTGTAGGTGCATCCTACACGATTTCCTGTACTGCTAGATCCAAGGTTATTGTTGGTATGTAGCGCAGCCTGTACTGCAGCTATGTTTGAAGCTAGAAAAGTACGGAATTCCTCTTCATTCATATTCACGGTGTGTCGAGTAGTCGGTGCCATTTCCTTCAAAATAGTTAAATGGAACAAGTTAATCATACAGAATATTAAGAGTAGTTAATAGTATTTCGTAGCATAATATGAACTCATTTATAAAAGCTTTTTCTTCATATTAGCGTTTTATAAGTTTAAATTCGGGTAGTACCTACCCGTTAAGTTCATACTTAGTAGCTAATATACAATTCAACTACTACAATTCTATATGAAAAACTGATTATAATAATATTTCGCGTTCAAACTTTTATACAATATTTTACAAACTTACAATACCGCTTATTTTACATAAAGCATGAAATATAGCACACAATAACTTTGATACAAGATAGTTGTGAAGATAATTCTAGCTAGTACAAAAGTCGTTCAGCAAAGGCAATAAAGACACGTAATTCATACGTCCAGAAACAAGTCATGCATTCTGGTTTTACTAGGACTACTTCCCATCCTTGGTCTTGTGCAACATAACCGTTATGGCCGTTGATAAGACAGCGTGTTGTAACGTCGTCAAAGGGACGAGGGTTACGTAATGTCCAACAGTCCCGTAATAATCTAAAAACCTCATTTCTTACCCCAATTACCGACTCCGTCACTTGTGGAAACGTTTTGTTTAATAGTTGTAGCCCGATGTTCTTGTTCTCACTTTGGTGAGAAGCGAACATTACTAATCCGTAAGCATAACATGCTTCTTTATGTTGCATGTTAGCCGCTTTTTCTAAATCACGAAGTCCAATATTCGGATATATTGAGTCAAAATAATTTCTTAACCCGTTGCGTAAAATAGCATTTGGGTTCCCCGCAATATATGCGTCAAAGTAAACACATCGTAACTTATGGGTTTCCCAATGTGATATCCCCCATCTTTCAAACGAAAGTATCTTATAAACCAAGACATTCTTGGAACGTTCTTCGAATGTCTTACAAACTGATCTCGCCTTAAATAGTTGTGCCGAGGAATTCTGGCCTACTCTAGACAAGATTTCATCAATCATGTCTCCGGGTAGGTCTCTTAAAATATTGGGTTGTCTATCCATTTTGTGTTTTTAAACTGTAAAATAGACAAGAGTTAGATTCATAAAAAAATACTTATTAATACAAGCAATTTTTACATATATCATAAAGCATAAGAACACTATATTACATATATTACACCACACGAATACAACTATCTTATTCCGACTCGCTCGTTTCTTCTTCTTCGGTTTTGGTTCGTTTTGCCAAGTTTCTAGGGATATATGATGTTCCCCTAATACGAGCCGTCGTTGTCCATATTGGTTTAGAAAAACCTGGTGGTTTAGAGGTTCCCGGGTCATTGTTACAACTTAAGGACTTCGGGCGTTGACGATACATATAAAGTTCATCGGGGTTGGAATTAGATTTCTCTATTTTTATGCCCTTTCCCTTATTATTTTCTTTTGCCTTTTTAAATTCAGTTGGGGTAATTTCTATAACATCATCGGAATTCTCGTCGGAATCCGATTCATCGGAGAATTGGTAATCCTCCCAATATTTTGCTTCCTTGGCGGAAACACCATTGACCATAATTAACCTTGGTCGGTTGGTTGAGGATTTTCTTTTACTTAACCGTTTTATTATTCCCCCCACCGGTTCTATTTCTTCATCCGGTTCCGATTCTTCTTCCGGTTCCGATTCTTCTTCCGGTTCCGACTCTTCTTCCGGTTCCTCTTCGGGAACTTGTGAATCAGTCCACGAATCATTCCAATTTACATTTGACTCTTCATTATTATTAGGTGAGTCAATGGGACTTGTTCTAGAGGTAGACATCTATCACATAATATCAAACGGGTTAAGAGATTAATATATCACATAATATTCACATGTTAAAAATATATAGTTTCCAACAAAATTTGTTAAGCAATCATTTTTCAAGTAAACACGGTCGAAGTCCAGACTCACTAATGCATCCTAACAAACTCGATAAGACACACTAATGCAAAATTCTGGTTCTCTAAGACCAACGCTCTGATACCAACTGAAAGTTGGGGACGCATCCCACTCAGTGCCTTCTCAGCTAACCGCCTGTGACCACTGAGCGTACCTCAGACACTGATTTTACGGCGCGCCTCTTGACAGTACAGCCAACCCTAATAGGGACCGCGAGGAGTAAGAGCCAATGCTTCGTCACAGGTAACACTGTGAGAACCCCCTCTACGATTAACCCGCTAATAAACGGCATTAAACCAGCTCTGATACCAACTGAAATGTCCCGTTCTTATTGATTAAAAACGTTCCATATTAATTGATTTCGTTGCGAGGTTTTGACCTCTATATGAGACGTTTTTCAAAGACTGCATTCATTTTTAAAACAAACCATAACCTTTATTTCATAGATAAAGGTTTTAAAAAGCTTTACGTAGATTATCAAATAATGATAATCTAAAATATCCTGTTTACACACGACCATTACATAATGGTTTACAATACAAATATGTTACAACAAAATAAGTTTCTTGAATGCAGTTTTTACACAATATCATACAAGCATGGACTCCAAATCTCATCCTTATTTAAGTATGCGACAGCGGAAGCTCTTAATAATCACCTGAGAATAAACATGCTTAAAACGTCAACAAAAATGTTGGTGAGTTATAGGTTTAACCTATATATATCAAATCATAATAATAGACCACAAGAGTTCATATTTCAACACACATCCCATACATAGAGATAAAAATCATTCATATGGTGAACACCTGGTAACCGACATTAACAAGATGCATATATAAGAATATCCCCATCATTCCGGGACACCCTTCGGATATGATATAAATTTCGAAGTACTAAAGCATCCGGTACTTTGGATGGGGCTTGTTGGGCCCGATAGATCTATCTTTAGGATTCGCGTCAATTAGGGTGTCTGTTCCCTAATTCTTAGATTACCAGACTTAATAAAAAGGGGCATATTCGGTTCAATAATCCAGCCATAGAATGTAATTTTAAGTACTTGTGTCTATTTCGTAAAACAGTTATAAAAGCAGCGCATGTATTCTCAGTCCCAAAAATATATATAAAAAAGGGAGTAATGAAACTCACACATATAAATATTGTAAAACAGTTAATAAAACATTTGCATGTATTCTCAGCCCAAAAACGTAAAGAGTAAAAAGGGCAAATGAAACTCACTTTCACAGATTTTTACTTCGTCGGGAAGTAAGACTTGGCCACTGGTTGATTCACGAACCTATAACAATATATACATATATATCAAAGTATGTTCAAAATATATTTTCAACACTTTTAATATATTTTGATGTTTTAAGTTTATTAAGTCAGCTGTCCTCGTTAGTAACCTACAACTAGTTGTCCACAGTTAGATGTGCAGAAATAAATCGATAAATATTATCTTGAATCAATCCACGACCCAGTGTATACGTATCTCAGTATTGATCACAACTCAAACTATATATATTTTGGAATCAACCTCAACCCTGTATAGCTAACTCCAACATTCACATATAGAGTGTCTATGGTTGTTCCGAAATATATATAGATGTGTCGACATGATAGGTCGAAACATTGTATACGTGTCTATGGTATCTCAAGATTACATAATATACAATACAAGTTGATTAAGTTATGGTTGGAATAGATTTGTTACCAATTTTCACGTAGCTAAAATGAGAAAAATTATCCAATCTTGTTTTACCCATAACTTCTTCATTTTAAATCCGTTTTGAGTGAATCAAATTGCTATGGTTTCATATTGAACTCTATTTTATGAATCTAAACAGAAAAGTATAGGTTTATAGTCGGAAAAATAAGTTACAAGTCGTTTTTGTAAAGGTAGTCATTTCAGTCGAAAGAACGACGTCTAGATGACCATTTTAGAAAACATACTTCCACTTTGAGTTTAATCATAATTTTTGGATATAGTTTCATGTTCATAATAAAGATCATTTTCTCAGAATAACAACTTTAAAATCAAAGTTTATCATAGTTTTTAATTAACTAACCCAAAACAGCCCGCGGTGTTACTACGACGGCGTAAATCCGGTTTTACGGTATTTTTCGTGTTTCCAGGTTTTAAATCATTAAGTTAGCATATCATATAGATATAGAACATGTGTTTAGTTGATTTTAAAAGTCAAGTTAGAAGGATTAACTTTTGTTTGCGAACAAGTTTAGAATTAACTAAACTATGTTCTAGTGATTACAAGTTTAAACCTTCGAATAAGATAGCTTTATATGTATGAATCGAATGATGTTATGAACATCATTACTACCTTAAGTTCCTTGGATAAACCTACTGGAAAAGAGAAAAATGGATTTAGCTTCAATGGATCCTTGGATGGCTCGAAGTTCTTGAAGCAGAATCATGACACGAAAACAAGTTCAAGTAAGATCATCACTTGAAATAAGATTGTTATAGTTATAGAAATTGAACCAAAGTTTGAATATGATTATTACCTTGTATTATAATGATAACCTACTGTAAGAAACAAAGATTTCTTGAGGTTGGATGATCACCTTACAAGATTGGAAGTGAGCTAGCAAACTTGAAAGTATTCATGATTTTATGAAACTAGAACTTTTGGAATTTATGAAGAACACTTAGAACTTGAAGATAGAACTTGAGAGAGATCAATTAGATGAAGAAAATTGAAGAATGAAAGTGTTTGTAGGTGTTTTTGGTCGTTGGTGTATGGATTAGATATAAAGGATATGTAATTTTGTTTTCATGTAAATAAGTCATGAATGATTACTCATATTTTTGTAATTTTATGAGATATTTCATGCTAGTTGCCAAATGATGGTTCCCACATGTGTTAGGTGACTCACATGGGCTGCTAAGAGCTGATCATTGGAGTGTATATACCAATAGTACATACATCTAAAAGCTGTGTATTGTACGAGTACGAATACGGGTGCATACGAGTAGAATTGTTGATGAAACTGAACGAGGATGTAATTGTAAGCATTTTTGTTAAGTAGAAGTATTTTGATAAGTGTATTGAAGTCTTTCAAAAGTGTATAAATACATATTAAAACACTACATGTATATACGTTTTAACTGAGTCGTTAAGTCATCGTTAGTCGTTACATGTAAGTGTTGTTTTGAAATCTTTAGGTTAACGATCTTGTTAAATGTTGTTAACCCAATGTTTATAATATCAAATGAGATTTTAAATTATTATATTATCATGATATTATCATGTATGAATATCTCTTAATATGATACATATACATTAAATGTCTTTACAACGATAATCGTTACATATATGTCTCGTTTAAAAATCATTAAGTTAGTAGTCTTGTTTTTACATATGTAGTTCATTGTTAATATACTTAATGATATATTTACTTATCATAGTATCATGTTAACTATATATATATCCATATATATGTCATCATATAGTTTTTACAAGTTTTAACGTTCGTGAATCACCGGTCAACTTGGGTGGTCAATTGTCTATATGAAACATATTTCAATTAATCAAGTCTTAACAAGTTTGATTGCTTAACATGTTGGAAACATTTAATCATGTAAATATCAATCTCAATTAATATATATAAACATGGAAAAGTTCGGGTCACTACATTATTGCTGTGTGTTTCTGTGACAGGATGATGGTGGTTTCATTGGTGGATATGTGTCAGATGTTGAAGTTCAGACAACCAAGAAAGATATGTTTGATAATGTGAAGGTTGCTTCACCGGTTTATGTGAGGAGAAGCAAAAGGGACCGTCGGGTTGCACGGGCAAGGATGTCTCCCTTCGTTACACCGTCACAAATGATCAAAAAGGGTGCTAAAAGAAAGCCTGACATGCCAGAGAAAGAAATCCCGATAAAACAACAGAAGTCGGGGAGACTGAGTGCTCCGGTAGTGCCTGATAATGTTATTCTAGAAATCATTGACGATTTGATTCATAAGTCTGGACTTATCTATCCCGACCCTTCCACATTATATGATGATGAAAGGAATCTGGACGGCCCTAAGACACCGGAAGAGATGATGACTCCACATTACGAGTGCTTATCGGTATTTGTTCGGGGCCTATCCGACGGATTTATATTCATCACTGACGAGTTTTGGGAGCGGATCTACAACAAATTTGAAGGCGGTTACTTAGATAACTTTGTAAGTGTTTTATAAACTTATTATTAAAGTGGTCGACATTTAACTTCGCTAACTTGAGATTGACTAAGTGATTGTTAATTTCAGAATATTAATGGTTGGGGATCTATGTTGTTGTGGTGGAGATACCGTTTAGATCAAATGGATTTTCAGCCACTAAAGGACCGCCAAAGATGTACGATCATGCCGATTGACATGATTAAGTGGATGGGGATTTTTAAAACGGGTGTAACACTTGACCCGAATTACACCAATCCCAATATTACTTGTTATGCAGATGGATCGAGACTCCCTTTCCCACATTGGTCGAAGTGTCAGAAGGTTACAATATCAAATACATATACATATACAGTTTAAATATACATTGACATATACATTCAGATTAGAGTTATCTGTATAACTTTCCAACTTTAATTGTAGGTCCTATTCCCAACATGTTTGGAAGATGCAGATCACTGGGTGCTTATTGTGCTTGATCTTAAGGACTTCACCGCTGTCATTTATGATAGTTTTGTCAAGCACAGCTCAATTGACCACCGCGCTTATTATGTTTCCGAGTTGGGTAAGTGTCTGCCAGAGTTTTTGAGGGCAATTAACTACACTCCTCCACCACACGTCTCGATGCCATCTACATTTACGTATATCGACTCACCTCAGCAGTAATATCGGGTTTGCATAAACATGGAGCGTGTATTTTGTGAGCTAACCTACCCATTCAAGAAAGATACTGCGAAGGTTGCATTAGAATACAGACATAGGATGGGGAAGACATTCTTTAGATCTCGAATCGAAGTACATAAAAGGTAGCTCTAATGTTTGTGTTGGTATTGTATTTTAAACAGGCTCCACTGTAATCTTTTGACAGTCACCGTTTGCCTGGTCGACCACTGGTGTAAAATGTGGTCAACCACTGCTTAAATACACTGTGGTCGACCCTGATGTGGGTCGACCACTTAATAAAAATGACTTAGTCGACCACAATCTCTGAAGTAGTTGACCACAGTGGACTTTCATGATTAAAAAGGCAACCTAGGTCCCACATTTAGATAATATTTCTTATCCTTATTAGCTACGGATAGGAAATCCACCTTTCATGAATTTAATTGGATAACGGTAGATCCTTTTATTCCTGTTATCCATTTGTACTCTATAAGTAATGGAATCCCATAAGTAATTCCCATATTTAATAAATACCATACTTGATCGATATTCAAACACACCAGATTCATATTCACAACAACTTAGTAGTTGAAGTTAACTCTTTGCGCAGTTTAAGGAAATCACTTATTGGTGAGTAATCCCTACTTTTATATGTCTTTACATTTATAGTGATGAGTAAGTTAAAGATATATATTTGTTCAGGAGGTTATTTTGAACATGTCAATAGTCATATAGTTTATATGCCACTTAATTGTCCCAGAGTACCTTTGAAACTTACAATCGCGCCAAACAAACTCTTAAATCGTACGCTTTTGTTAAAATATGTGTTAAAAAAATCGATGCTTCACAAGATTTAGTTATATCTATGAAATACGTTGTCGATAACTGTGTCTTGGATATCACTGATGATGAAGATGATTTTAATGATTTTATGAATTTCGCCATCTCAAATCAACCCGTTCACATATATCTAGAAGATATTACGAATTCAATGCATGTTTTAGGTGTAGCGACCCCGACAAATCGTCAAGTGACGGCGTCGGCTACGTGGGTCCCATTACCTGATTATAAGTCTTTAAGATAACGTTTGACCAAAATATGTCACCTTCATTTCAAAATAAAGCTTGTTTCAAAGTTTACAAGAATTGTTCAACCAAAAGTTAAGTTACAACGTTATAGATACGATTGAATTCTAGGCGACACGGTTTAAAGTAAAGTCAAAAGACGCTCCATGAAATGCATGTATACTCGACATCCAATGCAAGTATCAAATAATGAGCGGAAGCATGTATCATGTATCGTTCAAGGACCTGAGAAAAACATAGAAATCTGTCAACGAAAACGTTGGTGAAATCATAGGTTTAAGTAAGTAAGTACAAGTGAACCACAAGATTTGCATCAATGAAATAATAGTAATACATTCCAAAAGTTTGTTTCACGAGCACCCAATTATCAAAGCTTAACATTCCTTCCATTGTATACCCCATCACTTAGTGCTAGAACAAACACTGATTCTCGAAAATATATTTCATCCGTAGACGGTAGCGAACCGTCAAGGATGAGGGTTGTCAACCCATATGGCCATATAACATAAGTTCTCGCTTACACCCGGCAAGTGTAACTAATGATAATCGAATTGAGGATTTTGTTCTAAACTCGTATGTAGAATGTTTGTTTTCCCGTTCTTGTGTTCACTTAGTTCAAAAGAATCGTTTATGTTTTCTCATCCCAAATATAAGTTCAAAAAGAGTAAAAGTGGGACTATGATCTCACCTTTGATTGCACGAGTATAAATGTACTTCACAAAGTAAACGTGTGCATGAATGTTGCTTAGCCTTGACCTAAACAAATAAGTTGTATCAATTAACCGGTTACGACACAAGGTCGGGTGAAATGTGTTCAATTAGTCCTATGGCTCAATACGACTTGAATAGTATAGCATGTGAATCACGTTGTCAAGTTTCATGCAAGAATCACGTACAAAAGCATGTTAGAACGATTGTATAAAAGTTTGGTTAAGTTTGACTAAAAGTCAAACTTGGTCAAAGTCAACGAAAAGTCAACACGTTCGGGTCGGGTCCCGAACTATTTTTCTAAGCTTAGAAGTCATATATGAGCATGTTGGCCAAGTTACATGTTAATCGGAGGTGCGTAGCATAGCAAACATTTTTCGAAATTTGACAAAGTAGGTCAGAATCTGACCACGGCATATGCCGCGCCGCGGCCAGAGGTGTCGCGCCGCGACATTAGGCGTGGCCTGGTACCTGGTCAGTTTCAAATGTTCAAGTCTTGGTCAAAACTTCAAACAACCATAAAACGCAAACCGTAAACAACTAGAAGGCGTATCTTATACCGTTGGAAAGCTCTTTTGACAAGGAACACAACTAAACATGTATCATCAATCAAAAACATCATTTACAATAACCAAAAACTCGTCAATTGATCAAGAAAGGTTTATTTTCAAAGTTTCAAGTTCGTAAAACGTATTTTATGATTCGGGAATCCAATTTACACATACGATATGCCGTTTCGAAGGTAGTTAAGCATACATTACAACTAATCACTAACAATTAACATTCCATGGCATTCAAGCATCAAAAGTTCATGTCAAGAACTATCAAACCCTAGTCAAACATCACAAAATCAATATTCATGTTTTTGAAGTTTTCTTAATCAACCTACGCATCAAAACGAAGCTAGTGATACTAGTAACACAATTAAAACATGCACTTTAACAATCTAACAACATTAACTCATCCAAAATCAAGGATTAAGCACACCCATTTCAAGTTCATGCTAGTTACTCCAAAAACAACAAATCGAGCAAACCAAACATATATTCATGTTAGACTCGAGCCATAGACACTAACTAACACCATTTCAAATCAAAACACGAATTTAGAGAAATCTAGAGTTTTAGAAATGTTACCCAAATGAGATGAAGTTGGTATCAAATTGTAGAGGATGAAGAGAGGATTCCAAATATGTAATCGGATTTGTTGTGAGCTTCCAAGATTGAATTTAGATGATGAATGAATGGAATGGGTTTGTGTGTGTGTTCTTGAGATGGAGAGAAAAGGGATGAGGGAGATGATGGAATGGATGAAATGGGTTGACTAGTTGACCTAGTCAACTAGTTTGCCCATTTGGCAACTCCGGTCCCTCGAGTTTCAAAGCGGGTGCGGGATTTAACCGATCGAATATTTTTAAAACGCAAGTTAACGAGAGATGTTATAATTAAATGACGGAATTATTATGAACGTTAGTCAACGGAAACTACGAATTTAAATAACGAAAGGTATTATTTAAAAGAAAAAGACGGTGTTAAAAATAAATTTAACGGAAAAACGCGGGATGTTACATTATCCACAACTCAAAAGAAATTTCATCCCGAAATTTAGTTGGAAGTAGTAGTCGATATCTCTTACTCGAGACTTTACGTTGTCCATGCAATGAATAAGTGAAAGTACGTCCTTGAGTGTTCTCATGAGTTGGATAGTCAGGGTTTTACGTTGCATTAAGGTTCGGTTTTTTTTTTTTTACGATCCCCGGTTTCAACTGGTTTTCCTATGAAGAGAAGTTTGTCATCGATAGTTGATGTATCCAGCAGGATTGCACGTTCCTGTTCCGCAGGACACGTTTCTAAGTTTGTTACACGAAATGTAGGGTAAACGGAAACTTAATTGAGTCGGAAGTTCTAAAGGGTAGGGAGCGGTTCCAATACGCCCCAAGGTTTCAAAAGGGTTAACATGTCGCGGGTTTAACTTTCCCTGATTCCCGAAACGGATTACACCCTTCCAAGGTGCGGGTTCTCAATATTACGCGGTTACACACTGGAATTTGTGAGGTTCTCCTCTAAGTTTGGTATAACTCTTCTGGCGACAATGGGTTGTCTCGAGCCCTTCTCGGACTTGAACGATCTCAATTGTTGTTTCTTGATGGAGTTCAGATTTCGGTGGTTGATGCTTTGGTTAAATGAACAGGGGTATGACATTAGCGGTCATATAAGGTTTCGAAAAGTGCGCGTGAACACACGAGTGGTAACTACTGTTGTAAGAGTGATCTACTATAGGTGACAATACGAGTTTGTGAGATGTCTTTCCAAGACGTAAATCGTTCGTTTGCTCGGTTCGTCAGTTTGTGGGTGGTACGCGGTACTCATGTCTAAGCAGGTTCCCAAGGTTTCTTGTAAAACTAGAAGTGAAACGAGTATTTCGATACAGAATAATTGACAAAGATACACCGTGTTGGAAAAGAATCTCTTAAGATACGTTTGAACAAGTTAGTTAGGGTTCGAAAAATGTTCGTTAGGACTATTCACCCTCGTGGCGAATACTTATGTAATATGAGGAGTTTCTCTATCCATGGAGAAATGTTACAAGGAGTTTCTTTAAACGGAAATGCGAACGGTAAAGATAGTAGTGAAATGAGGACTTAGAATAGGATGAGTTTACATCTCGAGGTTGCCATAACGTGCCTCTAGTTGTCAAAAGTCGAAGTCTGAAAGAGAAACGAGGTAGTACACGTAGTTGTATAGTTCGGGGTTGAATAATAGTTGACCGATTATCAGAAACACAAGGGCGTTAAGTCAAAGAAGAGTGAAGTATCGTTGGATTGCGTGTTATCTTAATTTCCAGTAATATCAGACGGTAACGGTGAAATAACAGAGGTATGTAGTGTGGTACGTGATGACGAGAAGTTTGCTCGGATCCACAATTTAGTATTCGAATTCTTCGTGTAAAATAACGAATTTTAGTTTTTTTTTTTTTTTTTTTTTTTTTTTTTTTTTTTTGAGAGAGTATGCCTTTCGGCGTTCAAATAAAAATATTTCCATGTTCGAGTTCCCTCTGTTGCTATACGATTTTAACTAGAAATGTTGGTGTGAAGAATCACGCTCAAGGTTCGAACACGGAGAGGTTTAAAGTTTTCCTTAGTGAGTTAACGAGTTTAAAAGTAGTGTAACACGAGAAAAGTCAGAAATGAATCTTCGGTAATAACAGACGAGATCTAAGATTTTTTTTTTTTTTTACGAATACAAGTCCGAGTTGGTAGAGTTTCCTGATTACATGTGGCTTGATTTCGAGATTGATTGTAATGCCTTGACCATTGACATCATGGTCTAGAAAATTGGACTTCGTTCAACAGAAATTCTCACTCGGAGAATTTGGTATAGAGTTGCTCTTTTCTCAAAAGTTCGAGCGTAAGATGGTGATGTTGTTCGTTTTCCTTCTTTACTTAAATAAGTTAAGATGTCATCTATAAATACGATAACAGATTAGTCTATATGAATTTGCATACGCGGTTCAAGAGGTTTATGGATACGGGCGAGCCCTAAATAAATCAAGCGGTACTAAGAGAGGTTTACAACTAACGTTGCGAGTTCGGAAAGTGGCTTAGGAGACATCGTCTCACTTAACCCCCAATTGATGATAACCGGAACGGAGGTCGATTTGGAACATACGGGATTCATGCAAATAATCATGAGGTCATGGATGCGAGGGAGAGGGTATCGGTTTCCAACCGAAAATTACTCAGTTCACAATAATCTATACAAGATGATGGGGAAACATTTTTTTTTTTTTTTTTTTTTTTTTTTTTAACGAATAGGTTCCGAGCTCCCTAGTTCTATAGGTGTCAAGTCAAAAGTCTTAACGTATTTCCTCCAATAAAATTTATAGGCACACAATATTTTTTCGTCGGTCACTTAAATCGTCTAAGTAGTATCTGGGGGAAAGAGGTGGAATATAAAGAGCATGAGTCAAATCCTTGGTTATAAAATGTCTAGCGGTAATCGAATCGAACAAGTATGAAATATACGGTTTGTTGTGAAGAAACGTACCCGTTACTAGTCCATCGTCGTTCCGGGCATCCTTGGTGTCGATGTCGAAGGTTCAACGGCGTGCGTTGGGGTTGATTTTCTTATTTGGGCACACATTCCTAAAATGACCCAGTTGACCACATTCGAAGCAAGCACCCGTTCTGTGTGCGTTGGGCATCTTTCGAGCGACGGGTCCTTGGCGCCGGTGGCGAAACCTGCCACATCCTTCAAAGTGATGCTTGTGGCATTCGTCACAAAAAGGCAGTTTTCCGGCATAGCCTTTCTTGTCGTTGGAGGTAAAAGGCTTCTTGGCGGGGTTGTTGTTATTGTTGTGGTTGCTTGATTGAGAGGCTTCCCATGTTCTTTTGTTGTTACTCGGGTGGTTCTCGACCATTGGTGCCGGTGCTTCCATTTCATTCACCGTTTCTAAGGCTTGGCGGGCCATTGTTAAAGCCTCTTGTAGGTTAGTGGGTTGAGATGTCATTACCTTGTGTTGAATGCTCTTAGGGAGGCCATCCATGTAAAGTTCGACTCTTAGGGATTCGGGAGTCATGAGAATTGGACACATCGAGACTAGTTCGGTAAACCGTTGATTATAAGCCTTGAGGTCATTTCCGGCCTTTTTTAAATTCCTTAGACCCTGTTCGAGCCTTCGAGTCTCGTCGCGCGGGAAGTATTCGGTGATCATTCTTTCTCTTAATTCGGTCCAAGAGAGTGTGTGGGCTTCATCGCTTCCCACTAATTGTACATACGTGTTCCACCATGAGAGAGCAATACCGGTGAAAGTGAGGGTGGAAAACTTGACCTTATCTTGGTCTCGACAACCGCTTGTGTTAAAAACGGTCTCCATTTGTTCAAACCATCGGGTGAGAGTGACCGGTCCCCCGGTTCCATCGAAAGTGGGAGGATTGTACTTCATGAAGTTCTTGTAGGAGCAACCTTCGATTGAATTACCGGCTCCATGATTGTTGTTGTTAGAAAAGTGATCGGCCACGGCCGTACCCACGGCGGTGGTTATCATTCGTTGAAGAGCTTGTTCTAGGGTTTCGAGAGGAGTATTGTGTTGACCTTGGTGAGCCATTGTTCCTTCATGAGACAAGAATATCGTTGGTTAGTATTTTCAACAATACTAACCGTGGCATGGAATAAGGATAGAGAGAAAATTTTTCCTTGACTCGCCTTAAATTCTCTATGTCATAATGTCGGAACGTCCATGTGAATCACCGTAATATAATCCCGGAAATTATATTACCCTGATTCTCATGTGCATTTAACATTACTTCATAAAGTCAAGGTGGCGCACCAACAAAATTTATCAACGTAAGATCAAGATCGAATACGAGTTAGATATGATAGAAGAGTTCGAGTATAAATGCACAATTAGTCAAATAATTCCTACTTCAGTCTATATGCCGGTTGTAGTCTAGATTCACCTATGTACCCTATGACTCGGGGTGAACACAAATGAACTCTAAATCCCTACAACCAAGGCTCTGATACCACCTGTAGCGACCCCGACAAATCGTCAAGTGACGGCGTCGGCTACGTGGGTCCCATTACCTGATTATAAGTCTTTAAGATAACGTTTGACCAAAATATGTCGCCTTCATTTCAAAATAAAGCTTGTTTCAAAGTTTACAAGAATTGTTCAACCAAAAGTTAAGTTACAACGTTATAGATACGATTGAATTCTAGGCGACACGGTTTAAAGTAAAGTCAAAAGACGCTCCATGAAATGCATGTATACTCGACATCCAATGCAAGTATCAAATAATGAGCGGAAGCATGTATCATGTATCGTTCAAGGACCTGAGAAAAACATAGAAATCTGTCAACGAAAACGTTGGTGAAATCATAGGTTTAAGTAAGTAAGTACAAGTGAACCACAAGATTTGCATCAATGAAATAATAGTAATACATTCCAAAAGTTTGTTTCACGAGCACCCAATTATCAAAGCTTAACATTCCTTCCATTGTATACCCCATCACTTAGTGCTAGAACAAACACTGATTCTCGAAAATATATTTCATCCGTAGACGGTAGCGAACCGTCAAGGATGAGGGTTGTCAACCCATATGGCCATATAACATAAGTTCTCGCTTACACCCGGCAAGTGTAACTAATGATAATCGAATTGAGGATTTTGTTCTAAACTCGTATGTAGAATGTTTGTTTTCCCGTTCTTGTGTTCACTTAGTTCAAAAGAATCGTTTATGTTTTCTCATCCCAAATATAAGTTCAAAAAGAGTAAAAGTGGGACTATGATCTCACCTTTGATTGCACGAGTATAAATGTACTTCACAAAGTAAACGTGTGCATGAATGTTGCTTAGCCTTGACCTAAACAAATAAGTTGTATCAATTAACCGGTTACGACACAAGGTCGGGTGAAATGTGTTCAATTAGTCCTATGGCTCAATACGACTTGAATAGTATAGCATGTGAATCACGTTGTCAAGTTTCATGCAAGAATCACGTACAAAAGCATGTTAGAACGATTGTATAAAAGTTTGGTTAAGTTTGACTAAAAGTCAAACTTGGTCAAAGTCAACGAAAAGTCAACACGTTCGGGTCGGGTCCCGAACTATTTTTCTAAGCTTAGAAGTCATATATGAGCATGTTGGCCAAGTTACATGTTAATCGGAGGTGCGTAGCATAGCAAACATTTTTCGAAATTTGACAAAGTAGGTCAGAATCTGACCACGGCATATGCCGCGCCGCGGCCAGAGGTGTCGCGCCGCGACATTAGGCGTGGCCTGGTACCTGGTCAGTTTCAAATGTTTAAGTCTTGGTCAAAACTTCAAACAACCATAAAACGCAAACCGTAAACAACTAGAAGGCGTATCTTATACCGTTGGAAAGCTCTTTTGACAAGGAACACAACTAAACATGTATCATCAATCAAAAACATCATTTACAATAACCGAAAACTCGTCAATTGATCAAGAAAGGTTTATTTTCAAAGTTTCAAGTTCGTAAAACGTATTTTATGATTCGGGAATCCAATTTACACATACGATATGCCGTTTCGAAGGTAGTTAAGCATACATTACAACTAATCACTAACAATTAACATTCTATGGCATTCAAGCATCAAAAGTTCATGTCAAGAACTATCAAACCCTAGTCAAACATCACAAAATCAATATTCATGTTTTTGAAGTTTTCTTAATCAACCTACGCATCAAAACGAAGCTAGTGATACTAGTAACACAATTAAAACATGCACTTTAACAATCTAACAACATTAACTCATCCAAAATCAAGGATTAAGCACACCCATTTCAAGTTCATGCTAGTTACTCCAAAAACAACAAATCGAGCAAACCAAACATATATTCATGTTAGACTCGAGCCATAGACACTAACTAACACCATTTCAAATCAAAACACGAATTTAGAGAAATCTAGAGTTTTAGAAATGTTACCCAAACGAGATGAAGTTGGTATCAAATTGTAGAGGATGAAGAGAGGATTCCAAATATGTAATCGGATTTGTTGTGAGCTTCCAAGATTGAATTTAGATGATGAATGAATGGAATGGGTTTGTGTGTGTGTTCTTGAGATGGAGAGAAAAGGGATGAGGGAGATGATGGAATGGATGAAATGGGTTGACTAGTTGACCTAGTCAACTAGTTTGCCCATTTGGCAACTCCGGTCCCTCGAGTTTCAAAGCGGGTGCGGGATTTAACCGATCGAATATTTTTAAAACGCAAGTTAACGAGAGATGTTATAATTAAATGACGGAATTATTATGAACGTTAGTCAACGGAAACTACGAATTTAAATAACGAAAGGTATTATTTAAAAGAAAAAGACGGTGTTAAAAATAAATTTAACGGAAAAACGCGGGATGTTACATTAGGTCGAAACCTTACTAATCCTAATGATCAGTTCAACCTACAACAACAATACAATAATCAGTTAAACCTACAACATCCGACCAATAATCAGTTCAACCTACAAAATCCTTACAATAATCAGTACAACCTTAATCATCCATCCAATAATCAGTTCAATCTACCTCAGCAATCCAATAATCAGTTCAACCTACATCATCCATACAATAATCAGTTCAACCGATAACAGTCATCCATCAATTAGTTCAACCTACAACAGTCAACCATCAATCAGTACGACCTAGAACACCAAAGTAACAATCAGTTCAACCTACACCACCCATACACTGATCAGTACAACCAACCACATCCATACACAAATAATTCGAACCTACAAAATCAATCTGTAAATCAGTTCAACTTACAAACTCAAACCACAGATGAAATCAACCAATAAATACAATACACCAATTTGTTGAATGATAAACAACCACCTTTTGAAGGTAACGAAGATCCTTACATCGTTGACCTACCTACATCTGATCAAATCGGATCTGAGCATGATGATATGGAAAATGTGAATCCAATCAAACCAACAAAACACCCTTTTTCTAACTACATAGTTGATGAGGATGATGTTCCTGATAGTGATGATGAATACGAAGATGAATACGTCGACCAAACACAAACTTATGACCAGCTAATTAAGTATAATCCCCAACCAGATGATATATTTTGGAACATGCCACCGTTACTGTCGAACACCCAACCCGAAATGAAACCTAGATCAATGACAATATATGAAACCTCAGATCTAGTTAAATTGAATCAGACTTTCGAAAATAGGAAGATTTTCTTATGCAATTACGTACAAAGTGTGTTACTATAGGGTTCCAGATAAAACCAAAGTACTCAGACAAGTCAAGGTATACAGCTACATGCATATCACCAAATTGTTCATGGCAAATTACTGCTAGGTGTATACAAGATAGCAACAACTTTCAAGTACGGAAGTTGAATGATCTACACACATGCTCAAATACCCAAATTCTTCCGAACAATAAGCATGCCACCAAGAAGGTCCTAGGGAATATACTGAAAGAGGTGATGAAACAAGAAGGTCGTGTCTATCGACCGAATGATATAAGGACTGATATGTCGGCGCGATTTAAAATAAGTCTATCATACCACCAAGCATGGAAAGCCAAATGTTACGCAATTGAGATGTTGAGGGGTAGTCTTGAAGATTCCTTTCAAATACTACCTAATTATCTATATAATCTTAGATTGTCTAACCCAGGTAGTGTAACCAACATTCGAACGGACAACAAAGGTAGATTTGTTATGAGTTACATGTCCATTGGTGCAGCGGTATGTTTAATGCTCTCTTTATTTACTTATTAATTTAACTCGTATTTAAAAATAATGTTTCAATACTTTAATATACAGACACGTTCGTTTGTTAACTATGCACGACCAGTAATCGTAGTCGATGGGGCTCATTTAAAAAGTCGTTACTTGGGGACTAACTTGATTGCTGTCGCTATGGATGCTAACAATGGAATCCTTCCATTAGCCTACGGTATTGGAGCAGGAGAGACCACCGATCATTGGACATGGTTTTTTGGTAATCTAAGAGACTCTCTACAGTCTTCGGGGTGTTGTATTGTTAATCTTACCATTATATCTGACAGGGCACCTGCAATAGCTGCTGGCATATCAAACGTATTTCCAGAAGTATTTCATGCACTATATGCTAGACATTTGTTGGGAAACCTCAAAAGTGTGTCTAAAAGGGTTAAAAGTTACGAGTGGCACTACTGGAAAATGTGCAAAGCGTATAGAAAATCTGATTTTGATCACCACTATGGTATACTAGCACGACGTATCCCAGACAGTGCACGTACACTCACTACTGTTGGCCTCAACAGATGGTCTAGACATCATGCAGATCGTGTTCGGTATGCTTACCTAACTTTTAATAGTGCAGAGTCAATGAACACACTGTCAGTTCATGCGAGGAAACTCCCGATTACAATGCTTCTTGAATTCTTTAGAGCTTCAGTTCAACAATGGTTTTGGGAACACCGAAACACTGCTGATGGTTTAACAACACCTGTCACACCATATGCAGAGCATAAGCTTGGTAAAAGAAATCGTAAGTCTATTAGTTGGACTGTCAAACCGATATCACAAGTTAAGTTTGAGGTATTGGATATGAAAAAAGGCGGTAAAGTCAATCTACAAGATAAAACTTGCACATGTAAACAATGGCAGTTTTCCGGTATACCCTGTGGACATGTAATGGCAGTAGCAAGGTATTTTGTCCTATGTAACGTTACTACACACGTTCAGAAGTATTTCCACACTGAAACGTACAAGTAGGCATACATGGAAGATATTAACCCGCTAGATCATATTTCTGAATGGATAGATCCAGGACACCTACAAACCGTCCTACCGCCATTGGTTACAAAGCGACAATCGGGTAGACCGAAGACGTAACACCCCGTCAAATCCCTTTAACGAAATGTTAACTCTGATCCCAGTGCTTGGCTTGACTTCTACGTAACAACAATATTCTACAGCGGAAGCAATTAATACCTGAGAATAAAACACGCAAAAACAGGTCAACAATAATGTTGAGTGAATCTACAGGTTTTAGGCAAACAATACAGTATGTTTAAGAAATAACATTTCAAAAATGTTTACTAATGAAAGACCACCAAAGTTTAATGTTAAAGTTTTTAGACAACACCGCTTCTCGTTTCAAAAGTTTGTTGACACTACCATGTCAAATTTCAATTGTTTGTAGACGACACCCAGTCAAGTTTTATCTCGTTTGTTAGTAAACCACAGTTTAAATATCGTTGTATAGTATCTGAAAAACAGTTATCAGAAAAATAGTTTAGTTTCATTGACCACAAGATTCTATCGCAAGCATAAACAGAGCACCTGAATACTAGCAAAGACCCGAGTATAGCCACCATACCCACCTTACCTCGTAAAATGTTATACATTGTTCAGATGTATTAAATGTTCAAAGTAAATGCACCACTGCTTTTATAGTGGGTGAGGTTGTCAACCTAACGGATCCGTCCATCTAAATTGTGCTTACCAATGGTATTAAAAGTATTCAAGCTAGAGGCTTTTTGAACAAACTCATTATGCATATGTGTAGTACTCATGTCAATATAAAAGTAATTGAAAATGTAAATATAACAGCGTGTATTCTCATCCCTGAAAACATGTAAAAAGCGGGACTGTAGACTCACCTTTGAATCAGCTCGAAATGAAAGACAAATGACTTGTACGGTTTAGACCCGAGTAATGTAACCTAAGTATACGTATGTAGGTTGGTCAATATATGTATCTTATATAAGTGTGGTTTCATAGTGTACGTTGTCTTATTGCACGACTCGACGCGATTTAAAGTAAAAGTCAACTATATCATGCAATTCAAACAAAGTCAACCGAAGTCAAACCGGAAGTCAAACTTGGTCAATATAGTCAACTAAAGTCAACATCAGTAGGTTCATGTCAAATATTGGTCAACATGTCAAACCTAAGTCAAACAATACGTTTTAGGTCATGAATAATCATTTTCACAATTTCAGTTTATCGTCATGCACTAAATTTACGAACACGTAGCACACTTAGCACATTATCTCATAGTACAAAATTCAATTAAATATGAAAAACTCCAGATCATAATTAGACTCAAAATCGATTCTAAAAAGTCCGGCCAGGGACTCATACGACAATTAAAAGTCAGGAATCAGAAGGGATACATTTGGGTTTTGCCAAGTCAGCTTTTGACCGTGCACTGATTTCATTTCGGCTATAACCGGAGTTAGGAACATGAAATTGATACAAGACCAGTGGCCATAGTTCAAGGACAAATCAAAGTAACACATATCAAAATCTAGCCACTTTTGTTTAGCCAATTTGTACAGTTTATTCGTGCAAGTTGATCATTCAGTTTTCAGTTCAAATCAGAATTCACATAAAGTATGGCTCTATTGTGCCCAATGCATAAGGTTTCAGAGAGATTGACATAAACTAACAATAAGTCACATATCATGTTAAGTTTCATTTTCCAGAAGCATACATTCTCAATCAATATAAAAAATTCACAAAGTACAAAACCGTGTTCAATTTACAGATTCGATTCCCATTTTGTTAGTCACATTCGCATACGATTATCCGAAGATCTAGATACAATTAGCCTATGATATCTACATGAAAGATGAAGTAATTTTTGTCTACTTTTCAAATATGCAAAGCTTCAATCACAGAAGTTAACACATTTTATCATACAAGGTTATTTTCATGCAAGTACTGTATAAAACTTTATTTACACTAATTCTAGCATATCTCGGGCTATACATAAGCAAACGACATGATATCCTAGTCTAAATTGAGTGTTTTTAAATTATATTTCCAGTGGTATAAGTCTCACATGCCAATTCGTTTTCTATCAATACCAGATTTCTGATCAAGCAACAATAACACAACGATAATTCAAATCGACATAACTTAATCATACGGAAACGAAATCAAGCGAATCCAAAGCCTAAACTCAATAGATTTTCGCAAGGAATCTGATTATAAGATAATAATTAACATTTGAAAAACTTAAAATCACTGATCATGCAATAACAAATTCGTTTTTAAATCCTAGCGCATCAAACAATCAAAACAACGATTACAATTAACACGTACGCGTATAGACTTGAGCAATTGACAACATAACTATGAAACTTTATAAAAATTAGATTTTTAAGAATTAGGGTTCATGCAATTATACCTTTGATCGCTAAAAGAATTATATCAACGCGTAGAGGAGATCGAAAATTGCAACTTTCGTGTTCAAGGTTTAATCTAAAAATCAAAAATTGATGGTGGTAGTAGGGTGATGGTGGTCGACGGTTTTGGGGAGAGGGAGAGAAGAAAACTGCGTTATATTTTTATTAATGCTATTTAGGTTAAACACAAGCCTTAAATACCTAGCCCTAATTATCCCAATTTGCATATAAGTCCCTCAAGTTGTCAAAAATCAAAATATAAGGGGGTGAGGGGGAGGGGTCGGCTGAATGGGGCCCACCATGGGTTCCCGGGCTCTCGTTTTGTAATCCAGTGTATTCGTGGTCCGTTTTAAGTGTCGTTTCGTCGTGCCGAAGGCCCGGAACGTTAATCCGATCGTTAAACGCAACCAATCGCTTAATTTATTAAAAACCCAATAAATTAAATATTTTAAAAATTAATAATTAATAAAATTAATTATTAAAATAAACCCGAGCATTTCGTTGCTCAAAAAGCTATTATCAAAATCGTATCGTTTTTATCGTATTTCATTATCCGAAATATTTATTTGAATTAATATCAACCCATATCAATTATTGAAACCCTCCAAAGGTCAAGTACGCATTCAATACACGTAACCACATAAAAGTTAAATAATCGCCGTTAAATAAACTAACGGAAGATTAACGAAAGTAACGGAAAAATCAGGGTTGTTACAGAAGAGTATTGCTCGTATACCGTCCCAAGGAGAGGACAAAGACAATTTCAAATCTAAAAGAAAATGCAGTCGTTGCTTGGAATATGGACATACTAGATCAACTTGCACCGCACATTATGATCTTTCTGAAGGTAAACAAAAGTCCAAGTGTAACTCAAAAACAAAGGCAAAGCCGAAGGGGTTGGTAAAGGGCAAGGGTAAAGGAAAACGTGAAGACTCATGCTCAACACAATTTGGCTCCACTTACAATTTGAGTGATGATTAGCTTCTTCTTTGTGTTTAAAATGTGTTTAACAGTCATGAATGTTAAGTATGTGTGTTCGTATGTTTTCTGTTTAACTGTCGTGTATGTTATATGTCTGTAAGTTGTGTTATTTGTTGTGTAATCCATAAATGTAGTATGAGATAATATATAATATTTGTTGTTCAAATTAAAGTTTATTTCACTAAATTGGATGGTAACACAACACAACACAACACATAATGGTAAATAAATCTCCAAGGTACATTGAAGGTATATTGCTAACACAGTAAACTTAAATAAAAACCTTATCTAAATTCGCAATAATCTTATCTGATATATCTTATCCACTAGTAGTATGTTTTTATGATTAGTCGACCAACTTATCGGTCGACTACAAAGCAACTATGGTCGACTATGTTAGTCGACCGAGTTTAGGCCTACAATTCGGTCGACCCTTAGGTCGACCATATAACTGAAGTAGTTGACCAACAACAATGAAGAATGGAGGTCGACTACCTTGAAAACTAAAGTGGTCGATCGGGTAAAGGGGTAATCGACCCACTGAGTGGTCGACCTAACGGTGTAAATAGACAATTTTTTTTCCGAAAGTGTATTTTGGAATAAAAGTTTAAAAAATAGTGTATTTGGGCGAATTTCCCATCTAAGATCCGTAATTCAGTACTCCGTAATAGGGTTTTCATATAAATCATGTTACCAAATAATTGCTTTGGCTGCTGATTCCTTTCTCATCTACCCCTTTATTTTCATTCTCATCTTGTACTTCAGTTTAAAGTCAAATCTGTTTTTGGTTATTTTTTTTTTTCACTCTACGGTTATGCAAAATCTTTGTTAGGAAGTTATTCCACCTTAGAGATTTATACCTTAGTGATTACGAGTGATTAGCTCTGTTTTTTTTTTTTTTTTTTCGTTGAAGAATTTACGGACCGTACATTCTATAGATCCATAGGTTATCATTTCATTTATTTTCTAAGAGAATGTTGCAAAAAACTTTCAGATTTATTCAGATCTATATATTACATCTAATGTATTCAAACCTAATGTGCATATAATGTTTTGTTGCAAAATACCACGTAACTTAAAACTTGTAGATCTAAAAAAGCAGAGATAAGTTAAGCTCAAATGAATAAATTTAGTTTTTGTTCTTTATTTATCATGGCCCAAGTTATTAATTTATAGTGTATTCTTGTTTGATTCCTCACCAATGTGAGATAAAACACATTAACTTATCACTTATGAATGTGGCAGAGCATTGAAGATCAATATCAAGGAGTATAAATTATGTTGTATCTGTATAGTTGGTGTGTTTCATTTATTGAATAAAGTGACATTAATAATCTTTAAAATATCTTTAACGATTGATATATTTGTCCTTTTTTTAATTAGCTTATATTATTCATTAGGGTCTAAGGGCCCTTTTTTTCGTTTCGTTCAGGGTAATCAAATTCTCGGGACCGGCCCTGTAAAAAAGGTGGTTTATCACTGTGTCATAGGTTAATGTTCGTTAGTTGGTCAAAGTCAAAGGTTAAAGGTGGTCAAAGTTATAAAGATTTTCTGGCCATTAAGAACATGGCTTAAACTTATTTTGGCTTCACTCGCTGTAACGCCTGACTTTTCTTGGCTCATGCTCGTATCAAACTTCCACTGTCTGCCTTTGCTCTGCCCTAAGAGTCACTCGTAACTCGTTCCGTGAACGCTCTATCAGATATCAATCGAAAAAACGTTGGAGCATAAGATTAAGATGTCGAATCATAAAGCTTACAAAATCATTGAATTCATTGGGCCTCATGGGTTGCAAGCAATTTAAGTATTATAGTATCAGAATATTAAGGCTATTGTTACGTTTAATGTCAATGTATGAAAATATCACAAAATGCAATAGTGAGGAATTATTGACTAAATTAATTTAAAAATAGTTAAATTTCTTAAAAATTAATTTAGTCACTAATTCCTCACATTATATGGTTTTGAGCCTAAAGTTAAACGTAACATCACACTTGAGATTGTGAGACCAAAGACACTTAAATTTCTTGCGGCACCGATGAATTTAATGATTTTTTCAGCTTTGTGATTCAACATCTTAATCTTAGCTCCGAACATTTTTTCATTTTTGGCTGTTTTTTGATTGATTTTTGATGAGCATTCACAAAACGAGTTACGAGACTCGTGATTTATTAGGTCAGCACAATGGTAGTGTTATACGAGTTACGAGGAGGTAGCTTCCGATCGTGATCAATTTAAGACCACTCGTAGCGGTGAGGGGCGTGGGTTGGTGGAGTGAGTTGCTTTTTGTATTTTTTTGATGACTAGGATGAGTGGGTTTTTTTGTATGAAAGGGAATTGATATTTACACATTCAATTTTTATTCGTCCACCATTATTTTAGTTAACTTCCCAAAATGCCCCTATGATATTATGTCTTTGATTAATTGAGTGCACTACAGAACCCCTGAAACCACTTCATCTTTTAGACCATTCGTAATGGTGACCGGTGTCACTTTTGGTGTCACTTGTCTTTTTACACTTTTTTGCTGAGTATGACGTGTTACTTTTCTGAGTGGAGTCGTGGTGGTGTTACTTTTTTGGTGTTACTTTTAGTGGAATGCTGAGGTGACATTTTATTTTTCTTTTTTCTGTTTTATTTAATTTTATTTATATAAATAAAAAAAGTGTATATAAAATATATCGAACCTTTATCCTTTTAGAGTGTTTTCACGTTGCCCGTGGTAGGGATTGTGTATCCATCGCTTTCGGATCTTGTGTTTGTGGTAGCGTTTGTTGGTTTGGTAAAATTTGTTGTTGTTTGTTTGGAAACATTTGCGGTTGTGATTGATACATTCGTTGTTGATAAAACGCCATTGTTGTTGTTGTTCATAAGTTAACGCTTGATTTACACCGAATAAATTACGACCGACGTTCGCCAAATTTTGCGGACTAGGTGTAAGGATCGGTCGGTTTGAAACTCCGGGAGCATTTGGACTACCGAAAATCATTAGATTCGTAAACGAAGTAGTGTTGTTCACTTGATTGCGAGGCGTGTTTGGGGTGTTGGGAGAATTAGACTTTTTTTTTTGTTGGGTGTGTGTAAAAAAAATGAAAGTGTTTAAGTTGGATGTGTAGTTGAAATGGATGTGTGTAGTTGTAGTGTATATGTAAATATATATAGGGAAATATTAATGAAAAAAAAAAGGTCAAATGCTCAAACGGTCAAAAACCACCAACCAATCACGTTCGACCACGTGTCCAAGACATCCGTTTCTTCCCACGTTTCTTCTTCGCCGACGCCGGAGTGACGCCGACAACTGACGCCGGGATACAGCCGGATTTCGCGTTTCTTGGCTGCCACGGGGGCAAGTGACCCCGTCACTTTGCCGAATGGTCTTACCATATTCCAAAGTTACTTTATTCTCTGTCTCCCCAACATTCTTAACCACCCATCTTTTTAATCAGCATCACCCATTTTTGTTTGAATAAAAAAATTCAAACCACTACCACTATTTAACTTGATTTTTTGTCCCGAATCAAACAAACATGATTTCACCATCACCGCAAATTTTGCACCGATTGTTACCGTCGTTTAACCGGAAACTTCTTTCCGGCTGAGTTTGTGATTTATGTTAGTCTGTTACTACCTAGAGACACTCTCATTTTATTATCTAAGACAAAGATCAATATATGAAAAAGAAGTATTGAAGAATTTAAAACGCTAACAACTCTTTACGGACCCAAATTGTATATTTTTTTATATTCATGTATAATTTGGTAAAGTAGTTTTCCGATAATCAGATAACAGGATGAGATAGATGTTATAGTATATATTTTGGTGTGATGCGGTACTACTTCGATATTCAAATGACAGGAAGAGAGAGATGGTGATAATAAAACATAATAATTAAAACACAAGGGCATTTTAGGAACTTTATTTATTATAATGGTGGATGAATATAAAATGAGAGTGGATATATCATCTCCCATGAAGTAGTGGTGGTGTGAGTTTTTGGCAGTGTTGTAAAAGTCGGTCGACTTGGCCGACGCGTCAGCCGATGCGTCGTTTTTTTGGGTTCTCCGTCCCGTTTTTTCTTAAACGACTCAATACACGGTCAGAGCTAAAAGTCCGGTCAAAGTCTGTCAAAGACGGTCAACAACGGTCAAAGTCAGTCAAATTTTCGTCAAGATCTGATATATTTTAAAATTAGGGTTTGTTTTCTTTTTTGGGCCGCTCTTTTCTCTGTGTCCTTACTGATTATGTATTCGGTAACATTAGTTAAGTTTGAAGTTTGAGTGTTTTTAAATTAGAGTTCTTATTTAAAAAATTTATGGTACATAATCAACTATATATATATATATATATATATATATATATATATATATATATATATGGGTGGGAAATTTATGGTACATAATCAACTATATATATATATATATATATATATATATATATATATATATATGATCATCATCTAAAGGGAAGTAATAATTTGGGGGAAGGGGGAAGTTTCTAATCTGACCGTTCATCTACGTTTGCTAATTGCAGTCCACCTACTTCCCGTACACCTGAATTTTATTTTGTTTAGATGATGAAGGGCATTTCTGTCATTTAGCATTTAAGTTATTGTCCACCTTCACAAATCAGATCGATCTAATCTTCACAAGTCAAAGCCGCGAGTGTTTATCAATGTCGCCTTTCACCGTCATCGCTGTCGCCGGAAAACTAATGTATTATGTTTAAGTCGTACATCAAAATTGCAAGTGTATTTAATCCCTCCTTCCGACAACATCTTCACCGTCACGGTCATCGCCGAAAACCTCGCACACTTTGAATGTAAGACCTATAAAAGCAACCGATGGTGGTGCTGGTGGATAAGGTACATATCGAGTTTTATTAATTGTATGAATTGGTTAAAACAGCGTATGCTTTTGGTATTTCGTAATTCAACCATTTATATATTAGGATAATAGTTAAAATCATATATTCATCTGTATTGATAGTAATTGAATTGAATGCATAGTTATAATTCATAAAGATCTTTGATTTTGATATATGATCTCTTACTGTTCGACTATTTGTCTAAGTGGAAATATTGTTTAATTATACAAAGATTGGTTGTACTTGTATCAAGTAAGTTGAGTGATTAAATCAAAAGCTTCATGTGATTGACTTTGGATCAGTAAACATCAGGTCATATAGCAAATGTTAATGAATATTGACACTTTCAAGTTAATGTAGGAAGGCAAGGCATAATCATTGAAAAAAGAACACTAAAAATGGAGATAAAGAGAGAGGCGATCCAGATTCAAAAAATGCTTGTGATGGAATTCGATTGACTTTATCGATTAAACGATCTCAGTTCGTTATCACGTTATGTAATGCAAGTTGATTTGAACTGAAATTCTAAATCGAGTTCATGTTTAGTCGAATCAAGGTTTCGAATATATTTGTTTTTTTGAAGATTAAAGCATGCTTCAGAATTTTGTTATATCATTGAACAATTCCTAGTAATGTAAGAAAAAGAATTTGAGCTTGAGAACTTACACTGTATTGTAATTGGATCTATTTGTATAAGAATTTACAGAATATTTGTAATGGGATTTATTGTAACACATTCAATGATTTTGTGAACGTTTTTAAAAGATCTACTTTTGATCATGTTTGCACTAGTATTACATTTCAAAAGGTTAGTTTGCTCATATGTTATATAATTTGGTATAGAAAGATTGTTAATGTATGTATGATTGTATGAATCATTTTGAATTTCTGGGTACATGTGATTTAGTATAAATCAGTCATCAATTTATATTTCAATAACATTAACATTACACACTATGAATAGTTCTATTTTAAATATTGGTTATATTTATACATAAATTGTCTATATTATTTAACTATTCGAAAATATTATACACGGTGAATGTTTTATTTTTCATTGCATCTTTTTTATTTGAACTTATAGTTAATGAATCCATTACACTTGATGAATGTTTTATTTACCTTTAAACATATAATACTTTATTTTTCGATAACATTACACTTAATGAATGTTTCATATTTCAGTGTACTTTTTATTTAAACTTTTCATTAATTAATCAATTTCTTTAATATTTTATTTGTTGGATAAAATTACATCCGATTAATATTTTAAATCTCATTTTATTTTTTGTTTGGACTTTTTTCATAGATGAATTCATTTATATTCGATAACATTACACACAATGAATGTTTTAATTTAATCATTCTTTACCTTTAAATATAAAATACTATTTTTCGAAAACATTACACTTGATGAATATTTTATATTTCATTGTACTTTTTATCTAGACTTTTCATTAAATTATCATTTTACTTTTCGATAACATTAGTCTCGAATCGTGATGAATTTTGTAATTTTAAGAATGATTTATATCTAAATGTTCTTTAATATTTTATTTTTTAGATAACATTACATTTGATTAATGTTTTATATTTCATTGTAGTTTTTTTGTTTGGACTTTTTTAATAGATAAATTCATTTATATTCGATAACATTACACACAATGAATGTTTTAATTTAATCATTCTTTACCTTTAAATATAAAATACTATTTTTCGAAAACATTACACTTGATGAATATTTTATATTTCATTGTACTTTTTATCTAGACTTTTCATTAAATTATCATTTTACTTTTCGATAACATTAGTCTCGAATCGTGATGAATTTTGTAATTTTAAGAATGATTTATATCTCAATGTTCTTTAATATTTTATTTTTTAGATAACATTACATTTGATTAATGTTTTATATTTCATTGTAGTTTTTTTGTTTGGACTTTTTTAGTAGATAAATTCATTTATATTCGATAACATTGCACACAATGAATGTTTTAATTTTAATCATTCTTTACCTTTAAACATATAATAATTTATTTTTCGATAACATTAAACCTGATGAATGTTTAATATTTCATTGTATTTTTTATCTAGACTTCTCATTAATTAATCAATTTACTTTTGGATAACATTAGTCGTGAATCGTGATGAATTTTGTAATTTTAAGAATGATTTATATCTCAATGTTCTTTAATATTTTATTTTTTAGATAACATTACATTTGATTAATGTTTTAAATTTCACTGTAGTTTTGTTTGGACTGTTTTTTAATAGATGAATTCATTTATATTCGATAACATTATGGACAATGAATGTTTTAATTTTAATCATTCTTTACCTTCAAAAATATAATACTTTATTTTTTGATAACATTACACTTGATGAATGTTTTATATATCATTGTACTTTTTATCTATATTTCTCATTAATTAATCAATTTACTTTTCGATAACATTAGTCGTGAATCGTGATGAATTTTATAATTTTAAGAATAATTTATATTTAAAAGTTCTTGAATATTTTATTTTTAGATAAATTTAAATTCGTTTAATGTTTTCAATTTCATTGTAGTTTTTCATAGATGAATTCTATTATACTCGATAACATTACACACAATGAATGTTAATCATTTTTTACCTTTAAACATATATTATTTTATTTTTCTATGACATTACACTTATAAATGTTTTAACTTGCATTGTATTTTTATTTTGAATTTTTATATATCAATCTATTTATTTTTTGATAACATTACACATGATGAATGTTTTTATTTTTGAATTTATACACCATCAAAGAAAATACAAAACAACAAGAAGAGATGCAAAACATCAAGATAAAATAGGATCTTTCATAAAATTCTTCTTAATGACACCAAGAAAACATTGGCTAATATTATCCGCACCCACTTCCACTAACATGGCGAGCAACCTTTGAACAACAGTTGCTGACATACCAGATGCCCAATTGGGATCAAACAAATTTGAGAAAAGAGTAAGAGGAAAGCTAGTTGCATCAAATTCCTCTGTGAAGTCCTTTCCGGTTAGGTAATTCCCAGCAAGATCCAAGAAGGTCTTGAAGGCTGACAACAGTAATTGAACCTGAATGGCAGATTCACCCTATTTTTGTTCCTGGCAACGAGAATGAGAACTATGCAATTTAAAGCCCATTCAGTGAATTCTAATATCAACCAACTTTATGTATGTGTAAATGCATTACCACTAGTGAACTCGGCTCAGGATTAGTAATAACAACCTATAACCAGAATACTTAAAGGTTTAGCAATATAACATAACATAACTTGAATAAATTAGCTAATATTAGAAAAATTACAAAAATATAAATGAGCTTTAGTGGATGTTACACAACCATCGCGCAAGAGGTTGTTTTATTTAGTTCTTCTCGAACGTGATAACTGAGGCGTTTTAAACATATCCTACTACCATCAATGCAAACCACAGTATGATTAGTCCTCCAGAAATAAACACAACTATATATATATATATATATATATATATATATATATATATATATATATATATATATATATATATATATATATATATATATAGTGGACCAATCCATGGATAAGCACTAAATGGGGCACAAACTGGATAAGTAAAATTTCAAATTTTTTAAAAAAAAAAAAACGATCCTTTAATATGCAAATAGAAGAAAACGAAAAAATTTTAAAAAGTTTTTGAACAAAATCGTTCGAAAATCGATGATGAATGGTAAACATCGATGATGAATGGTAAAAATTGATGATGAATGGTAAAATTAACCATTCATCTGGTTAATTTATCATTCATTTTTGTTCGCGATGAATGATAAAATTAATCAATGCTAAAAAAAAGCAGATGAATGGTTAATTTAACCATTCATCTGTTTATGATGAATGATAAAAAAACAGATGAATCGTTAATTTAACCATTCATCTGGTTTTTTTTAGCATTGATTAATTTTATCATTAATCGTAAACAAGATGAATGATAAATTAACCCGATGAATGGTTAATTTTACCATTCATCATCGATTTTTGAAAGATTTTGAAATTTTTTTTTATGAAAAAAATTGATTAGAGGTGCATTTTAATGCAGATTTATGAATGTAAAAAAAAATTCAAAAAAAAAATAATTTTATTTTGCTTATCCGGTTTGTACTCCTTTTAAGCTTATCCATAGATCGTTATATATATATATATATATATATATATATATCAACAAATGATGAACACTACAAAATACTATGTAACAACCTTCTAGTAATTCCAGTTCCTCTAACAAAACTGTTAATCGTTGTTGAAGTGACACATCTACGCCGCAACCCCGAAAGCATGTATAAGAACTGAATATTAGTGTTTAATTCATATTTCTATATTAAATTATTTGAAGGATATAGGCTTATACTATTTAGATAGGTAATCTAATTAGACACAAAAATATTGCAACCACATAAATAATCTAAGACGCAGATAAATACATTTGTTGCAAGTGAGGGCTACATGAATAAACCAATTGTTACAAGCCTATATCCTAAGCACAGGGCAAACAATTGACAAACAAAAAAACGATGAATACGAATATATTGAAAGAAATATATGCATAGAACAGGCAAAAAAGAACAATGAATATGAAGCTCGATTAAAGATAATTTGTAAAAACATTGTAAATCTTCTTACCATTTGTACTGTACGTTTGGACTCTTAATCAAATCATCCACAATTGTGTTTTCAGTATAAGGAATCGATTGCTCTTGAATTCAGATTGATAAATTGAAATTGCATCGAAATGAATTTGATGAAATTGCATCGAGATGAATTTGACGATGAATTTATTGACGATGATTAACCTTAAACTCGTAAATATTGGAATCTAAGATGTAGTTTCAGAGTAATATTTGGGGATGAGCGTAATGAACTGAACAAGTTAAAGCCTACTTTTGAAATTACCTTGATTTCTCTTTTCTCCTCAGCTTATCTTATTATTTATCAAATGACGATGTTACCCCTCCGTGGTTTTTTATTTCTGATCAGATCTGATGGTCGAGATTAGCTTCCCTCTTCCCTCCTATTTTTAGCTTCCCTCTTGATTATATATATATATATATATATATATATATATATATATATATATATATATATATATATATATATATATATATATATATTTAAGAAATTATTAATAAAGTTAACGTTGGTTAATGATCGATGCGTCCCCGACGCGTCCCCCGACTCGGTCGACGCGTCCTTTTTAGGTCCCGACCGATGCGTCCCTGACTCGCGACTTTTACAACCTTGGTTTTTGAAGTGGGTTTTAGTGGAATGCTGATGTGATATTTTAATTTTCCTTTTTTTTGTGTTTATTTTAATATTTAAATTTTAAAAATATTTAAAACCACAACGGCTACAAAATGAACCGTTTTTTTTTTTTTTTTTGAAAAAACGACTAGTTCCCCCCCCCCCCCCCCCCTCTATATAAACAACCATTTTCACCTCATTAACACACACTTCATTTATTTTCTCTCTCAAAACAAAACACATACTGTAGCGACCCGACAAAATCGTCATTGACGGCGCCGTCTACTTAGGTCTCGTTACGTGGTCATAAGTCTTTAAAACAACGTTTGACCAAATGTATGTCGCATTCATTTAAAAAGTAAAGATGTTTCAAGGTTTACAAAGTAGTTCGACAACTAGTTACATAACAAAGTTTAAAGTACAATTGAAACATATGCGACACAATTTAAAAGTAGCCAAAATACGCTCCACATATGCATGCATACTCGACATCCAAGCAAGTATCAAAAGTAATGAGCGGAAGCATGTATCACAAAACGTTCAAGGACCTGAGAAAAACATAGAAATCTGTCAACGAAAACGTTGGTGAAATCATAGGTTTAAGTAAGTAAGTACAAGTGAACCACAAGATTTGTAACATTGATATAATAGTAATACATTACAAAAGTTAATATTCACGAGCACCCAATTATCAATGCTTAACATTCCTTCCATAGAACCCCATCACAATAGTGTTAAAACATACACTGTTTTTCAAAAATATATTTCATTCGTAAACGGTAGCGAACCGTCTGAATGAGGGTTTGTCAAACCCATATGGATCCATACAACATAAGTTATCGCTTACACCCAGCAAGTGTAACTAATGATAATCGAATTGAGGATTTTGTTCTAAACTCGTATGTAGAATGTTTGTTTTTCTGTACTTGTGTTCACTTAGTAAAAAGAAACGTTTATGTTTTCTCATCCCAAATGTAAGTTCAAAAAGAGTAAAAGTGTGACTATGATCTCACCTTGATTGCACGAGTAAGTTAAGTACTTCACAAAGTAACGTGTGCAAGAAAGAACGCTAGTCTCGACCTAAACAAATAGGTTGCATCAATATTGGTAAACACGGTTGGTCAAAGATGTTCAATTAGTCTTATGGCTCATTACGACTCGATTACATAGCATGTGGATCAAATTGTCAAGTTTCATGCAAGATACAAGTATAGAAGCATGTTAGAACGATCGCATAAACATTTGGTTAAATTTGAAAAAAGTCAAACTTTAGTCAAAGTCAAAGTCAAAGTCAACGGGGTCGGGTCGGGTATCCTACAATTTTTCCATGATGAGAAAGTATATACAAACATGTTGGCCAAGTTTCATGTTAATCGGAGTTACGAGTAAACGGAGGTGAAAACGTGAAAATCAAAAAGAATTTGGGACAGTCCAAAATGGCCTGCCGTTCAATTTATGGCGCGCCGCTCCATTTAACTGATCAGCAAGTCTGGCAGTTTTCACACTCAAGCACGAATCCAACTTCAAACAATCACAACTTGTGAACCGTAAACATTCAAAACACGTATCTTATATCGTTAGAAAGGTAATTTAAAGAGGAATATAACTAAACACATTTCATGAATCAAATCCATCATTAACAACAATGAAAACCTTATCAAATGATCATTAAACGTTCAAAATCAAAGTTTCAAGTTCACAAAACGCATTTCTTGACTCGGGAATCCAATTTACACATACGGTACGCCGTTTTGAAGGTAATGAAACATACAATACAACTAATCACTAACCAATAACATTTCATGGCATTCAAAACATCAAAAGTTCATTTTAGAGTTCATCAAACCCTAATCAAAATCATGAATTCAACCATTTTGTAAATGAAGCTTTTCTAAATCAACCTACACATCAAAATGAAGCTAATGATGCTAGTAACACTTTTAATACATGAACTTTAACATTTAAACATCATTAAATCATCCAAAATCAAAGATTAAGCACACCCATTTCAAATGTTCAAACTAGTTACTCCAAACAACAAATCGAGCAACAAAACATATATTCATGTTATACTTGAGCCATAGACACTAATTAACAACTTTATAAGTTAAAAACATCAAGAACACAAAATCTAGTGATTTTAGAAAGTTACCCAAATGTAATGAAATCGGTATGGAATCGAAGAGGAAGTTGCAAGGATTCCAAAAATGCAATTTGTTTGAATTGATGCTTGCTGGATTTGATTTAGATGATAAATCTTTGGATTGGTGTTTGAGAGAAATTTGTGAAAGTATTTAGAAAAAGGGAAAAGAAAAAGATAAATGAATGGATGAAGGAGGTATGACCACTTTGACCTAGTCAAAGGTTTGGTCCCTTAGCAAGTTTGGTCCCTCTAGTTTCATTCAGGTGAGTGAATTACCTAAACGAGATAATTTAAAATGCGTATCAACGGGAGATATTATAAATGTATAACGGACTTTAAATAATTAAACGGAAATTTAACGGAAAAAGGCGGGATGTTACATTACCTACTCCTTAAAAGAAATTTCGTCCCGAAATTTAAGTAGGCGTAGTAGTCATTGTTTCTTCCTCGAGATCTTGCGTTTCCGCATCCAGAATAAATGAGGATATTTCTTTTGCATTTGATCTTTCCTTTCCCAAGTAAACTCGGGTCCTCTTTTGGCGTTCCAAGGGACCTTGACAATCAGGATTTGGCTTTGTTTCAACGTCTTGACGGAGGTGTCCACAATTTCAACCGGTTCCTCCACAAAATGAAGTTTGTCGTCAATAGTAAGCTCTTCGTAAGGGATGACGACATCGAGTTCGGCAAGGCACTTTTTCAAGTTGGATACATGGAAAATAGGATGAACGGAGCTCAATTGAGGCGGAAGATCTAAACGATAAGCAACGGTTCCAACACGCTCCAAGATTTCGAAAGGATCAATATACTGCGGATTTAGTTTCCCGCGTTTCCCGAAACGGATTACACCTTTCCAAGGCGTGACTTTTAACATTACGCGATTACCGACTTGAAATTCGAGGTTGTTGCGTCTTTTGTCGGTATAGCTCTTTTGACGACTACGGGCCGTCCGGGGCCTATCTCGGATTTGTACGATCTTCTCGGTTGTTTCATGAATGAGTTCGGGTCCGGTGATTTGTGTGTCGCCTACTTCTGCCCAACAAAGAGGTGAATGACATTTTCGGCCATATAAAGCTTCAAATGGTGCGGCGTTAATACTCGCGTGATAACTATTGTTGTAGGAGAATTCGGCGAGAGGCAAGTGCTTATCCCAAACTTTTCCAAAGTCAATAACACAAGCTCGTAGCATGTCTTCCAAAGTTTGAATTGTGCGTTCGCTTTGTCCGTTGGTTTGTGGATGATATGCGGTGCTCATGTCTAAACACGTCCCCAACGCTTCTTGTAAGGTACGCCAAAATCTAGAAACAAAACGGCCATCTCGGTCGGAGATAATCGATAAGGGTACACCGTGTCAGGTGATATTACTCAAAATAGATATATCATTAGTCACAATATCAAGTCCTATCGTCGGTTATTTCATACGAATTTGTAATATTTCCATTATTATTCCGTTGTATTGTAATTAAGCATAGAATCATTGAATACTTGAAGAAATGTTGAAGATAATGAATGAAACAACTCAAAGATCAAAACCAGAACAAGAAACGAAGAAACAGAAAAATGAAAGCTACAGTGCGCCGCGCACTATCCGCGCACACCACCGCGCACTCAAGACTTTGATCAGAACATTTGATTAAAATGGAAACCAGAGAGCGCCCCGCGCAAGTTCAACAGAGCGCGCCGCGCACAACAGAGAGCGCCGCGCACTTCGCCGCGCACAAGTACCTGAAACGTCCAAATTGAAGTGCGATCATGAACTGGAAAGTAAAAGTGTGGTAGGTGAGTAGTGCGCTCCGCGCACCCCTTATGTGCGCGCCGCGCACAGTGCTTTCCAGCTACTTTTCAGCCTTTTTAAACCTCTTTCCAGCTTCATTCCAAGTGTGCCAGTTTTATTTCTGTTCAGAGACGAAAACAGATCATTCAAAACAGTTCTTGAGCTTATCAAAGTGCATCAAAAACACTAAAATCATTGAAGATTCAAGGATCATTCAAGGGCTTCATCCAAGATTACTCTAAAAAGGTCAATCTTGTATTTACAATGAATTCTATCTTTGTTACTGTTATGTTTAAGTTTTCTAGCATGATTGTTGGCTAGTTCCTTTTATGTTCATCTAGATAAATAACCGAGATGTTGAATGTTTACTTTTGATTGATAGTTACCATGCACGATAGTTTGATGTTTGAATACAAGAACCATTCTTGTTAAGTTTAATCTTTTCGATTCAACTAGTTAGTATACTTGTTCAACTAAGAAACACCATCTTGCTGATTTAGTATATTGATTTACACCTAGTGACAAGTGTTTGCCCGTATTTTACCAAAAGGGGTAAGTTGCGTTCAAACGGTTAGTCTATATAGGAATGTAAGAACGACTCTTGTAGATACTCTCAGATAGCTTAATTGATATGTGTAGTTGTCTAGGTGAACGATCAATTCCCTAGAATCTGTCATGCATATTTTCACTACTCAATTCCATATAACTAATAGGTGTTAGTAATTTGCCTTATCTAGTGACGTTTATAGGGATCTTATTACCACACTTAATTGATTACTTGGGTTGGGTGAATTGAACATTTAACCAGACCAAGGGAATGAACTAAGCTAAACCATTAGTTGACATAGGAGTGGATCATGATCAACACACCATTGACTTGATCATTCTTCAAGTCTTTAGACTAGTTGAATTAGTTGATTACAAATAAGAGGTCTTAGATGACAAGAACATCACTTGCGTCGTGTAATCCCGTTTGAGTGTTTATTCAAGACTACTCTTGGTAAACCGATCAATTAGTTCTCGTGCATAACCAATCGATCCGATCTTAATCCTAAATAAACATTCACATCGAGGGTAAAAAGTCTAGATGAGCATATTTCATCTCTTTGATATCAAAACTATCTTAATTGCTTTCCTTGCACTTATAAACTTAAAAGACCAAAAATATTGTTTTTACTTTTACTCTTCTCTGATTTGGCTAATCGTTAAATAAGCCACAAAACATAAATCTTGTACCTTTAAATTTCATTTACTTAGTTAATCATAATATAGTTTATAATTCTAGTTTGACTAATACAACTGTCCTTGGAACGATACACGGAACTAAACCAGTTACTATACTACTACAAGATCGGGTACACTGCCCGTTAGTGTGTAGCAATCTTTAATCGGTATTTTTCCATATTATTTTATACGACAATTCATATACCACTTTACGACACATCAAGTTTTTGGCGCCGCTGCCGGGGACAGTTTTGTGTCAAAATAGAATTATTAACTGATTTGTGATTAAGTAGTTTCTTAATTATTTTCAATTTTTAATAGTCTTTGATTTTTAAACTTATAGAATCGGTATGTTTAATAGTTTTTGTTAGTTGTGTGATTGACAGTTTATAGGTCGCATATGCCACATACCCGAAGTTCAGAATCTCCATTACTTACACCGTTTATAGAACCTGATAGAAAGCTTGGTAGGATTCCAAAAGAAGTACTTGAAATTTTTGAATCTTCATCAAAGCAAGAAACCTTTGATTCAGAATCAAGTACGACCAAGCCTCGATATCCAGACTTTGGTAAACCCGTTCAACCCCCAAATTTTGAAATGGAAGGAGAAAGACCGTTGGTACCACGACAATCAATGGCAGCAAAGATGAAAGCAACCCGGACCGGATAAGGTAGTGCTATTACTCCGCCTACTGGTGAGGTAACTTTTGAAATAAAAGGACCTATTCTTCAAATGATTAATAACAGGTGTCAATTTGGTGGTGGTCTGAATGAAGATGCAAACGAACATATTCGTCTCTTTCAAGAGATATGTCTTCTGTTTAAACTTAAACCAGAAACTGACCAGGCCATATTTTTAAGACTTTTCCCTTGGACACTCCAAGGGGAAGCATGAAGTTGGTTAGATTCATTGGCCGAGGCTACGATAGAAACGTGGGATGGTATGTTGGAAAAATTTCTTAAGAAATATTTTCCAGCATCCAAGTCCGCGAGACTCCAACACGAAATTACCCAATTCTGTCAAAAGCCGATGGAAACCCTGTACGAAGCATGGAATTGATTTTCCAAAATGCTAAGAGGTTGTCCAAACCATGGTTTGGATACCTTTCAAAAGGTCCAAATCTTTTACAAAGGTTGTGATGTAGCAACCCGAATTTCAATTGACCAAGCGGCCGGTGGTTCTCTTATGGACAAAACCGAGCAAGGGGCTTATGAAATAATCGAGAAGCTAGCCGATTATTCTCATGAGTGGCATCAAGAACGCTCAATTACTCGTAATGCTCAAGTCCAAAGTGCCGGCGCCTATGATGACCTTAGTTCCCTAAGTGTTAAAATAGACGGTGTTGCTCGAACCATGGATAAAATCACCAAGAAAATTCATAGTATGAAAGTAGGTTGTGAATACTGTGGTGGTCTTCATTTAGGAAAAGATTGTGATGCCGGTTTAACAATGGCTCAAAAAGAAGAAGTGGCTTTCATAAGCCAAAGAAATAACAATCAATTTCAAGGAAGAGCCCAATTTAACCGGAACTTTAACAACCCCTACAACCCTCAAGGTCAAAATTCCAATTACCAACAAGGGTCAAGTAGTGGGTTCCAATAACAAACTCCGGGTTTTTATCAAAAACCCCAATAGGAAGAAAAAAAGTCAAATTTGGAGAGTATGTTGGAAAAGTTGATTGCATCACAAACTCAGCTTGTCACAAATATAAACCAAACCAACGAGAAAAACGAACACCAGTTTCGAAATCAACAAGCCTCAATTCAGAATTTGGAGAAACAAATGAGTGGTTTAGCTAATTTACTTAGTGAGAGAAAACCAGGTAGTTTACCGGGCGATACAAATAAGAACCCTCGAAATGAGCACGCCAATGTTATCACCACACGGAGTGGTTTAGCATACGATGCTCCAAAAATGCCCGAAAATTCTGATTTTAGTGTTCCGTTGAACCGAAATGATGAACCGGTTAAGGAGCCGGAAAAAGTGGTTGAAAAGGAAGAACGGGAAAAACCCGTAGTGAAACCATATCAACCACCGCTCCCATACCCAAGAAAACAACAACAAGAAAGGCTAGAGGCCGAAAGGTCAAAATTCCTAGATATGTTTAAACAAATTAACATAAATATGCCTTTCATTGATGTAATCTCAGGTATGCCCAAGTATGCTAAGTTCTTAAAAGACTTACTTACTAATCAGAAGAAAATGGAGGAACTTTCATCCGTCACCATGAATGCTAATTGTTCAGCAATTTTGATGAACAAAATGCCAAAGAAATTAGCAGATCCTGGAAGTTTTACCATACCATGTCTCCTGGGAGATTTGGAATGCATTAAAGCATTAGCGGATTTAGGGGCTAGCATAAATTTAATGCCTTATTCATTATATGTTAAGCTAAACCCCGGGGTACTAAAACCAACCCGAATGGCAATTCAACTAGCGGACCGCTCTGGTAAATTCCCTCGTGGAATTTTAGATAATATGTTGGTAAAAGTAGGTACCCTAGTATTTCCGGCTGACTTTGTAATTTTGGACATGGAGGAGGACACACGTGTGCCTCTTATATTAGGTCGACCTTTCCTCAATACCGCTAGAGCTATGATAGATGTTCATGGGCAGAAATTGACCCTTAGTATTGAGGATATGAAGGTTACCTTTTCCGTTGACCATGCCCTACATTACCCCGAGTCTACTGATGATCAATGTTATTATTTGCAAACCATAGACACATATTCGGAGTTGTTGCAGGAATTTTCAGAATTGCAAGGTACGGGAGAATGCATTTTTGCGGTAGGTGTTGAAGAGAATATGGTGGAAGAAGTAGAGATGTTGACCACCTTGATGGCTAACGGTTATGAGCCAAATGATGAAGAATACAGAAAGTTGGATTTAGGAAATGAGTACCGATGTAAAACATCGATTGAAGAACCTCCCATTTTAGAACTCAAGCCACTTCCAAAACACTTGGAATATGCTTACCTACAAGAAGGTTCTACTCTCCCGGTTATCATTTCATCCGAACTCTCTGTAAGTGAGAAGTCTAAACTTGTTTCCATGTTAAAAGCCCATAAAACGGCTCTAGCATGGAAAATTCATGACATCAAGGGTATAAGTCCCTCTTATTGTACGCATAAGATATTAATGGAAGATAACTATAAGCCATGTGTACAAAGACAAAGGCGACTCAACCCTAATATGCAAGAAGTTATTAAAAAGGAGATTGTCAAACTCCTAGATGCAGGTCTCATTTATCCAATTTCGGATAGCCCTTGGGTGAGTCCGGTCCAATGCGTGCCCAAAAAGGGTGGCATGACCGTTGTCACAAATGAAGACGACCAATTAATTTCTACCAGGACTATCACGGGTTGGAGGGTATGTATTGATTACAGAAAATTAAATGATGCTACCCGAAAAGACCATTTTCCTCTTCCTTACATTGATCAAATATTGGAAAGGTTGGCAGGAAAGAACTTTTATTGTTTTCTTGACGGTTTCTCGGGATATTTCCAAATCCCTATAGCACCCGAGGACCAAGAGAAAACGACCTTTACATGCCCTTATGGTACTTTCTCCTATCGACGTATGCCCTTTGGCTTATGCAATGCTCCTGCTACCTTTCAAAGGTGTATGGTAGCTATTTTTCATGATATGATTGAAGACTTTATGGAAGTATTCATGGATGACTTTTCAGTCTTCAGTGATTCTTTTGACTCATGTCTTCATAATCTTGAGCGTATGTTGATTAGGTGTGAAGAATCAAATCTTGTGCTAAACTGGGAAAAATGCCATTTTATGGTAAAAGAGGGCATTGTATTGGGTCATAAAATTTCTTGTGCAGGTCTGGAGGTGGATAGAGCTAAAGTGGAAGTCATAGAAAAATTACCACCACCATCAAATGTAAGAGGCGTAAGAAGTTTTCTGGGGCACGCCGGTTTTTACCGGCGGTTCATTAAAGATTTTTCCAAAATTGCAACCCCCATGAATAAACTTCTTGAGAAAGACTATCCATTTGTCTTTACGGACGAGTGTCTTACCGCCTTTAACCTACTTAAAGCAAAGCTCACACAATCACCCATTCTCATATCGCCGAATTGGTCAATACCATTCGAACTTATGTGTGACGCTAGTGACTTTGCTATTGGTGCCGTCTTGGGGCAAAGAATTGAAAAACATTTCAAGCCCATTTATTATGCTAGCAAGACATTGCAAGGAGCCCAACTTAATTACACTACCACCGAGAAGGAACTCCTGGCAATCGTCTTTTCGTTTGATAAATTCCGATCCTATTTGGTACTAGCAAAGACGGTTGTCTATACAGACCTCTCGGCATTGAAGTACTTGCTTGCTAAGAAAGATGCTAAACCCCGGTTAATACGTTGGGTCTTGCTTTTGCAAGAATTCGACATCGATATTAAAAACAAAAAGGGGGCCGAAAACCTAGCTGCCGATCACCTTTCTCGACTTGAGAACCCAAATCTTGGGGTTCTCCATGAGACTGTTATCCAAGATAACTTTCCAGACGAAAATCTCATGAAGATTGAGAAAATTAATGATCCATGGTTTGTAGACATAGCCAACTATCTTGCGGGTGGATTCCTAGAAACCGGTATGTCACATCAGAAACGAATTTTTTTTTTCCAGTGACATAAAATACTATTTTTGGGAAAACCCGTATCTCTTCAAACGGTGTCCCGATGGGATAATCCGTCGATGTGTCTCCGGGGAAGAATGCAATCAGATTCTTCTCCAATGTCATCTTGGTCCCACTGGTGGACATTTCGGACCCCAAGTCACGGGGAGAAAAGTCTATGAGGCCGGTTTTTATTGGCCTACCATCTTCAAGGATGCCCACCAAGTATGTAAATCATGCGATTCTTGCCAAAGGGCAGGAAAAATTAGTCAGAAAGACGAAATGCCTCAAAACATAATCCAAGTTTGTGAGGTTTTCGACATTTGGGGCATTGATTTCATGTTACCATTCCCAAAATCTAATTCCAACCAATACATACTCGTTGCAGTTGACTACGTGTCAAAATGGGCGGAGGCAAAGGCTCTCCCCACAAACGATGCACGAGTTGTTATAATTTTTCTTAAAGAGCTTTTTGCCCGATTTGGTACCCCGAAATCATTAATTAGTGACCGTGTTACCCATTTTTGCAACACCCAATTGGAAAAGGTGTTGAAACGATATGGGGTAACCCATAAAATTTCTACATCTTATCACCCGCAAACAAGTGGGCAAGTTGAAAACACGAATCGGGCATTGAAAAGGATCCTTGAGAAAACAGTTGGATCAAATCCTAAGGTGTGGTCAACAAAGCTTGACGATGCTTTGTGGGCGTTTAGAACCGCCTACAAAACTCCTATTGGAACCACACCTTACCGCCTAGTCTATGGGAAGGCATGTCATCTCCCTTTGGAGATAGAGCACAAATCACATTGGGCTCTTAAGACATGTAATCTCGATCTTACGGAAGCGGGAAACCTTCGTCTAAACCAACTTAATGAGTTGGATGAGTTGAGACAAAATGCCTATGAAAACTCACTCATTTACAAGGAAAAGACCAAAGTTTGGCACGATAACCGTCTCAAGAATCCAAAAGATTTTAAAGAGGGTGATCGTGTTTTGTTATTTAACTCACGATTTAAACTTTTCCCTGGAAAACTCAAGTCCCGATGGATGGGACCATTTGTGGTTAATAAGGTTTTTCCATATGGAACGGTGGAATTAAGGAACGCAAAAGGTGACACGTTTAAGGTAAACGGGCACAGGGTCAAACTATATGTTGATGGACCCATGAACATTGAAGATGAGGTCAACCTCGTCTTTGACCCCAAAGCTACCTAAGTTTGGGGGAAGATTCGAGTGAAGCGACTCAATTTTTAAACCTTCACGAATGTTAGAATTAGGATTGCGTGATTTTGAGTGATTCTGTGTGATTTTTTTTACTTCTGTGATTACCTTAACGTTACCAACTAAAGCTAAACTGAAGTGAAAAACAGTGAAGAACACATGGTGCGCGCCGCGCACCCTTGTTTCTGCACCCCGCGCACACCACTGAATTCATTAAATCGGGAAAAATTTTGATCAGCAAGCTTCCTGAGTTATTCTCTGGTACACTCCGCGCAAAACCAAAAAGAAAAACACCGTGCAAGCTTGTGCGCGCCGCTCACACTTCAGTGTGTGCTCCGCGCACCCCTCCGTTCAGCTACTTTTTGGTTCAATTATTGTGGGGCCCACTTTTAATTCTCAACCACAAAAACCCCAACCCCGATTTCTGCCATTTTCATCCCCAAATTCTGCATCTATCTCTTCCAAACTCAAAAACCTACCAAACCCTAACCAATTTTCATCCAATCTTCACCAAATCTCTTCCATTTTCAAGCAATTTCAAGATGAGGAGAGTATGTTCATGTTCTTCTACTTTTTATTCTTTTTAATACATCAATTTTAATCTCTTAATTTCGAATTCGTTGAAGAATTTAAGTGGGTTTTCTTTAATTTCATGATTTTTGTGAACATTAACATGCTCTAATTATTATGTACACCTTGTATGCCTTAAAATTGAGATTCCATTGTATTTTTATAATATTCTTATGAATCTAGGGTTTACATGCCAATAGAATTGCTAGCTTGATAATGTGTTAAGGATAGTTTGTAATTGGTAATTGTGGGTTGATTGAAGATGATTTTGGATGTTTTATGAGTCTTGTTATCTTGAATAAAAGTCTCAAAGTTGGAATGCTAACATGAATTGAATGAAAAATTGATAATGTAAGCATGAAAAGCTTTAGTGTTCCACTTAATTATGCTTGTTGTGATATGATTAATAGATTTTTGGGTAACAATAACATGATGAGTTAAATTGTGCTTAAGGATTATGTTCAAATTTGGTTTCTATAATGCTATACTAGTCATGATAATCTTTGCTCTTAAAATGATTTATTTGCTTGAAGGATTAACATAACTATTGCTATATGTATCTTTGAACATGTATTTTGATTTAACCTAACACTACCAAGGTATTATTTCTATATGCCTTTTTGTTTTGGTGTTGTTTCTTATGTGTAGACAAGGTCATCTAGTCAAGCGGCCCAACAAGGACAAGGTTCAAACCAAGGAAGACAACAAGCACCCGTACCGGATCAAAATGATCCTGCTGTTTGATTAGCTTATGTCCGGGATCATGAGGACTACGCGGAAGAATATGAATGGGTGGTAAGAAAAAAATGTGAGGCCACTTGGTATTTTGACCCGGAACCATTGGTTCAAGCAAGAGAGTACAATAGAGTCGCACGAATGTTAGAGGTGAAACACCAATTGTCATCCGGACAAGAAATCACAATTCGGGCATGGGAACGGGTTATGCGGATAAATGAAACCATTTACCCCGAGTTGTGCAAGGAATTCATCGCAACTCTGAACTTTCAATGCATTTTAAATCCGAGAGGGCAGGATTTTATGAGGTTTAGATTGGGAGGTTTGGCTCGATCAATGAGCCAAATCAATTTAGCTCATGCTTTGGACATATATAACGAGCTAGATGACGATCAATTGGACGCATATCTCTGACAGACAGAGTATTACGATTCCAGCTACAATCCCAGAATTTTTTGGAGCGACATAAGTAATTACCAATTCGCTGCTAGTCGAAGCACATTCACGAAAATACATCATCAAGAGGCGAAGTTAATTCAGAGGTTGGTTTCTTGCACATTCAATGCAAGAAGGGAAGGAAACAACAAGGTAACGAGGCTAGACGTTTTTCTGATGGACAAAATCTACAATAAAAGTCCAGTTGATATTTCAACCACCGTGGCAAAATATCTAAACGAAACAGGGACAAGAAATATAAACCCTATTGTAGGTGGTCACTATATCACTCGAATAGCGAGCTCGTTTGGAATTAACTTTGACCGGCTAGTAGCAAATCCGGACATGATGGAACCTTTGGGAAGTATATACTATATCAATGCCCAATTTTTGCAGCTCGACCAACACAATCGGCTCATTCCCTTTGTTCCTAGGATGGAACCACCTCAAAACCCACCCCGTGCCCACGATCATGAAGCAGGTGGTAGCGGTGTCGGACGAGAAAATGTGCAGGAGGAGGTTCACATGGAGGAACCTGAAAGTGAAGAAGAATTACCTCAGTTTCAAAGGAGAAGGCGTAGGCAGACGCAAAGGACACGGGAAGAAGATTTGGAGGAAGTGATTTCCGGTTTTCATGATTTTCGGGTTGGTTATCAACACAGAGATGACCAATATGAAGAACAAAGGCTACAATTTAACGAATTTCAGGAAGAACAACTGGAGCATAATAGGGCTTCAAGGTATGATCAAAGGTGGGGGAATTACAGGGGCGATTGGCTTCGCCATAATGTTAGTTTGTATATGCAAAACCCACAGGATTATTATGCGACTTCCTACCAAAACCCGACCTATTATAACACACCGAACAGAATTCCGAGTCATCCCTTATACGATGAGCAAGCGGCTATGCAGGATGCACAGACGCGCTTTGAGGACCAATACCCGTGCGGGAGACCTCGAGATGATGGTTCGGGAACCTACTCCGGATGGCCTTTTGGTAATTTCTCTAGTGATGATTAGAGGGCAAATGTACCTTATTTGATGATTGGTAACAATTTGGTGATTTTTCAGAAACTTTAGTTTGTAATAATTTGAATATTTGTATTGTAGACTAATGTTTGTGGTGGTTGTGTTAAAAACACCATTTTTATCTATTTAATTTTTGTGTGCTTGTTTATTTCTTATTGTTAAGGTTTAGTGATGCTGGCATTAAGTTCAGTGACGTACAAACATTTTGGAATTTGTGATAGAGATCAAGGAATGAACGATGTTCTTATGCTGGCATTAAGTTCAGTGCCATCGCTCACCTAAGTTTCACGATCTCAGGCTTATTATCAAGGTTTTTCGAACTCTTTTCACACAAATGCCCTCGTGAATTTTTTTTAATTTTTTTTTTTGATTTTAAGTAATGAGGGCCTTACTTAATCTTAAGTGTGGGGGGAGGTAATTCTCTCGGGTACATCTTGGCTTACTTTCGAATTCTTAATGGAATGGTGAAATTTTTTTTGAAATTTTATCTTCATAAATTCAAATTTTGTTTAAAATTTGTAGATTTTAAAACTAGGTGTATAAACCGAAATTATTATCACGAAACAAATTTAGAAACAACCAAATGATTGAATTTATTTCGGTTAAAAGTCATAAAACTAGTAATCATATAAAAGGAATAATCAACATGTTTTACCACATTCTTAATGGAAATAATTATTAAAGCCTTAACGAAAAAGCCAAGTGTGGGGGATTTTACCAATCTTTTCGAATTACTATCACAAATTTTGCAAAATTAAAACGATTAAAGTACGTTTGGCTTGAAAAAGGAATAAAAGTCACTAAACGAAAGGATGCATCTAGTTCATCCTTGAAGGAAGTAAAGTCTTCCGAATTTCGCCTTACTTGATATAGCAAACTTCCTAAACTATGTCATTTCATACTAATATCATTTCACGATATAAGGTACAGTGGGAAGGGAAAGTCTTGAACTTTCAAACCCGAAAATAAACTTGGTAGGGTAAATCCAAGTCGCTATCCAGTGCAAGACCGATTACGGTGTATAAGCTGGAGCAGGATCTGTCCCGCGCGATAGCTTAGTCTTCGCAGTTTTAACCCTTGATCTTAATTGTACAAAATTTTCATGAAAGACCGATATTTATATCGCGTCAGGGGGTGCCCGGTTAAGAGTTCCATGATACTACAATCATGGGGGCGAATAGCTTGCTAATCGCCGACTGAGACTTCGGTTTTCAGTTACCCTCAACCGGAATTTGAGGTTAAAACCGGAAAACGTGTCTAGTTAAAAAAAAAAAAAAACTAGCAATGACATTTTCAAAATCTTAAAACGTTTTCTCAAAGATCCAATTTTTCCTAAGGATCCAAATTTTTAAAGAACTTTCACCGAAGTTCACCTCTCCCAAGCAATCTAAATGTGTGCGTGTGTTTCATAAATTGTGTGTGTACCCTCACGAGTGTGTATTCCAATTGTGTAAACATGTGTTCATATAGCGTGAGTTGTGTTACAAAATAATCTGTGTGTTTTGTGTACTTCGTGTGAATCGTGTGAAAATTGTGTACCATATAGCGTGAGTCTTTGTGTGTGTTTTGCGTGATTCGTGTGATTTGTGTATAATGTACTTCAAACAATGTTTTTGATTCATATATATTTGTGTTTTGTATACGCATGATTAGAACAAGACTTGCTTGAGGACAAGCAAGAGTTAAGTGTGGGGGATTTTGATATTACTCAAAATAGACATATCATTAGTCACAATATCAAGTCCTATCGTCGGTTATTTCATACGAATTTGTAATATTTCCATTATTATTCCGTTGTATTGTAATTAAGCATAGAATCATTGAATACTTGAAGAAATGTTGAAGATAATGAATGAAACAACTCAAAGATCAAAACCAGAACAAGAAACGAAGAAACAGAAAAATGAAAGCTACAGTGCGTGCCGCGCACTATCCGCGCACACCACCGCGCACTCAAGACTTTGATCAGAACATTTGATTAAAATGGAAACCAGAGAGCGCCCCGCGCAAGTTCAACAGAGCGCGCCGCGCACAACAGAGAGCGCCGCGCACTTCGCCACGCACAAGTACCTGAAACGTCCAAATTGAAGTGCGATCGTGAACTGGAAAGTAAAAGTGTGGTAGGTGAGTAGTGCGCTCCGCGCACCCTTATGTGCGCGCCGCGCACAGTGCTTTCCAGCTACTTTTCAGCCTTTTTAAACCTCTTTCCAGCTTCATTCCAAGTGTGCCAGTTTTCTTTCTGTTCAGAGACGAAAACATATCATTCAAAACAGTTCTTGAGCTTATCAAAGTGCATCAAAAACACTAAAATCATTGAAGATTCAAGGATCATTCAAGGGCTTCATCCAAGATTACTCTAAAAAGGTCAATCTTGTATTTACAATGAATTCTATCTTTGTTACTGTTATGTTTAAGTTTTCTAGCATGATTGTTGGCTAGTTCCTTTTATGTTCATCTAGATAAATAACCGAGATGTTGAATGTTTACTTTTGATTGATAGTTACCATGCACGATAGTTTGATGTTTGAATACAAGAACCATTCTTGTTAAGTTTAATCTTTTCGATTCAACTAGTTAGTATACTTGTTCAACTAAGAAACACCATCTTGCTGATTTAGTATATTGATTTACACATAGTGACAAGTGTTTGCCCGTCTTTTACCAAAAGGGGTAAGTTGCGTTCAAACGGTTAGTCTATATAGGAATGTAAGAACGACTCTTGTAGATACTCTCAGATAGCTTAATTGATATGTGTAGTTGTCTAGGTGAACGATCAATTCCCTAGAATCTGTCATGCATATTTTCACTACTCAATTCCATATAACTAATAGGTGTTAGTAATTTGCCTTATCTAGTGACGTTTATAGGGATCTTATTACCACACTTAATTGATTACTTGGGTTGGGTGAATTGAACATTTAACCAGACCAAGGGAATGAACTAAGCTAAACCATTAGTTGACATAGGAGTGGATCATGATCAACACACCATTGACTTGATCATTCTTCAAGTCTTTAGACTAGTTGAATTAGTTGATTACAAATAGGAGGTCTTAGATGACAAGAACATCACTTGCGTCGTGTAATCCCGTTTGAGTGTTTATTCAAGACTACTCTTGGTAAACCGATCAATTAGTTCTCGTGCATAACCAATCGATCCGATCTTAATCCTAAATAAACATTCACATCGAGTGTAAAAAGTCTAGATGAGCATATTTCATCTCTTTGATATCAAAACTATCTTAATTGCTTTCCTTGCACTTATAAACTTAAAAGACCAAAAATATTGTTTTTACTTTTACTCTTCTCTGATTTGGCTAATCGTTAAATAAGCCACAAAACATAAATCTTGTACCTTTAAATTTCATTTACTTAGTTAATCATAATATAGTTTATAATTCTAGTTTGACTAATACAACTGTCCTTGGAACGATACACGGAACTAAACCAGTTACTATACTACTACACGATCGGGTACACTGCCCGTTAGTGTGTAGCAATCTTTAATCGGTATTTTTCCATATTATTTTATACGACAATTCATATACCACTTTACGACACATCATCAGGCTACGATTTCTTTAATGTAAAGTTGTGCGAGTTTCTCCATGTTGTTGGTTTCCTTCATGGCTAGGAAGTGCGCGGATTTGGTGAGATGGTCAACAATAACCCAAATAGTATCATATCCGCCAACCGTCTTTGGTAGTTTGGTGATAAAATCCATCGTTATCCTTTCCCACTTCCATTGCGGGATTTCGGGTTGTTGAAGTAGTCCGGACGGTCTTTGATGTTCAGCTTTGACTTTGGAGCAAGTTAAGCACTTTCCAACATAAGTAGCAACGTCCTTTTTAATGTTCGGCCACCAATATTGTTCTTTGAGGTCGTGGTACATCTTATTGGCACCGGGGTGAATCGAATATCTTGACTTATGGGCTTCGTCTAAAATAAGGCTTCGCAAGTCCCCATAGCTAGGTACCCAAATTCTTCCGGCGAAATATCGGAGTTCGGTTTGTTTAACTTCGAATCGAGAGGTGAGGACGTTCAAGTGTTCGAGGGAGATGTTTTCATCCTTGAGAGCCTCATCTTGGGCTTCACGAATTTGGCTATTGAGGTTGGTGTGAATGGTGATGTTTAAAGCTTGGACACGAAGAGGCACCGCTCTTTCCTTTCGACTTAAGGCATCGGCTACTACGTTTGCCTTCCCGGGATGGTAACGAAGCTCACAATCATAATCGTTTAAAGTTTCAATCCACCGTTGTTGTCTCATGTTTAGTTGCTTTTGATCGAAGATGTGTTGAAGGTTTTTGTGATCGGTGAAGATGGTACTTTCGGTTCCATAAAGATAGTGTCTCCACATTTTAAGTGCGAAGACAACGGCTCCGAGTTCGAGATCATGTGTCGTGTAGTTTCGTTCATGAATTTTGAGTTGTCGAGAGGCATAAGCAATGACTTTCTTTCGTTGCATCAACACGCACCCAAAACCATGTTTCGAGGCATCGCAATATACAACAAAATCATCATTGCCTTCGGGAAGTGACAAGATAGGAGCGGTGGTTAGCTTTGTCTTCAAGATTTGAAATGCGGATTCTTGTTCGATTGCCCAAATGAATTTCTTTCCCTTGTGAGTTAACGCGGTTAGAGGACGAGCAACCAAAGAGAAATCTTTGATGAATCTACGATAGTATCCAGTGAGACCCAAGAATTTACAGATGTGAGTAGGAGTAGTAGGAGTCTCCCATTTATTAATGGCTTCGATTTTTGTTGGATCGACTTTAATACCTTGATCACTTACAACATGACCAAGAAATTGAACTTCCTTCAACCAAAATTCTCACTTGGAGAATTTGGCATAGAGTCGTTCTTGTCTTAAAAGTTCAAGCACAAGTCGGAGATGTTCCTCGTGTTCTTCTTCGCTCCTAGAATAGACCAAAATATCATCGATGAACATGATAACGAATTTATCGAGGTACGGTTTGCACACGCGGTTCATAAGATCCATGAACATCGCCGGTGCATTAGTGAGACCAAATGGCATGACAAGGAATTCATAACTACCATAACGATTCCGGAAAGCGATTTTGGAGACATCTTCCTCCTTAACCCTTAGTTGATGATAACCCGAACGGAGATCGATTTTTGAATATACACGTGATCCTTGTAATTGATCGAAGAGGTCATCGATGCGAGGAAGAGGATATCGGTTCTTAACCGTCAATTTGTTTAGTTCACGATAATCAAAGCTCATTCGTAGGGATCCATCTTTCTTCTTAACGAATAAAATCGGAGCGCCCCATGGTGAATGGCTAGGTTGGATGAAACCACGGTCAAGTAGTTCTTGGATTTGACTTTGCAATTCTTGTATTTCGGATGGAGCGAGTCTATAGGGTGCACGTGCTACGGGTTCGGCTCTCGGAATAAGATCGATTTGGAATTCAACCGGTCGATGAGGTGGGAGACCCGGCAATTTGTCGGGAAAAATATCGAAAAAGTCACTAACAATTGGCACATCATCGATGTGCCTCTCATCGGACTTGACTTTCTTAATATGAGCAAGGATCGCAAAACAACCCTTACGGAGTAGTTTTCTAACTTTAAGGCACGAAACGAGGTTGAGTCCGGCGCAACTCTTATCGCCATAAACGATCAAAGGTTCACCATTCTCGATATTAATTCGGATTGCGTGAAGATCGCAAAGGATGTGAGATTTCGTTTTGACCATCCAATTCATATCGATTATTACATCGAAACTTCCTAGTTCCATGGGTATCAAGTCAATTTCAAACTCATTACCCAAAATATTTAACGTACACCCCCGGTAATATGTGTCGGCACTCAATAGGTTTCCGTTGGCCACCTCAATGGCATAAGTAGTGTCTAGGGGGAGTGGTGGAGTGCAAAGAGTAGGAGCTAAAGCCTTGGATACAAAACATTTATCGGCACCCGAATCGAATAAGCATGTAACATAAGAGTTGTTGAGAAGAAACGTACCCGTGACTAGTTCATTGTCATCCCAGGCCTCCTGGGCGTTAATATTGAAAGCTCGGCCGCGTGTATTGGGGTTGGCTTTCTTCGTGGGGCATTCATTTCTATAATGGCCCGTTTGGCCACATTCGTAACAAGTGCTCGTCTTTGGTGCATTGTGTAATAGACTGAAACCGAGGTTAGAAGTAAGATTATTTAATTACCCTTAGGTTTATATTTGTGTTTAAAATATGCTTTTATTTTAATAATATGTTTATTATTAATTGATTATGTAGTTAAGACCAGTTTGTGACAAGGGTCACATAACAGGTTCGTTTGTTTAATTTGGACTTCGTTAGGGCCTCCTAACGATGTACGAAAGATATTAGATAACTGATAAATACCCGTGTGTTGTGGGGTATGGGTTTTAATACCCTCTTAATAGTGTAAACTGCTTCCTTCTTCTCATTTCTAGAGAATTCTCAAAACTAGTACGTGCCAAACTTTTTCACTCTCAAACCCTAATCTAATCCAAGCTAGAAATTGGATTGTAAGGCTTTAAGGATTGATTCATATCATCTTTGTAATCATTAATCCAGGTTTGTGTGCTTGAATTCGTGATTTAATTCTTAGTAATTGGGTTTGGGGTGCAAAGTGGGTTTTTGATGAAATTAAGCTTGAATCTTCATGTTTTGTGTTTGTGACGCTTAATTGATGTTAGTAATAGTTGCTATATAGTTTATATGATGTTTTTGAAGTTGTTTTGGTGTTAGAACTTGCGAAAATCGAGTTTTTGGGCCAAAAACGCGAAAATCAGCGTGCAGGAGCTGTTCTTCAGCTCCCACACGAGTGACAAGTCACCCGTACATGTGACCACACTTTTTAGGGTCAACCACGCGTGTGAGGACTCACTCGTACGAGTGAGGCCTCAGCCACACGTGTGAGCACAGGGTCAGGTTTGTGGAAACTTGTTTTGGTCATAACTTTCAAACCGTAACTACGTTTTTGATGAATCAAATATCGTTGGAATCATAATGAAAAATAATTTTCAATGGTAAACTTTTTAGAAGCTATATAAAAATTTATTTGGGCCACAAATAGAGGTATTAGCGTGTGTGTCTAGTGAGCATGCGTTAATAGGTTATTATGGGTTGAATTCTTGATATAGGCTTATGAATGAAAGAATATATGATGAATATAGGTTAGAATATGTCACTACATGTTACTATTGATGTTCCTTATCACTTACATGAGTGAGCCTTCACTCGCACGAGTGATTCTTCACTCGCACGAGTGAGCTTTCACTCGTACGGTTGAGGCAGTCAACCGTACGGATCTACTGTTGTTTAATTGGATATATAACCAAGGACCAAGCGTATGAGTAAGGAGTCAACCGCACGGTTGAGGTTTTTCAAATGTGCAGGTGAGTGTCACTCGTACGGTTGACTGGTCAGGTAGATAAGTGTTCAAGTGCTTGTTTATTGATGTTATTGTCTTGTTGTTGGTTCGTTATCAAGACATTATTACTGACTGCGTTATGTCCATTCTCAGGTGGAAAATATAAGGAGAAAGCTTAGTAGTCAGAATCTGAGCTGTTGCTAGTAATTGGTGAGTGGGTCTATCTCCGGATAGAGTATTAAGTAGCTGACACGCTACTTGTTCAGACTCTTTATATTATGTTTATGTTCTGTATGATTACCATGCGTAGTTAGATATTGCCATGCTAGTTAGGACGATTGCATGACTGTTTATCTGTGATCTGATGTGTGCACTGTTAGTTGGACACTGACCGAGGCGACAAGGTTGGGAACGCACCGAGGCGGAAAGGTAGGGTTGATATGAGGTTGACTGTGGTAGCCTGGTCTGATCATGATGTTACTGATTGTTCAGTATAGCATAGAAGGACGCATGTGTTGCGTCTAGACGGTTATGCAGTGGAATCAGTAAAACGGACTATCGGTAGACTGTAGCTTGATCAACTAAGTCGTGTGTTCGTACAAGCCGCCGATCCTCATATTGTCAGTTGTTGTATGCTAGTTCAGGACGTTAACATAGATGTGACCCTTGCATGTTTAGTTGCTTATGCTTGGTCTGTTAGATAGTACTCATTCACTTAGCTGTTGTGCTAATTCCCCCACATTTTCCACCCTTGCAGGTTTAGGTACTGCTGATTAGGACGGGTGTTGCGGACGGGTTGAAGACATGTTTGATTACAAGCTGAACTCTGATGTTTTCTATTTTGTAACATTTTAAGTAACACCGACGTTTTAGAATGTTATAATAACGTTAACTAAGATGATTTGATAACTATGGTTTGTAAATGTCATCTAAGGGTATTTATGTAAATTCAGTCTTCCGCTGTGTTTTAAAAAAAATCAGGGTATTACAAATGTGGTATCAGAGCGTGGTTTAGCAGCAAGTACGTGCGCGTATTTGTTCCTAAACCCTGAGTTAAGTCAAACATGTCCATGGGATGGGGGCTAAGTGAATGTAGGATGTTGTGCATGTTAGTGTTTACGAAACTAACAATTATCCACTAAGCTTTTGTGCGAGTGTTTTGTAGCACAGATGGCAGATAACAGAGATGCGAGCGCTACAAACCCGATCCACCCCGGAACGATCAGTGCTCCAGATGTGGAGGATGAGGCAGAGGTTTATGATGTTGATTATGTACATGAGCTTGAAAGTAAGTTTAAGGAAGCTCAGGAAAAGATTGCTGAGCTTGAGTTAGCTAGACAGTCGGGTAATGAGGATATACCGCCAGGTTTTGCCACTGCACAGTCACATGCCGTACCACAGATAAACCAGAACCAGTATCAATACCCATTACAGAACCAATTTCCTCAGCATATCATGCCACCACAAAACTACTACCAATATCAAAATCCCATGATGATGAACCAAGTTCAGCCACCTACATACCAACAACCATTCCCACAACAGCAATTCCAACAACAATACCAGCCACCAAAACGATGTACCTTTAAATAGTTCAGGGATTGTGGACCTTCTCCTTTCTCGGGAAGTACTGACCCAGCCATGACTCTCAATTGGTTACGGGAGGTTGAAAAGGCATTTGATGCCTATCAGTGTGAGCCGGAGTTGAAAGTGACTTATGCCAGTAGATTGTTGAAAGATAGGGCTATGGTGTGGTGGGATTCTGTGATAGCTTGTGTCCCCCCAGAGCAAGTCAAAATGATTACTTGGGAACAGTTTTACGGTAAGGTATGTTAACAATACTGCAACGTATTTGACATGAACAGAATTAAGATGGAGTTCCTTGATATGCGGATGACGCCGCAGATGTCAATTGATGAGGTGATTGAGAAATACATGGACAAGTTAAGGTTTGTGCAACAATGGGTGCCTGATGAACAATCAAGAATCCAACATTTCGTGAACATAATCTTGCCAGAGTATCGGACCTTTGTGAGGTCAGCACCGATGTTGTCTCAAGCTTTTGTGATGGCAAAGATAGTTGAAAGTGATGTAAGAGCAGCTAAAGGAATGAACTGGGTAAACATTGCACCGCAGGGTAGTCAGGCTACCAGTCAGTCGGGTTTAAAGTCTAAGAAATCGTTTGGGTTTAGACAAAAGGGTAAGGGTAATCAAGGTGGTTCAGGTTCAGGTTATAGAAAGAAAGAATGGTGTAAAGGTTGTAAGTCTTCACATAGTGGTCAGTGTTCAGAGGCAACAAGAAGATGTTTGAGATGTGGAATGGTAGGTCGTGAATCTCAAGAGCGTTCCTTCAGGGAAAATGTCAGTTGGAGTTGTCATCAGCCGGGTCACCGTTCAGCTAGTTGTCAAGCGTCAAAGGGGGTAAGTTCCGGGGCAGGGTCAGGGGCGTGTTCAGCATCTGTCGGGGGTTCCACAGCCTCAAGTGGACAGAAGAGAAAGAACCCGCCGACTGCAGAAGCAAGGACCTTTCAGATGACAGTTGAGGCCGCAATGAATAATGATGACGTCATAACCGGTATGTTCTTGATCAACTCAATACCTGCTAGAGTATTGTTTGATTCGGGTGCAAATAGGACATTTATGTCTATAGATTTTTGTACTAAGTTAGGGTTACCTTCTACTGTGCTGCCTGAGCCTGTTAGAGTAGAGGTAGCTGATGGTAAGACGGTTCTAGTCACAACGTATGTGTCTGGAGCTAGTATAGAAATTGATGGTAGACCGCTTGCTATGTCCTGTTTAGTGTTGCCTATCCCTAGTTTTGATGTAGTGTTAGGGATGAACTGTATGAGCCTACATAAGGCCCACATTAAGTGTGATAAGAAGATTGTGACTTTCCGTTTGACCGATGGAACCCGTATTGTGGCCCGAGGGGAACGAAGTGGGTTCAGTTTTCCGTTGGTTTCTATAATGAAGGCAAAGAAGTCCCTTTCGAAGGGGTGTGAGTCTTTTATGGCTTATGTTATTGATGCTAAGATGGAGAAGAGATCTGTCACTGATATTCCGGTGGTTTCGGAATTTCCTGAGGTGTTTCCTGATGAATTACCGGGGTTGCCGCCGGTAAGAGAAGTAGAGTATAAGATTGAGTTGGTTCCTGGAATAACTCCAGTGGCTAAGGCTCCTTATAGGTTAGCACCTTCCAAAATTAGAGAGATGATGTCTCAGATACAGGAACTGTTAGACAGGGGGTTTATAAGACCAAGTTCCTCGCTGTGGGGTGCACCAGTGTTGTTTGTAAAGAAGAAAGATGGTTCGTTAAGAATGTGTATAGATTATCGAGAATTGAATAAGAGAACGGTTAAGAATAAGTATCTGTTGCCTAGAATCGATGATCTGTTCGATCAGCTTCAGGGTGCGTCATACTTTTAAAAGATAGATCTAAGATCTGGGTATCATCAGGTTCGGGTTGCAGAATCAGATATACCGAAAACAGCATTCGGAACTAGATATGGGCATTACGAGTTCTTGGTTATGCCATTTGGGTTAACAAATGCCCCGGCAGTCTTTATGGATCTGATGAACAGGGTTTGTAAACCGTATTTAGATCAGTTTATTATTGTGTTTATTGATGATATATTAGTATATTCAAAGACAGAAGCTGATCATGCGACACATCTTCGGTTAGTGTTAGAGTTGTTAAAGAAAGAGCAGTTATACGCTGAGTTCTTGAAGTGTGAGTTTTGGCTTCGAGAAGTGCAGTTTCTGGGTTATGTTATCTGTGAAGCAGGTATTAAAGTGGATCCGTCAAAAATAGAATGAGTTGGAATTCGCCAAAGACGCCGACAGAAGTTAAGAGTTTCTTGGGTCTTGCGAGTTATTATCACCGGTTTATAAAAGATTTTTCTAAAATAGCGGGTCCGTTAACCAGATTGACCAGAAAAGATGTAAGTTTCTGATGGGGTGATCAACAGGAACAGGCCTTTCAGACTCTGAAACAATTATTGTGTCAAGCTCCAGTGTTAGCATTGGCAGAGGGTTCAGATGAATTTGTGGTTTATTGTGATGCATCCTTCGCCGGGTTGGGTTGTGTATTGATACAGAGAGATAAAGTGATCGCGTACGCCTCCAGACAGTTGAAAGTTCATGAAAGAAATTATCATGTACATGATTTAGAAATGGCTGCGGTAGTGTTTGCTCTGAAGCTATGGAGACATTATTTGTATGGGACACATTGTGTAATATGTACAGATCACAAAATTCTGCAATATATTTTCTCTCAGAAAGAACTGAATATGCATCAGAGACGGTGGCAAGAGCTGATTAAAGACTACGATTGTGAAATCAAGTACCATCCGGGTAAAGCAAATGTCGTAGCAGATGCACTAAGTCGTAAAAAGTCTGATGAAAATGTGAAATTTCTGCGTTTGAGTATAACTTCAGATTTGATTGATCAATTACGAACTATTCAAGCCTGTGCTTTGGAAGATGAACATATTAAATCTGAACTTATGACTAAATGAAAATTTGACCTAATTGATGATTCTCGTGGACTTAAGACTTTAAATAACCGTATTTGGGTGCCTATGCTTGGAGATTTGAGGGATTTGATCTTGACTGAAGCTCACAAATCCAGATTGACAGTACATCCGGGCAGTAATAAGATGTATCATGATTTAAAATCAGTGTATTGGTGGCCGACTATGAAAACAGACATCGCTCGTTTTGTTGAAAAGTGTCATATTTGCGCGCAAGTGAAGGCAGAACACCAGAAACCATATAGTTCGCTGCGTCAGTTACAAATACCAGAGTGGAAATGGGAGCATATCACGATGGATTTTGTGATAAAATTACTTAGAACTAAGAGAAAACATGATATGATTTGGGTAATAGTTGATCGTTTGACCAAGAGTGCTCATTTTCTTTCTACTCGTGAGACAGCGTCATTAAGTGAACTTGCCGATTTATATGTAAAAGAGATAATTAGTCGTCATGGTGTGCCATTATCGATTGTGTCAGAAAGAGATTCTAGATTTGTTTCTAACTTCTGGAACAGTCTACAACAGAATCTGGGTACACGTGTGAATCTGAGTACAGCTTATCATCCTCAGACAGATGGTCAGAGTGAACGAACGATACAGACGCTAGAGGATATATTGAGAGCATGTGTGTTAGAATATGGTGGCTCGTGGGATACACATTTGCCGTTAGTTGAATTCGCATATAACAATTCTTATCATTCGAGCATAGGAATGCGGCCTTACGAAATGTTGTACGACCGTCGTTGCAGAACTTCGACTTGTTGGTTAGAAGCTGGAGAGAAACAGTTTACGGGCCCCGAAATTGTTCAAATGACAGCCGAAAAAGTTGCTATTGCGCGAGAAAAGTTGAAAACTGCCAGAGATAGACAAAAGATGTATGCAGATCCACGTAGACGTCCGATAACTTTTAATGTGGGTGATCGTGTGTATCTTAAGGTTTCACCGTGGAAAGGGGTTATCAGATTTGGTAAACGTGTTAAGCTTACACCAAGGTACATTGAGCCGTTTCCAATTAGTGAGATTCTGAATGATCTGACAGTTGTGTTAGATCTTCCTCCTAAGTTAGCTGGTATTCATAATACCTTCAACGTGTGTTATTTGCGTAAGTGTAAAGTCGATGACGAGATACAGATTGTACCGCTGGTAGATTTGAAAGTTGATTTGAGTAACAAGTTGGTTGGGGAACCAATTTGAGTGGTCGATAGAAAAGTTACTAAGTTAAGAAAGAAAGAGATCCCGATGGTTTTAGTAGAATGGAAACACAGCTTAGGGTCTAACTTGACGTGGAAGACAGAAGAGTTGATGAAGACCCGTTACCCTCATCTGTTTGACCAATACCAGATTCCGAGGACGGAATCTCTTTAAGGGGGGTGGATTTGTAACAGACTGAAACCGGGGTTAGAAGTAAGATTACTTAATTACCCTTAGGTTTATATTTGTGTTTAAAATATGCTTTTATTTTAGTAATATGTTTATTATTAATTGATTATGTAGTTAAGACCAGTTTGTGAAAAGGTCACATAACAGGTTCGTTTGTTTAATTTGGACTTCGTTAGGGCCTCCTAACGAGGTCCGTAAAATGTCCCGTTCATATTGATTATAAACGTTCTATATTAATTGATTTCGTTGCGAGGTTTTGACCTCTATATGAGACATTTTTCAAAGACTACATTCATTTTTAAAACAACCATAACCTTTATTTTGTCAATAAAGGTTTTTAAAAAAAACATTACGTAGATTATCAAATAATGATAATCTAAAATATATTGTTTACACATGACCATTACATAATGGTTTACAATAGAAATATATTACATCGACATATGTTTCTTGAATGCAGTTTTTAAACAATATCATACAAACATGGACTCCAATTCTTGTCCTTATTTTAGTATGCAACATCGGAAGCTCTTAGTATTCACCTAATAATAAACATGCTTTAAACGTCAACAAAAATGTTGGTGAGTTATAGGTTTAACCTATATATATCAAATCGTAACAATAGACCACAAGATTTCATATTTCAATACACATCCCATACATAGAGATAAAAATCATTCATATGGTGAACACCTGGTAATCGACATTAACAAGATGCATATATAAGAATATCCCCATCATTCCGGGACACCCTTCGGATATGATATAAATTTCGAAGTACTAAAGCGTCCGGTACTTTGGATGGGGTTTGTTAGGCCCAATAGATCTATCTTTAGGATTCGCGTCAATTAGGGTGTCTATTCCCTAATTCTTAGATTACCAGATTAAATAAAAAGGGGCATATTCGATTTCGATAATTCAACCATAGAATGTAGTTTCACGTACTTGTATCTATTTTGTAAATCATTTATAAAACCTGCATGTATTCTCATCCCAAAAATATTAGATTTTAAAAGTGGGACTATAACTCACTTTCACAGATATTTCCTTCCTCGGAAATAAGACTTGGCCACGGATCGATTCACGAACCTATACAAATATGTACATATATATCAAAGTATGATCAAAATATAATTACAACCATTTTTATTATGTTTTAAAGATTTGAGTGTATTAAGTCAGCTGTCCTCGTTAGTAACCTACAACTAGTTGTCCACAGTTAGATGTACAGAAATAAATCGATATATATTATCTTGAATAAATCCACGACCCAGTGTATATACGTCTCAGGCTAGATCACAACTCAAAGTATATATATTTTTGGAATCAACCTCAACCCTGTATAGCTAACTCCAACATTACTGCATATAGAGTGTCTATGGTTGTTCCAAATAATATATATACATGGGTCGATATGATATGTCAAAACATTTGCATACGTGTCTATGGTATCCCAAGATTACATAATATATTATAATACATGTATAATACAATATAAGTTAGCTAGGATATGATTTGTATAGATTTGTTAAACATTTCCCGTAGCTAAAATAATCAAAAAATATCCAATCTTGTTTTACCCATAACTTCTTCATTTTAAATCCGTTTTGAGTGAATCCAATTGCTATGGTTTCATATTGAACTTAAGTTTATGAATATATACAGAAAAATTATAAGTTTATAGTCAAAGTTACAGGTTACAAGTCGTTTTTTAAAGGTAGTCATTTCAGTCGAAAGAACGACGTCTAGATGACCATTTTGGAAAACATATTTCCACTTTGAGTTTAACCATGATTTTTGGATATAGTTTCATGTTCATAAGAAAAATCATTTTCCCAGAAGAACAGCTTTTAAATCAAAGTTTATCATAGTTTTTAATTAACTAACCCAAAACAGCCCTCGGTGTTACTACAACGGCGTATATCCGGTTTTACGGTGTTTTTCGTGTTTTAAGCAGTTGGTACCCGTTAAATAAATTTCGTCCCAAAATTTTAAGCAGTTGGAGGTGTTGACGAATCTTCTGGAAATAGATGCGGGTATTTCTTCTTCATCTGATCTTCTCATTCCCAGGTGAACTCGGGTCCTCTACGAGCATTCCATCGAACCTTAACAATTGGTATCTTGTTTTGCTTAATTCTTTTAACCTCACGATCCATTATTTCGACGGGTTCTTCGATGAATTGAAGTTTTTCGTTGATTTGGATTTCATCTAACAGAATAGTGAGATCTTCTTTAGCAAAACATTTCTTCAAATTCGAGACGTGGAAAGTGTTATGTACAGCCGCGAGTTGTTGAGGTAACTCAAGTCGGTAAGCTACTGGTCTGACACGATCAATAATCTTGAATGGTCCAATATACCTTGGATTTAATTTCCCTCGTTTGCCAAATCGAACAACGCCTTTCCAAGGTGCAACTTTAAGCATGACCATCTCTCCAATTTCAAATTCTATATCTTTTCTTTTAATGTCGGCGTAGCTCTTTTGTCGACTTTGGGCGGTTTTCAACCGTTGTTGAATTTGAATGATCTTCTCGGTAGTTTCTTGTATTATCTCCGGACCCGTAATCTGTCTATCCCCCACTTCACTCCAACAAATCGGAGACCTGCACTTTCTACCATAAAGTGATTCAAACGGCGCCATCTCAATGCTTGAATGGTAGCTGTTGTTGTAGGAAAATTATGCTAACGGTAGATGTCGATCCCAACTGTTTTCGAAATCAATAACACATGCTCGTAGCATGTCTTTAAGCGTTTGTATCGTCCTTTCGCTCTGCCCATCAGTTTGTGGATGATAGGCAGTACTCATGTCTAGACGAGTTCCTAATGCTTGCTGTAATGTCTGCTAGAATCTTGAAATAAATCTGCCATCCCTATCAGAGATAATAGAGATTGGTATTCCATGTCTGGAGACGACTTCCTTCAAATACAGTCGTGCTAACTTCTCCATCTTGCATCTTCTCTTATTGACAGGAAGTGTGCTGATTTTGTGAGAAGATCATCTATTACCCAAATAGTATCAAAACCACTTGCAGTGATGAAATAGTGATGAAATCCATGGTAATGTTTTCCCATTTCCATTTCGGGATTTCGGGTTGTTGAAGTAGACCTGATGGTTTCTGATGCTCCACTTTGACCTTAGAACACGTCAAACATTCCCCTACGTATTTAGCAACATCGGCTTTCATACCTGGCCACCAAAAATGTTTCTTGAGATCCTTGTACATCTTCCCCGTTCCAGGATGTATTGAATATCTGGTTTTATGAGCTTCTCTAAGTACCATTTCTCTCATATCTCTAAATTTTGGTACCCAAATTCTTTCAGCCCTATACCGGGTTCCATCTTCCCGAATATTAAGATGCTTCTCTGATCCTTTGGGTATTTCATCCTTTAAGTTTCCTTTTTTTAAAACTCCTTGTTGCGCCTCCTTTATTTGAGTAGTAAGGTTATTGTGAATCATTATATTCATAGATTTTACTCGAATGGGTTCTCTGTCCTTTCTGCTCAAGGCGTCGGCTACCACATTTGCCTTCCCCGGGTGGTAACGAATCTCAAAGTCGTAATCATTCAACAATTCAATCCACCTACGCTGCCTCATATTCAGTTGTTTCTGATTAAATATGTGTTGAAGACTTTTGTGTTCGGTATATATAATACTTTTGACCCCATATAAGTAGTGCCTCAAAGTCTTTAATGCAAAAACAACCGCACCTAATTCCAAATCATGCGTCGTATAATTCTGTTCGTGAATCTTCAATTGTCTAGACGCATAAGCAATTACTTTTGTTCGTTGCATTAATACACAACCGAGACCTTGCTTTGAGGCGTCACAATATATCACAAAATCATCATTCCCTTCAGGTAATGACAATATAGGTGCCGTAGTTAACTTTTTCTTTAACAATTGAAATGCTTTCTCTTGTTCATCTTTCCATTCAAATTTCTTCCCTTTATGCGTTAATGCAGTCAAGGGTTTTGCTATTCTGGAAAAGTCTTGGATGAACCTTCTGTAGTAACCAGCTAGTCCTAAAAACTGGCGTATGTGTTTCGGAGTTTTCGGAGTTTCCCACTTTTCAACGGTTTCAATCTTTGCCGGGTCTACCTGGATACCTTCTTTGTTCACTATGTGACCGAGGAATTGAACTTCTTCCATCCAAAATGCACACTTTGAAAACTTAGCGTAAAGTTTTTCTTTCCTCAATACTTCTAGCACTTTTCTCAAATGTTCTTCATGCTCTTGATCATTCTTTGAGTAAATAAGTATGTCATCGATGAAAACAATGACAAACTTGTCAAGATATGGCCCACACACTCGGTTCATAAGGTCCATGAACACAGCTGGTGCGTTAGTCAATCCAAACGGCATAACCATAAACTCGTAATGACCATAACGCGTCCTAAAAGTAGTTTTTGGAATATCATCCTCCTTTACTCGCATTTGATGATATCCAGAACGTAAATCGATTTTCGAATAAACCGACGAGCCTTGTAGTTGATCAAATAAGTCATCAATTCTTGGCAGTGGATAACGGGTTTTGTTGGTAAGTTTGTTCAACTCTCTGTAGTCAATACACAACCTAAATGTACCATCCTTCTTCTTGACAAACAAAATAGGAGCTCCCCATGGTGATGTGCTTGGTCGAATGAAACCACGTTTTAATAGTTCTTGCAGTTGGCTTTGCAGTTCTTTCATCTCGCTGGGTGTGAGTCTGTAAGGAGCACGAGCTATTGGTGCAGCTCCTGGTACAAGATCTATTTGAAATTCAACAGATCGATGTGGAGGTAGTCCCGGTAATTCTTTCAAAAATACATCGGGAAATTCTTTTGTGACGGGAACATCATTGATGCTCTTTTCTTCAGTTTGTACTTTCTCGACGTGTGCTAGAACAGCATAGCAACCTTTTCTTATTAATTTTTGTGCCTTCAAATTACTAATAAGATGTAGCTTCGTGTTGCCCTTTTCTCCGTACACAATTAAGGGTTTTCCTTTTTCTCGTATAATGCGAATTGCATTTTTGTAACAAAGGATCTCTGCTTTCACTTCTTTCAAGCAGTCCATACCGATTATCACATCAAAACTCCCTAACTCTACTGGTATCAAGTCAATCTTAAATGTTTCGCTAACCAGTTTAATTTCTCGATTCCGACATATATTATCTGCTGAAATTAATTTACCGTTTGCTAATTCGAGTAAAAATTTACTATCCAACGGCGTCAATGGACAACTTAATTTAGCACAAAAATCTCTACTCATATAGCTTCTATCCGCACCCGAATCAAATAAAACGTAATCAGATTTATTGTCAATAAGAAACGTACCCGTAACAAGCTCCGGGTCTTCCTGTGCCTCTACCGCATTAATATTGTAAACTCTTCCGCGGCCTTGTCCATTCGTGTTCTCCTGGTTCGGGCAATTTCTAATAATGTGGCCCGGTTTTCCACATTTATAACAAACTACATTGGCATAACTTGCTCCGACACTACTTGCTCCGCCAGTACTCGTTCCGACACCATTTGTTCCTTTCATTCTGTTAACCCCTGGTCCGTAGACCTCACACTTCGCCGCGCTATGACCATTTCTTTTACACTTGTTGCAAAATTTGGTGCAGAACCCCGAGTGATACTTTTCACACCTTTGGCATAGCTGCTTCTGATTGTTGTTGTTGTTGCGGTTGTTATTATTGTTGGGATGATTATTGTAGTTGTTGTTGTTGCTGTTGTTGTGCCGTTTGTTGTAGTTGCGATTGATGTTGCGATTGTTGGGATAGTTGTTGTTGTTTTGGTGACTCTTATCACCGTTTTCCTCCCACTTTCTTTTGACTAACTTCACGTTGGCCTCTTCGGCTGCCTGTTCTTTAATTCTTCCCTCAATCTGGTTCACTAGTTTGTGAGCCATTCTACATGCCTTTTGTATAGAGGCAGGCTCGTGTGAACTTATATCTTCTTGGATTCTCTCCGGTAACCCTTTCACAAATGCGTCGATCTTCTCTTCCTCATCTTCGAACGCTCTCGGACACAATAGGCATAATTCTGTGAATCGTCTTTCGTACGAAGTAATATCGAATCCCTGTGTTCGTAACCCTCTAAGTTCTGACTTGAGCTTATTGACCTCGGTTCTGGGACGGTACTTCTTGTTCATCAAGTGCTTGAATGCTGACCACGGTAGCGCGTAAGCAGCATCTTGTCCCACTTGCTCTAGATAGGTATTCCACCATGTTAACGCAATACCTATGAAGGTATGCGTAGCGTACTTAACTTTGTCCTCTTCAGTACACTTACTTATGGCAAACACCGATTCGACTTTCTCGATCCACCGTTTCAATCCAATTGGTCCTTCGGTTCCATCAAATTCCATAGGTTTGCAGGCAGTGAATTCTTTGTAGGAGCATCCTACACGATTTCTTGTGCCGTTAGCTGTATTGCTAGATTCAGAGTTATTATTGGTATGTAGCGCGGCCTGTACTGCGGCTATGCTTGAAGCAAGAAAGGCACGAAATTCCTCTTCGCTCATATTCAAGGTGTGTCGAGTAGTCGGTGCCATTTCCTTCAAAATAGTCAAATGAAACAATTTAATCATACAGAATATTAAGAGTAGTCAATAGTATCTCGTAGCATAATATGAACTCATTTATAAAATCTTTTTCTTCATATTAGCGTTTTATAAGTTTAAATTCGGGTACTACCTACCCGTTAAGTTCATACTTAGTATCTAATATACAATTCAACTACTACAATTCCATATGAAAAGCTGATTATAATAATATATCACATACAAATATTCTTCAAACTTACAACTTCGCTATATTACATATAACATGAAATATAGTACACTATGATACAGGACAGTTTTGAAGATAAATCTAGTTAATACGCAAGTTATTCAGCAAAGGAAATAAAGACACGTAATTCATAAGTCCAGAAACAAGTCATTCATTCTGGTTTTACTAAGACGACTTCCCATCCTTGGCCTTGTGGAAAATAACCGTTATGACCATTAGCTAGGCAGCATGTTGTAATGTCGTCAAAAGGACGAGGGTTTCGTAATGTCCAACAGCCCCGTAATAATCTAAAGACCTTGTTTCTCACCCCAACTACTGAATCCGTCACTTGTGGGAAAGTTTTATTTAAAAGCTGCAATCCGATTTTTTTTTTTCACTTTGGTAAGAAGCGAACATCACTAACCCGTAAGTATAACATGCTTCTTTATGTTGCATGTTAGAAACTCTTTCTAATTCACGAAATCCTATGTTGGGATATGTTGAGTCAAAATAGGTTCTTAACCCGTAGCGTAAAATTGCATTTGGGTTCCCCGCATTTAACGCTTTAAAGAAAACACGGCTTAACTTTAAGTCTCCCCAATGTGATATACCCCACCTATCAAAGGAAAGCCTTTTATAAACTAAGGCATTTCTGGAAAGTCTTTCAAATGTTTGACAAGTTAATTTCGCCATAACTAAATGTACTGATGAATTCTGACCGACTCTAGACAAGATTTCCTCAATCATATCCTCTGGTAGGTCTTCTAAAATATTCGGTTGTCTACCCTTAACGTCCATTTTGTTTTTATACTGTAAAATAGACAAGGATTAGATTCGTAATAACAAACAATACAAGCAATTTTTACATAGAACATAAAAGTACAAGAACACTACAATACATTTATTACACAACATGCTCACACCCCTCTAATCTGAATCACTGGTTTCTTCTTCTTCGGACTTGGTTTTTTTTCCTAATCTTTTAGGGATATATGATGTTCCTCTAATACGATTCGTCGTTTTCCACATTGGTTTAGAAAAACCTGGTGGTTTAGAGGTTCCCGGGTTATTGTCACGATATTGAAAATACGGGTGTTGACGGTACATATAAAGTTCATCGGGGTCGGAATTAGATTTCTCTATTTTGATGCCTTTTCCCTTATTATTTTCTTTTGCCTCATTAAATTGGGTCGGGGTAATTTCTATAACATCATCGGAATCCTCATCAGGATTCGATTCATCGGAAAATTGGTAATTTTCCCAATATTTTGCTTCCTTAGCGGAAACACCATTGACCATTATTAACTTTGGTCCATTAGTTGAGGATTTTTTTTTTATTTGACCGGTTTTCTGTGGTTCCTACTATTCCCCCATCCGGAACCTCTTCTTCTTCCAGAACCTCTTCTTCTTCCGGTTCCTCTTCTTCCGGTTCCGTTTCTTCTTCCGGTTCTTCGAGAACTTGTGAATCTTGCCAATATATATTCGACTCTTCGTTATTATTAGGTGAGTCAATGGGATTTGTGCTAGAGGTAGACATCTATCACACAATATCAAACATGTTAAGAGATTAATATATTACATAATATTTACATGTTAATAATATATAGTTTCCAACAAAAATGTTAAGCAATCATTTTTAAAGAAAACACGGTCGAAGTCCAGACTCACTAATGCATCCTAACAAACTCGATAAGACACACTAATGCAAATTTTCTGGTTCTCTAAGACCAACGCTCGGATACCAACTGAAATATCCCGTTCATATTGATTATAAACGTTCCATATTAATTGATTTCGTTGCGAGGTTTTGACCTCTATATGAGACGTTTTTCAAAGACTGCATTCATTTTTAAAACAACCATAACCTTTATTTTATCAATAAAGGTTTTTAAAAAAAACATTACGTAGATTATCAAATAATGATAATCTAAAATATACTGTTTACACACGACCATTACATAATGGTTTACAATAGAAATATATTACATCGACATATGTTTCTTGAATGCAGTTTTTAAACAATATCATACAAACATGGACTCCAATTCTTGTCCTTATTTTAGTATGCAACAGCGGAAGCTCTTAGTATTCACCTGATAATAAACATGCTTTAAATGTCAACAAAAATGTTGGTGAGTTATAGGTTTAACCTATATATATCAAATCGTAACAATAGACCACAAGATTTCATATTTCAATACACATCCCATACATAGAGATAAAAAACATTCATATGGTGAACACCTGGTAACCGACATTAACAAGATGCATATATAAGAATATCCCCATCATTCCGGGACACCCTTCGGATATGATATAAATTTTGAAGTACTAAAGCATCCGATACTGTGGATGGGGTTTGTTAGGCCCAATAGATCTATCTTTAGGATTCGTGTCAATTAGGGTGTCTGTTTCCTAATTCTTAGATTACCAGACTTAATAAAAAGGGGCATATTCGATTTCGATAATTCAACCATAGAATGTAGTTTCACGTACTTGTGTCTATTTTGTAAATCATTTATAAAACCTGCATGTATTCTCATCCCAAAAATATTAGATTTTAAAAGTGGGACTATAACTCACTTTCACAGATATTTCCTTCCTCGGAAATAAGACCTGGCCACGGATCGATTCACAAACCTATACAAATATGTACATATACATATAAAAGTATGATCAAAATATAATTACAATCATTTTTATTATGTTTTAAAGATTTGAGTGTATTAAGTCAGCTGTCCTCGTTAGTAACCTACAACTAGTTGTCCACAGTTAGATGTACAGAAATAAATCGATATATATTATCTTGAATCAATCCACGACCCAGTGTATACACGTCTCAGGCTAGATCACAACTCAAAGTATATATATTTTTGGAATCAACCTCAACCCTGTATAGCTAACTCCAATATTACTGCATATAGAATGTCTATGGTTGTTCCAAATAATATATATACATGGGTCGATATGATATGTCAAAACATTTGCATACGTGTCTATGGTATCCCAAGATTACATAATATATTAGAATACATATATAATACAATATAAGTTAGCTAGGATATGATTTTTATAGATTTGTTAAACATTTCCCGTAGCTAAAATAATCAAAAAATATCCAATCTTGTTTTACCCATAACTTCTTCATTTTAAATCCGTTTTGAGTGAATCCAATTGCTATGGTTTCATATTGAACTTAAGTTTATGAATATATACAGAAAAAGTATAAGTTTATAGTCAGAATTACAGGTTACAAGTTGTTTTTGTAAAGGTAGTCATTTCAGTCGAAAGAACGACGTCTAGATGACCATTTTGGAAAACATACTTCCACTTTGAGTTTAACCATGATTTTTGGATATAGTTTCATGTTCATAAGAAAAATCATTTTCCCAGAAGAACAAATTTTAAATCAAAGTTTATCATAGTTTTTAATTAACTAACCCAAAACAGCCCGCGGTGTTACTACAACGGCGTATATCCGGTTTTACGGTGTTTTTCGTGTTTTCCGGTTTTAAATCATTAAGTTAGCATATCATATAGATATAGAACATGTGTTTAGTTGATTTTAAAAGTCAAGTTAGAAGGATTAACTTTTGTTTGCGAACAAGTTTAGAATTAACTAAACTATGTTCTAGTGATTACAAGTTTAAACCTTCGAATAAGATAGCTTTATATGTATGAATCGAATGATGTTATGAACATCATTACTACCTCAAGTTTTCTGGATAAAGCTACTGGAAATTAGAAAAATGGATCTAGCTTCAAAGGATCCTTGGATGGCTTGAAAGTTCTTGAAGCAGAATCATGACACGAAAACAAGTTCAAGTAAGATTTTCACTCGAAATAAGATTGTTATAGTTGTAGAAATTGAATCAAAGTTTGAATATGAATATTACCTTGAATTAGAAAGATAACCTACTGTAAATAACAAAGGTTCCTTGATCTTAGATGATTACTTGGAATGGATTAGAAAGCTTGGAAGTAGACTTGCAAACTTGGAAGTATTCTTGATTTTTATGAAACTATACTTATGGAATTTATGAAGAACACTTAGAACTTGAAGATGGAACTTGAGAGAGATCAATTAGATGAAGAAAATTGAAGAATGAAAGTGTTTGTAGGTGTTTTTGGTGGTTGGTATATGGATTAGATATAAAGGATATGTAATTTTGTTTTCATGTAAATAAGTCATGAATGATTACTAATATTTTTGTAATTTTATGAGATATTTCATGCTAGTTGCCAAATGATGATTCCCACATGTATTAGGTGACTCACATGGGCTACTAAGAGCTAATAATTAGAGTGTATATACCAATAGTACATACATCTAAAAGCTGTGTATTGTACGAGTACGAATACGGATGTATACGAGTAGAATTCTTGATGAAACTGAACGAGGATGTAATTGTAAGCATTTTTGTTAAGTATAAGTACTTTGATATGTGTCTTGAAGTCTTTCAAAAGTGTATGAATGCATATTAAAATACTACATGTATATACATTTTAACTGAGTCGTTAAGTCATCGTTAGTCGTTACATGTAAATGTTGATTTGAAACCTTTAAGTTAATGATCTTGTTAAATGTGGTTAACCCAAGGTTTATTATATCTAATGAGATGTTAAATTATTATATTATCATGATATTATGATATATTAATATATCTTAATATGATATATATACATTTAAATGTCGTTACAACGATAATCGTTACATATAAGTCACGTTTCGTAATTCTTGAGTTAGTAGTCTTGTTTTTACATATGTAGTTCATTGTTAACACACTTAATGATATATTTAAATATCATTTTATCATGCTAAATATAGTGTATCAATATCTTAATATGATACATATGTATTTAGTAGACGTTATCATAACGATAATCGTTATATATATCATTTCGAGTTTCTTAACTTAGTAATTTCATTTCTTATGTATATCACACATTGTTAATATACTTAGTGAGATACTTACTCATCATAATCTTATGTCAACCATATATATATGTCTATATATATACCACAACATGTAGTTTTTACAATTTTGTAACGTTCGTGAATCGCCGGTCAACTTGGGTGATCAATTGTCTATATGAAACTTATTTCATTTAATCAAGTCTTAACAAGTTTGATTGCTTAACATGTTGGAAACATTTAATCATATAGATAACAATTTCATTTAATATATATAAACCTGGAAAAGTTCGGGTCACTACAGTACGAAAGATATTAGATAACTGATAAATACCCGTGTGTTGTGGGGTATGGGTTTTAATACCCTCTTAATAGTGTAAACTGCTTCCTTCTTCTCATTTCTAGAGAATTCTCAAAACTAGTACGTACCAAACTCTTTCACTCTCAAACCCTAATCTAATCCAAGCTAGAAATTGGATTGTAAGGCTTTAAGGATTGATTCATATCATCTTTGTAATCATTAATCCAGGTTTGTGTGCTTGAATTCGTGATTTAATTCTTAGTAATTGGGTTTGGGGTGCAAAGTGGGTTTTTGATGAAATTAAGCTTGAATCTTCATATTTTGTGTTTGTGATGCTTAATTGATGTTAGTAATAGTTGCTATATAGTTTATATGATGTTTTTGAAGTTGTTTTGGTGTTAGAACTTGCGAAAATCGAGTTTTTGGGCCAAAAACGCGAAAATCAGCGTGCAAGAGCTGTTCTTCAGCTCCCACACGAGTGACAGGTCACTCGTACGTGTGACCACACTTTTGAGGGTCAACCACGCGTGTGAGGACTCACTCGTACGAGTGAGGCCTCAGCCACACGTGTGAGCATAGGGTCAGGTTTGTGGAAACTTGTTTTGGTCATAACTTTCAAACCGTAACTCCGTTTTTGATGAATCAAGTATCGTTGGAATCGTAATGAAAAATACTTTTCAATGGAAAATTTTTAGAAGCTATATCAAAATTTATTTGGGCCACAAATAGATGTATTAGCGTGTGTGTCTAGTGAGCATGCGTTAATAGGTTATTATGGGTTGAATTCTTGATATAGGCTTATGAATGAAAGAATATATGATGAATATAGGTTGGAATATGTCATTACATGTTGCTATTGATGTTCCTTGTCACTCACATGAGTGAGCCTTCACTCGCACGAGTGATTCTTCACTCGCACGAGTGAGCTTTCACTCGTACGGTTGAGGCAGTCAACCGTACGGATCTACTGTTGTTTAATTGGATATTTAACCAAGGAACAAGCATATGAGTGAGGAGTCAACCGCACGGTTGAGGTTCCTCAAACGTGCGGGTGAGTGTCACTCGTACAGTTGACTGGTCAGGTAGATAAGTGTTCAAGTGCTTGTTTATTGATGTTATTGTCTTGTTGTTGGTAAGTTATGAAGACATTATTACTAACTGCGTTATGTCCATTCTCAGGTGGAAAAGATAAGGAGAAAGCTCAGTAGTCAGAATCTGAGCTGTTGCTGGTAATTGGTGAGTGGGTCTATCTCCGGATAGAGTATTAAGTAGTTGACACGCTACTTGTTCAGACTCTTTATATTATGTTTACGTTCTGTATGATTACCATGCGTAGTTAGATATTGCCATGCTAGTTAGGATGATTGCATGACTGTTTATCTGTGATCTGATGTGCGCACTGTTAGTTGGACACTAACCGAGGCGGCAAGTTTGGGAACCCACCGAGGCGGGAAGGTAGGGTTGATATGAGGTCTACTGTGGTAGCCTGGTCGGGTCATGATGTTACTGATTGTTCAGTATAGCATAGAAGGACGCATGTGTTGCGTCTGGACGATTATGCAGTGGAATCAGTAAAACGGACTATCGGTAGACTGTAGCTTGATCAACTAAGTCGTGTGCTCGTATAAGCCGCCGATCCTCATATTGTCAGTTGTTGTATGCTAGTTCAGGACGTTAGCATAGATGTGACCCTTGCATGTATGCTTGGTCTGTTAGATAGTACTCATTCACTTAGCTGTTGTGCTAATTCCCCCACATTTTCCACCCTTGCAGGTTAAGGTACTGCTGATTAGGACGGGTGTTACGGACGGGTTGAAGACATGTTTGACTACAAGCTTAACTCTGATGTTTTCTATTTTGTAACGTTTTTAAGTAACACCGACGTTTTAGAATGTTATAATAACGTTAACTAAGATGATTTGATAACTATGGTTTGTAAATGTCATCTAAGGGTATTTATGTAAATTCAGTCTTCCGCTGTGTTTTAAAAAAAAAATCAGGGTGTTACACATTGGGCCCTTTTAAAGTGACGGGGGCGACACTTTTACACTCATTGGCCTTATGACCAACTCCTTGGCACCGATGGCAAATTAGCTTGCCACATTCACCAAAGTGATGCTTGTTGCATTTGTTGCAAAGAGGTAGGTTTCCGGCATAACCCTTCTTGCCGTCGGAGGTGAAAGGCTTCTTGGCAAAGTTGTTGTTGCTTGATTGGGGGGCTTCCCATTTTCTTTTGTTGTTACCCGACTTATCCTCGACTTTAGGTGCCGGCACTACGATTTTGTCCACCGTTTCTATCAATTTGCGGGCCATGTTCAAAGCTTCTTGATGATTAGTGGGTTTGGATGACATTACCCCGTGTTTGATGCTCTTTGGAAGACCATCCATGTAAAGTTCAACCCTTAAAGATTCCGGGTTCACAAGGTTTGGGCACATCAAAGCTAGTTCGAAAAATCGTTGATTATAAGCCTTGAGATCGTTTTCGACCGCTTTCAAAGTTTTTAGCTCTTGTTCGAACCTTCGGGTTTCTTCATGAGGGAAATATTCGACGATCATCTTTTCCCTTAAGTCGGCCCAAGAGAGGGCGTGAGCTTCATCGGTACCCACCGATTGTACATAGGTGTTCCACCATGTGAGGGCGACACCGGCGAAAGTGTAAGTGGAGTATTTGACCTTATCTTGGTCCCGATAACCGCTTATGCTAAAAACAGCCTCCGTTTGTTCGAACCATCGAGTGAGAGTAACCGGTCCCCGGGTCCCATCAAAAGTATGAGGTTTGCACCCCATGAAGGATTTGTAGGAGCACCCTTCGCTTGAGTTACCGGCTCCTTGATTGTTGTTGTTGTTGTTGTTGTTGTTGTTGTTGTGGTTGTTGTTATTGTTATTGTTGGAGGAGTGACCGGCCATGGCCGCATCCACGGCGGTGGCTATCATCCGTTGAAGGGCTTGTTCGGGAGTCTCATGGTGTGGTACACGGCGAGGAGGCATTGTTCTTTCAAAACACAAGAATACCATTGATTAGTATTTTCAATAATACTAATCATGATATGGAATAAGGATAAAGAGAAAAAATTTCCTTGACTCGCCTTAAATTCTTTGTGTCATAATGTCGAAACGTTCATATGAGTCACCGTAATATAATCCCGAAAATTATATTACCCTAATTCATATGTGCATTCGACATTATTTCACTAAGTCAAGGTGGCGCATCAATCAAATTAAACATCGTGAGATTAAGATGAAATAAGAGTAGATATGAATAGAAACTTTCGAGTATAAATGCACAAGTAGTCAAGTAATTCCTACTTCAAGTCTATATGCCGGTTGTAGTCTAGACTCACTAATGTACCCTATGACTCGGGGTTGACACCAATGAACTCTAAATCCCTACAACCAACGCTCTGATACCATCTGTAACATCCCAGGTAACACGTTCCCCGTAGCATGATATTGTCCGCTTTGACCGTAGGCGCACGGATGTTTCTTGGCGACCAAAGACGACGAACATTTTCCCAGGAGGTCACCCATCCTGGTAGTGCACTCGTCCGAGCACGCTTAACTGCAGAGTTCTCATGAGATCTACTGCGCTTGTGGTCCCAAAATGCGTCATGCTAGGAAAGGTCTCCACACCCTTATAAGGCATGCTTCGTTCCCCTCTCCAACCGATGTGGGACGGATGTTACAATCCTCCCCCTAATGGGACACAGCGTCCCCGCTGTGCACATTGGTCCGGAACCTGGCTCTGATACCATCTGTAGCGACCCGACAAAATCGTCATTGACGGCGCCGTCTACTTAGGTCCCGTTACGTGGTCATAAGTCTTTAAAACAACGTTTGACCAAAAGTATGTAGCATTCATTTCAAAAGTAAAGATGTTTCAAGGTTTACAAAGTAGTTCGATAACTAGTTACATAACAAAGTTTAAAGTACAATTGAAACATATGCGACACAATTTAAAAGTAGCCAAAAGACGCTCCACATATGCATGTATACTCGACATCCAAGCAAGTATCAAAAGTAATGAGCGGAAGCATATATCACAAAACGTTCAAGGACCTGAGAAAAACATAGAAATCTGTCAACGAAAACGTTGGTGAAATCATAGGTTTAAGTAAGTAAGTACAAGTGAACCACAAGATTTGTAACATTGATATAATAGTAATATATTCCAAAAGTTAATATTCACGAGCACCCAATTATCAATGCTTAACATTCCTTCCATAGAACCCCATCACAATAGTGTTAGAACATACACTGTTTCTCGAAAATATATTCCATTCCTAAACGGTAGCGAACCGTCTGAATGAGGGTTTGTCAAACCCATATGGATCCATACAACATAAGTTCTCGCTTACACCTGGCAAGTGTAACTAATGATAATCGAATTGAGGATTTTGTTCTAAACTCGTATGTAGAATCTTTGTTTTCCTGTACTTGTGTTCACTTAGTAAAAAGAAACGTTTATGTTTTCTCATCCCAAATGTAAGTTCAAAAAGAGTAAAAGTGGGACTATGATCTCACCTTGATTGCACGAGTAAGTTAAGTACTTCACAAAGTAACGTGTGCAAGAAAGAACGCTAGTCTCGACCTAAACAAATAGGTTGCATCAATATTGATAAACACGGTTGGTCAAAGATGTTCAATTAGTCCTATGGCTCATTACGACTCGATTACATAGCATGTGGATCAAATTGTCAAGTTTCATGCAAGATACAAGTATAGAAGCATGTTAGAACGATCGCATAAACATTTGGTTAAGTTTGAAAAAAGTCAAACTTTGGTCAAAGTCAAAGTCAACAGGGTCGGGTCGGGTATCCGACAATTTTTCCATGATGAGAAAGTATATACAAACATGTTGGCCAAGTTTCATGTTAATCGGAGTTACGAGTAAACGGGGGTGAAAACGTGAAAATCAAAAAGAATTTGAGACAGTCTAAAATGGCGCGCCGCTCCATTTATGGCGCGCCGCTCCATTTAACTGATCAGCAAGTCTGGCAGTTTTCACACTCAAGCACGAATCCAACTTCAAACAATCACAACTTGTGAACCGTAAACATTCAAAACACGTATCTTATATCGTTGAAAAGGTAATTTAAAGAGGAATATAACCAAACACATTTCATGAATCAAATCAATCATTAACAATAATGAAAACCTCATCAAATGATCATTAAACGTTTAAAATCAAAGTTTCAAGTTCACAAAACGCATTTCTTGACTCGGGAATCCAATTTACACATACGATACGCCGTTTTGAAGGTAATGAAACATACAATACAACTAATCACTAACCAATAACATTTCATGGCATTCAAAACATCAAAAGTTCGTTTTAGAGTTCATCAAACCCTAATCAAAATCATGAATTCAACCATTTTGTAAATGAAGCTTTTCTAAATCAACCTACACATCAAAACGAAGCTAATGATGCTAGTAACACTTTTAATACATGAACTTTAACATTTAAACATCATTAAATCATTCAAAATCAAAGATTAAGCACACCCATTTCAAATGTTCAAACTAGTTACTCCAAACAACAAATCGAGCAACAAAACATATATTCATGTTATACTTGAGCCATAGACACTAATTAACAACTTTATGAGTTAAAAACATCAAGAACACAAAATCTAGTGATTTTAGAAAGTTACCCAAATGTGATGAAATCGGTATGGAATCGAAGAGGAAGTTGCAAGGATTCCAAAAATGCAATTTATTTGAATTGATGCTTGCTAGATTTGATTTAGATGATAAATCTTTGGATTGGTGTTTGAGAGAAATTTGTGAAAGTATTTAGAAAAAGGGAAAAGAAAAAGATAAATGAATGGATGAGGGAGGTTTGACCACTTTGACATAGTCAAAGGTTTGGTCCCTTGGCAAGTGTGGTCCCTCTAGTTTCATTCGGGTGCGTGAATTACCTAAACGAGATAATTTAAAACACGTATCAACGGGAGATATTATAAATGTATAACGGACTTTAAATAGTTAAACGGAAATTTAACGGAAAAATGCGGGATGTTACACATACTCAAATCAAAAATGTTGACTGCCTCTCCCATGATTGCCTCATTCGTAATTTACTACGGAGCTCAATTCGATAGTGAATTCAAGGTGTACGATTACAAAACTAGTAAGAAAGTTAGGTTTGCAGAGATCGACATTCGTGACGTTGAAACTTTGTTGGCTTTCTTGAAGCAGAATGTACCCTTCGAACACACTGACGTCTTATACTATGAAGACGATCATCTTCCAGAATTGTCAGCCATGAGCCTTCGCACAAACAAAGCGAGGGACTCTATCAAAGACACTCTCTTTTGGCGTTCAAATTTAATATCTTTATATTTGATTTGTGAAGAAGTGTACTCTCCGCCGTGTTGTTCCGGTTACTATTCTGACGGTCAATTCTGGTCCGACGTTCCCGAATCTCAAGAAGATTAAGCATTGTGTTGAATCTAGCCGTTGTAGTTTATGTTGTTTTTTGTGTGTTTTATGTTTTTTTTGTACCTTTTTTGTGTGTGTGTGTGTGTGTGTGTTTTTATGTAATCGTTTTAAGTTTAAATAGACGGCTACATTGTATGAAAGTATGTACGCGTTTAAATTAAATTGGGTATTTACAAACACTTATCTTAAATAAAAATGGAAAAAATAAAGAGAAAAAAAAACAAAACATTCGTGGCTTGTTCCGTGAGATTCCCACTGCCGCCCCAATTTAACCCCCAACCGCCGCCCCGCTACGGCCTGCTGGGGCGTGGCTTGAGTGCCACTTCTGATCTCACGGGCTTGGGTTTGAACCGATACAAGTCGTCTAAGTAGCAATTCCTTGACCTCAAAGCTGTGCTACCAACCATTGCAGACAAAATTTTAGATGCATGCAGTCAGTCAGTTATTTGGGGAGGCCATTAAAGCATCTCATGCTTTCAAGAGGGTGAATTCTTGGACCCTAATATGTGCCAATATCGATGTTCCATCCCCCCACGTTCGATTATTCGAGATCAACTTGAGTAAGGTGCAAGAGAGAAGGCTGCAAAGGCTAGTGCAACATTGGTAAAAATTAATATCCCATCGTCGGTGAATGCCAGTAAGGATCATGTTCGTTCAATGTAGGATCATATTAATTTGAAGCTTTAAATGGAGGAGTATGGCGGCGGGCCAGCTAATGGTGTGCTTTGTTAGGTGCCCTTGGCATCCAAACGCCTTTTTTTTTTTGCATGGAGGTGCACCTGTTGATAACGTGCTTTGTGAGGTTCTTTCAACATTGTGGGTGCACCCCCACCTTTCTGTACATGGCCATCTTTTATATTTCTGCATTCATGGGGCAATCCGCGCCTGATCGTTGCGCACGAGGGTTTAGAGGATTGTCTCCGTTAGTTTAGGGCGTTAATAAGCCACCTTTTATTTTTCTGTTGACATGGTGTAATTCGCATATTCGTTGCGGCCTCTGGCTAGGGTTCGAAGAATTATAACCATTAGTGTAGGGCATGTTCCATGTTCCCGATAAGCCACCCTTTTTAATTTTAGCACTTAGCTTTAGTTTTGAAATTCCTGTAATGGCATGCGTGCCAACTTTACTTCTGATTTGCGCTATAATCGTTTTCTAATCGTCTCTCTCGCGAACAATATCGTTGTTACTTTGGCATACTACTTATTGTTTCATGTAATTTGTATGCAAGTTAAAACAAGCCAATGTTTTACTTATCAATACTATATGCAAAGTACAAATTTGGGCTTATAACTTAGAAGAATTTTTATTCGTTATGTACACAAACCAATCCACACCCATTTATACACCAAGATTTAATAAGTTAACCTGCAACACACTATTTTGCACATAACTTCCGCTTTTATAACTTATATATATCCGAATCAACAATTATTGTATCATAAAAAAATTAGTTTCATAATTTTCTAACACGTGTTTTAGACTATGCAGCATGAGCTCTATACAAGTGTGAAGAACAGCCCACAAATCAACTCGATCATCGGAAAGTAAGTAGTAAATCTGTGCATGGTTGTGGCAGCTCAATGCAGAAAAAGGTATGTGCCTAAATTTACTATGTTAATTATCTGAGTCTATATGCGTCTTTCAGGATATAAACACAATGAACTTATATATAGTTCTTTCATTTATAAACACGGTTTTGCATATTAAAGAATTGGTAGATTGTCATAGTTTCATGGCACAGATTTTGGGTGCTTCCTGGGTAGATTGGGAGCAACTGTCAACTGAAGTTGTGTTATAAAAAATTGTAATTGTAAAACAAGAAATCAATTTCACTAATGCTTATATATCAGTGTCTCTTATAGGTAATTGGTTTATTACAACGATAAATAATTTTTTTCCAATAAGGACATACATACATTTAAAAAAAAAAAATAATGAGTATCCTTACTTATGCAGGAACATAACAGAAAAGTAAAAGAATGTAACCTTGAGGTAAGGTCATAAACATTTGTGCTAAAACATTTGAATTAAAATTGAATACACAAACAGGATATTCTTTCTTCACTCTTAAATAACTTATGTCATTTAAAAACCGGATCTAAACTTAACATTCTAACTCACCTTGGTGAGAGATTTATAGGGGTCGTGTGTGGTGGCCGCTAGCCTTTCCACAAAGACGGGCATTCTTTGGTATTGGGAACTCGTCTCTAACTGATCCCGAGTTGGTGTAAACACGTAAGTAAAACTGCTGTCCAAGATATTGTCGTGCCCAAAACTCTGTTCTTAAATTCCACATACCCACGTTGTCGAGTGGTACGTAAATTGCAGACCATGATTTTGGGTATACCTACACATTAAAACGTCATAACCTTAATCAACTTCTAAAACTGATTTTTGTATATCAAGTGAACGAATCCCTCCGTCCCAAATTAATAGTGTTGTTTTGACTTTTGAAAGTTTCTATTTCAAAAAACTTTGAGTTTAAATAACTTTTTTTAGTCAAAATATATCAATTTAAATGTATGAGTCAAAATCGTCACCTGAATGGTGCTTCGTGCAACGCCATCTCTTAGATTGTAAGCTTTCCTGCTAGCTTCACTCCATATACCTCCATCCATTCTGTTTCTCATTAAATAAAGTTTAAACACATTACTAAAATGCAACATTATTAATAAAAAAAGAAAATAATTAAGTTTTTTTCTTGCTTACCCAACAACAAAAAACTGGTAGCCATCTAGGTGATAACTCTGAACAATGACTTCATTGTTTTGGAACACAATCTCAACAAAAGTTCTATAATCCGCACCCATAACAGCAGTATCAAGATGAAGCCCATTTCCATTGGGCCTATCTGAAATACTTCCAACACGAAAAATGCCACCAATATTGAAATAATCAGCAAGCTTTAACGGAGTGTCAGCGGGCTTAAATGATACACCGTTGAGACCGTATCTCTGCTTGCCACCAATTTGTCCAGCCGAACTTTGAATAATGATGGTTCGGCTGGTATTAATCATACCATAATGGTATGATCCTTGTGGATTGGGCCTTGGCCCACTTGCTGTAAGATTAGTCCTGATGGATCGGGCCTGGTTTAGGGACCAATCCACTTGGATAGTTGGGCCACCAGGGATCGGGCCCGAGACTTTGGTAGCAGAGTTGGAGTAATGGAGAACTCCGGTAGTGGTGAGGGTTTTGGTGGTGAACCGCGAGGAGACAACTATGTAATAATCGAGGGCCGGTTGATCAGCTGTGATGAGTACAGAGTAAGATTGACCGCAATGAATGTCGAGAGACGAGTACATTTGTTGAACAGTGTGTGTTCCTTCAACTTCAACTAGTTTCATCCTGTGGTTTTGAATGCGGAAATTTAGGGAGTTTTGTAGTCCCACATTTGATATTCTCAACCTGTATGTTTTTCCTGTTTTCAACGAAATTAAGGTAACGGTTAATTTGACACGAAACCGAAAGGATAAATTAAGGTTTGCATATGATTTGTTTTATTCTTGATCCCATTAACTATAATCGGGCTTCGGCCGGGACGTTATTTTGGACATTTTTTCGTTAAAAACCTTCGGGCCAGGCTATCGGGTATTGGGCTTTGCGGGCTGGGCTCATAACAAAAGGTGCATATCAAGCTGTGAATGGAACAAATACAACTAAAAAAGAATTATACCTTGTTGGACAGTGAACGAGGCAGCATTGGGCCCACGTCCATTGATTAGAATTCCATCAGGGTTTGGAAGTTTATGTCCTCTATCTAGAATTTTCTTCAAAGTCTGAAACAGCAAATATAAAGATATTACAGTATATATTTAATATATTGTTATTTACAATTTACATTTACATTTACATTTACATTTACATTTACAATAAGTATACTAGCCAACACCAATGAATAGTACTCGGGTGATGTCATCACGACATCATATATTTCGTCTTTTAGTGGTTTTTTTTTTTAAACGGTTTTTCATCCCGATTATCTGGCCCAACGGAGTGGGCTACTCCGGACCTCCATCTAGTTTTAATTATCTGTCATCTATTATATATACTACAATTCGCGCAAGTTCACCTTTTTATATAATTTAGCTACATGAGTACCGGAAAGGTAACAATTTTGTGCAATTTTAATTCCAGAAAATTAGTATGGAAATGAAATGAAGGTGACATATTAAACATAAATCATTTCAAGCCTCGAGTCAATGACGAGTCTATGTACATCAACATGGGGTCCTTTGACCTCACAAAAATCAAACATTTTATAATTTATTACTACTAAAATTATATAGGACACCACTAAATATATAGATATGATCTCATATATTTTTAAAATTAGTGATTTTTATGGAAGTAAATAGTCATTTTTAGAGAAAAAATTTAAAAAGCACTACTTAAATTGTATAGAATCACAATGAATTTTGATCCTAGAATTTCCACTGCCTTGAGTAGTGGTATAAAATGACAAAGCAATTAGATGTGAAACGTTTTGGAGTTGAGCAACTTTAAGTTATTTATTGGACGAAATAGTGAACAAGTTAGAGGTCACTAGAGTATACTTTTTTTTAAAGAGATGCACTTTTTTAATGCCAAACACACACTTATTTGTTCACTACGAAACCCAACTCGTAACTTCAATATTAATAAGACTCCTTGATATCGGTGGGCCAAGCCCCTTTGGCTTTAAACTCGTACATTATATACGAATTTTTTCGATAATATTTATAGATGTTCATAACTGGATTTAACCCACAACCATTTTATCTGGAGAGGTTTCTCTATTGCTAAGACCATTTTAATGGTGATGGGCAAAAATGACAGGTGGGGTGGGCTGCTTGACGGTGATGTGGCAAGCGTGTTGGTAAAATGGGTCGTAGTGGGGCGACATGTTAACTGATGTGCTGGATGATGTGTTAAAATATGAGTGAAAGTCGAGTCAGACCTTTTATGTTTTACTAAGACCACGGATAATGGTGATTGTGAGGTGGAGTGGATATGATGTACTTTTTGGGGCAAGCCGCTGACATGGCCATGACAACGGAATGAGGGAGTTGTAAGGGGGGGCTTTTGTAAGGGTGTTTGTGGGTGATGTGGTAGAATTTGATTGATATTTGAGGTGTAAATAAATTAAAGTTGGAGAGATAAAATATCTAGAACCTGCCACCTGATTGTCACGCCCTCTCTCATCAGCGTGTTTTGCCGACAAACGTCCCTGCACAAACGCCCACAAACACCCCATTCCGGACGTTTGTGGGGCGTTTTTCACGCCATGTAGTCTGCATAGGTGCTACAAACGCTGCGTTATCTATGATCTAACATAATTCCACAATTGTGATATAAGACACGCCGTGTGAAAGAGCCCCATATTACAATACATGTTCTAAAAGTTTCTTACGAGTTTATTTGTGGTAGATCTATAAAGCTTTCTAGCATTACGATATATGAATACCATGTGATGTGTTTTTCTTCTACATATTATAAAATGATCGATTATCGAAGGTACACATTCGAGTCTAAAATAGTAAAAATGTAGACTTATAGTTACACGTGTTTATTATTACGGAGTATTATTTTTCCCCAAAAATAATACGGAGTACTCCACAATATAAAGCGATTATAAGAGTGTAGTATAAGTGACCCACATAAAAGAAGTAATAATCAAGTTAAAGACCAAAATTCCTTGCTTCAAAATTAAACAAAGTAGGTATCAATTCCACCGCTATCAATGCAAAATCTTTGGTGTGTAACACTTTAAAGTTTAAATCATTGGCGCCAAAATTAGAAAGATTATAATTTATTTATAATTTATAATAAAAGAATATAAAAAGCATTATGGTTTTTTCACATTCTAAATCTATAATAATAATAATCATTATTATTTATTAAGTTAAGCTAACCTAAAGCATTTGCTAACATCATAAGCTAAGATGGATATCAAGATAGTTCATAATTTGGATTATACATCCATGGGCTACTAAATTTTTTAATTTTGTTTATGTAACTCATCCAAAATTCGTATGTTGTTACCTGTGTCAGTAAGTTAAAAATCTATTAGTAAAATGTAAATACAACATGAATACTTATGTATTTCTTAATGAACATTATCTATGTATTATCCTTTTTTACAAATATAAGATTATTTGCGTTTATTCTTACATTTTTAGTAAGATTTTAGCCAAAAACAATATACAAACTTACTTGAGTGTCTACAACCTTATTTTCAAATATAAGTGAACTAGCAAACTAAGTGATACACTAGCTAGACCTACATAATTGATCACTTTATATTAAGTTAGGAGAAAATAAGAACAGGTAACTAAGAAAGTGATGCTTACAGTATGATTCGATTTGTACCAATCCCCGATAAGAACAGTAAAATCATCGGCAGGTTCATCAAATGGAACAGGGATTCTCGGACGACTTAGAATCTTAATACCTCCAAACCCACCGGCCGCTTTGTGGAACGCTAGAGAAGGGAAGTAGTAAAAGCTCCCAATTTGATCTTTTACTTGAAGAATGTAAGTGAAGTTTTTACCCGGTGGGATTGGGCATGTTGTTCCGTACACACCATCTTCGAATGAATTCCTTCTTTGTTGAATCCCATTCCTGGACAACAGCACCATTTTCGTAACGTTACATTTGAATTAATAGTAATATTGACAAGTTTATGTTTAACATATTATAAAACCTTGTTGAAGGTACATGGGAGAAAATTAGATATTTTTAGGTTGTGAAATATTTTAATCGTATATCCTTTTATAATAGTATCACCCGTTTTTAGTTTATTTATATGTAATATAAGTTAGCGTTACGTGATATGTAGAAGAAAATTGAAAATCAGTGTTATTTAGAAATTTGTTAATTTTTCTTTTGATAAAACAACTACACCCAAACAGAGAGTATGTTTTTCTTTTAGGTTAGAGCTACAAATAGGCTATATGATTTCTCAAATGTCTCGATATCGTCCATATACCAATTTGCATCTCATTTTCGGCTATATACTTTCAAAAAGTATACAAATGTCAACATTTCGTTACCGGTTAACTGCTGAACCGGTAAAGTTAATTATTTAACATTTTTTTCATTTTACATGGCTACAAATAGGTCATATACTTTCAGTTTTGTTCCGATGTAGGTTATTTACTTTCAGTAGTTTTTGTTCCGATGTATCACCGACGTGTCATAACTACTTAGAAGTCACGTCATCAATTGCTTTCGTTGCAGGCAAAAAAAGTATAGTGGCTTATATTGATACACTTTTGGAAAGTATATAACTGACACTGAGACGTCAATGGGTATATAGACAACATCAGAACATTTGAAAAGTATATATAGCTTATTCGTAGATTTAACACTTTTTTAAGTTACAATTATAAATGGTACGAGTAATGTATAATGTATCAATATTCATTTATATTTTTTCATTTGTATTTGAATCCTTATCCATTACATTTATAAATCCTCGTAATACATTCATATCTCCATTAGATTGAATAGATTAAAAACATTGGATAATAAAAAAAATGTTAAATATTGCAATAATCTTGACTAAACATTATTATGAAACACTTATGAAATATAGTTTATGAAGACAAAAACACTTGTATGTTATTTATGATTCACATAATGACGTTTTATCGTTGTCATTGGTTAGTAACCTTCAAGTAGTGCTTCCAGGTACGTAGTTGTTAACTTATATATATATATATATATATATATATATATATATATATATATATATATATGAAAATAATAACTTGGATTTAAAAGTTAATGACGAATAAAAATACAACTCCGTATAAAGGATGTTACAAACCTACTTAACTCCAACGTTTATTTTCTTTTGTACTCGTATAAAATCTAGATGTCGTGTGCAAATTGAGACTACTGAAACTTAAGGTCAAAACGTGTTAGTTGGCAGGGACACGCTAACCCTGTGTGCCGTAGCACCCACCAATCCCACCCCGAAAGAGACCTGTGCCGGCAAAGTACCTCCTCCCAGTTACCACAGTGGCGGCAAGGCGATTTTTACCCCAGCTAGCTAGACCCCCGAAACACTTCACAAATTTCCCCCCGGAGGGAGAAATAATTCCATGCGGGGCGCCCAGACTGAGAATCGAACTTGCGCCTTTCTTAAGGTCAAAGCTTCCCCCACTGTGGGCCCAGGGATCAAAGGCATCGGGTACCACTGAGCTATAAGCTCTTGGTGTTATCTTCCTCGGTTAGAGCACCCGTTGACTTCATAAGTCAATTTTTTTTTTTTGCATTTAATTTATTTTAAAACCCCCAAAACAGATCTACGTTAAGTTATTGTCATCATCTTTTTTCAATATTTGAACCATCGAAAAACTCATCAATTACAAAAATCAAACATGTTTGCTCATTTGTATTCAAATTGGTAAAAACGTGTTTTATGATTTTTTTTAACGACACCAAAACTCTACGTATGGTATCTAAGAAAAACTCACGCGTTGACTTTATAATTTAGGAAATACTTAAAATAAAAAAAGTATCGATATTAAGTACTACTTTTACTATAAATACATTCCCTTCTTCAAAAATAATTTCTATTCAATTCAATTTCAACTTTAGCAATAAAAGTCAAATATAAACACTAAAAATTCTGAATTAATCACATACACAGTACTCAGTTTTCAACTATAAGATTTTATTTTCATATTCTACAATACTGTTACTTTTTAAAAAACGAAGATTTGCGTTTAACCTTTGATTCAGCTTGACAAATGTAAGCTTGACATACACTGCGTATGTCACACATAAAAACACATCTATCATCTATGATCTATATTATAAATAGAAAACTAGAACTAATTTCATTAGTTTTTTCAAAAAAACATTGTACTATTAATCTGTTCTGTATCAGTATAATGAGTAATATCATAAATGTTTACCAGGAGATGAGGAAAGGTTCATCTAAGCTGTTGATGACATTGATGATTAGATTATCATTTGTAACAGAATATATATCAGGTCCAGGAAACTGTCCATTAATCAAAATCCCCTGCATTTCAAACAAATAATTATCAACTTTAACCGCGTTACAATGTTTCTCAAAATTAATAATAAAAAATAGTTTCAAAATGAAATACGAGATGATGAATACAATCTCATCGGATGTTATACAACAAAAGATTAAGAATACGACATAAAAATGTGCTTTTTAACTAGAGTAATTAGTCACATTTTTATGTTTGTCGCGTGTTTATGTCATACTGTCATATGAAGAGACATAACACACGACGAATATGTTGTAGGATGTTACCAATAAATGAGTAGAGTAATACTAACCTGTTGACGGATACCGAGTGGATAGATATTGCCATAGGTGACATTCCAGTTGAAGAATCTGTACGGATCTTCGGCACCCGCAATGCCAAGAAGAACTGCACCAACGGCAATACAAACCGCATGATTTAGCGGCATTGTATGTGTTGTGCGAAATAAAGAGAAGTGGGCAGAAGATTAAATGAATTTAAGTGTAGAGGTGCTAGTTGCGTATGGTTGCAGGGAAGGATTAATAGGAGAGGTGAAGATTCCAGAGGGAAATTTATAATAAAAGTATGTCTGCGGGGTCACTATTTGTAATTTTTTTTTTTTTTTATAGAAAAAAATAATAATGTTTTATTTGTTGGTATGTTTTGATCAATTCATATGATCAAAGGGGAAAAAACACGCTTTACAAACAAGCCACGGTAGCCTTGTAATCAATATTACGAGTAATAAATTAATAAATTAATGAATACAGAGTATAATAAATATGTGTATGTGTATAATGTCAAGAAAAATAATTACTTTAACTAAATATATACTCACATCATAGACTCACAACTCACAAGTCACGCCACAAATCTACACAAGTAAAAATAAGTTCTCTTAATTTTATTACTAATTAAATTAGTAGCTTTTTGAAAAATTTGTTGATTAAAAATGGTAGCTAGGTTGTTAGTTTTCTTATTTACGGTTTATATATCTTTACTTGTTTTTTTAACGGCGGTATTAAAGTTACCAACGAGGGTTATTGGCCACCACCCGATCATATCCAGAAAGTCACATGTCATGTTCATTTTCTATACTTGTTATGAGAAAACTTCAGGATATTACACTCAAGGAAAATCTCCAAGGAAACCTTGCTAGCAGTGACGACTCTAAGTATATATCCGTAAGGTCACGGGACACCACTAGTTTGAAAATTTTTAGTAAAAAATATTCTTTAAATTGTATAGGACACCACTGAATTTAATCGCAGGACCCCATATATTTTTCAAGTTTATAGTTTTGCTTTTAAATTGTTTAGGATACCACTAAATTTAACTACTCTGACACCATATAATTTCGAGTTTGTAATTTTTTGAAAGTAACTACCAAAAAATAGTATTCAAATATAATTAGTAGTGAAATTTTTTTTGAGACCCCATTGCATTTTAATCCTCGAATCGCCACTGCTTGCTAGATAAGGGCATAATCCACCTTTTGCTAGAAACTCTCAGAGAACTCCATTACCAACTGCAGAGTAAACAGCAATATATATATATATATATATATATATATATATATATATATATATATATATATATATATATATATATATATATATATATATATATATATATACACGGTTTTTGAGCCCGTGCGTTGCACGGGTGTGTAAACAATCGTGCAAAAAATATAATTTGGAGTTCATATTGGTATGTAAATAGCGATATTAAAAAAAGTAAAAAAAAAAAAAAGTATAACAATTATGTAAGAGCCCTTGGTGTTGACAAATTTTAAAAATTCTCGTGAGTATAAGCACCCGTGGTGCTGAAAAATTTTAAAAGCGATGTTAGTAACTTAACGTCTACAATTTTTTTATTTCTCACCATTAATATCTTTTTAATTATTCGTTTCAGTTTAAGAACCCGTGGTGTTGGTTTTATAGATCGTGCGTTGAACGGGTAGTAAAATATTTTACAATTATTATGTACAATTATTTTTTGAATAAAAGTGTACATATATATATTAATAGATATGGAAAGTATAATTTTAGAAAAGTTTTTGATCATTTTAGCAAAATAAGAGTATTCGAGGAGTCGTCATGTATAATTAATATTATAATAGTTATATTTGTATATTCATAAATATTTTAGGGACTCAAACTGTAAATTCAAATCACTTCCATATTTATTGCTAAAAAAGAAATGCTCCGTTGGTATTGCATCGAAGCTCCGTATCGAATACAATTTATTGTGTTTAGTTCGAAAAATTATTTCGAGTTGAATGACAATGGCGGTAGAACGTAACTCGCGATGAACAGAAAAAAAAAAAAATATATATATATATATATATATATATATATATACTTAGATCACTCCAAACACTCCCGTTAAAAAACTCGTCGTTCGAGCTCACAAAGAATAACGCTGACGGCATGGCCTCAGCCTCTTCTCGCCAATTTCATATCTTTGTGGGTCCGTCGATAAACAAGAGGACGAGGAGTAAAAGGCCTTGATTGGTCCTTTAGAATAATAATAATAATAATAATAATAATAATAATAATAATAATAATACCGGCAAATTGCCCCAAAAAGTAACATAAAAATCACGTTTTCACAATAAAGGTAATATCGATCTGTTTTTCGCCACAGAGGTCTCTGATTTTAGTTTAGTACGTAAAATGGTCCCTCAATGAAAAAACTTTACAATTGAAGTAAAAACTGACATTTGACATTTTTTTCCTTTTTTCAATGGCAAAACATATTAATAAAATTACAAAGGCCGGGGATACCTAACCCATTTCAAACTATCAACTCGATACATAAAACATAAACAACGAACCCATTACAACCTGAAAACATCTAAACCACCAACATAGACTTTTTTATGGACTAGATTAATTTCAGAGACCTTTGTGGCCAAAAAACAAATCATCTAAACCTCTCTTTTTTATTAACTTTTGAAAAAGACTATTTTTTTATATCCGAATGAAACTCATTACCGAAAATAGGTAAAATATGTTACCTTTTTATGTATTTTGCCATTTATTAATAATAATTATTATAATTGTAATATTAATATTAAAAAAATGTGGTGAGTCATTAACGCTGCTTTCTCGAGTGTTTTTATGGTGGAAAGGAAAGAAGTTAAACGGATTATGAATAACACGAATTATCGAGTTTCTATTTTAAGTGGAAAGGAAATGAGATGAGATAATTAGAATAAATAGTACATACAATTTTTGTTAACAACATTTTCCGCCTATATTTGGACGGACTCAAAAGAAAACTGTACCTACGCATTTATCTTAATGTTATATCTAATCCCTTTATTATTGCATAACCAACAATTATTTGATGCACACAATATAAAATAATGGTAAAAATGTTAACCGAGTCTTTTTTCTCTACATTTTCTCGTTTTCTCGTGTTTAAAAATAATAATATGTATAGAACTATTAATCAAATATTGACTAGGTGTTGTATGTTTATCATATAATTTATTTACAAATCAATTTAATTCAAATATTGCAAATGATATAATTGTAACAACGTTTATTTTGCTTATAGTCATTTTCTTTCGTTTATTAGCCTCTCAGCTCAATAATACATTTATCTTATTTTGTGTTACATTAATTTTCATCATTTATCTCTCTTTCCCTTTACATTTCATTCTTTTTCACTTAAAGAAAAACTCGAGAACATAGCGTCAAGGGTATGTCATGATTGGGGGGAAATATCTTGGGTTAGTGATTGGAAGAAAATGTTAAGATGCGTTGATAGATAGTGGGTTAATTAAGATATGTACTTTATGATTGAGAGTGTTCTTAATTATGTGACTTTGATAGTATATTTAGAAACTATTCTATTATATACTTATATTTTTCTTATACAAAATAAACTTAAATAATAATTCCGTTAATTTTTCACTTATTTTAAGCGACAAGTATTGTAACAAAAAGGTTCGGGATTCATGGGTGATTTTCTTAAGGGCGAATCACATAAAAAGGTAACCTATTTTTATGTTTTCCTATTTTCAATAACTACTTAATTTGGCCATAAAAAAGAAGTATGTTTTCAAAAGTTTATTAGAAAGAGAGGTGTGGTTAACCTTCTTCATTAAATGTTAATGTGACATTCCACGTCACTTCTTTTTTCCACGTTGTTAGCTTACTGTGCTAGCCCTATCATACCCATTTAAATAGCATCTAATTTCTGAATCGTTCCCAAATTTTCCAACTTAAACCAAACCAAAGTAAACCCAAAATTATACGATTTGTTCTAATCCTCCCAAATCCAAACCCTAAATCTTAATGGAACCTGAACCTTTTGTGGAATATTGCACAATAGCTGTTCGTTATGGTGGAAAGTTTTGAGGAAATCCGTCGAGTTATAATAGTGGACACGTAGTCATGATGGAAACGAATTTAACCTCGTATAACTGTAAGTCTTTCTGCACTTATTTGAGAAAGATAACAATTTCTCATAAATCCTTTGGTGTTTGTTATTGTATACATGGTAAGCATTTAAGTAATGGTCTAGAGTATATCGTGAATGAAGCAGATTTTAAAAGTTTTGTTAAGTATGCTATTGTACATGATGATAAGTCTATTCATGTTTATGTGAATGCACATAAGTTAGATTTTCCAAGTTACATTGTTGATAGTGATGATGAAAATGAAGAAGAGAAAATTGAAGAAATTAATGTAATAAAGAAGGAAATTTACCCGTAAATGTTAAGGAAATCAAGGAGGCTGATAAACCTGTAGTTGGTAAGGACAGTAATGAATTGCAGGAGGATGCTAAATCTGAGTTAGAAACTAATGATAAGGATAGTATTGAATTTAAGGAGGATGGTAAACCTGAATTAAAAAATAAACTTGAGAATGAGAGTGATAATGAGTCTGAGAAGGAGAATGAGCATAATAATCAGAATGACAGTGGTCCAGAAAGTGATTGTCCAAGTTTAGATCACATGTCAGCTGATGAGGAAGAGTTATTAGAGTGTAGAAAGAATAAGAAGATGAGTTCTAAGGAACCACGACTGATAATGCTAAAAACGAACATATATTTCATAGCATTATCCCTCAAGAAAGACAAGCTTTTAGTTGCAATTGTTCTATTTACAAGTGATATTCGTTTAAAAAAATAAAAGGTGAAGACAAAAGACAGATTCGACAAATTGAAGACGCAAACGACCAAAAAGCTCAAAAGTACAAAGTACAATCAAAGAGGTTCCAATTATTGATGAGAAACGTCTCAAAATTACAAGAGTACAAGATGCGAAACGCAAAGTACAAGATATTAAATTGTACGCAAGGACGTTCAAAAATCCGGAACCGGGACCAGAGTCAACTCTCAACGCTCGACGCAACGGACTAAAAATTATAAGTCAACTATGCACATAAATATAATATAATATTTAAATAATTCTTAAAATTATTTATATATTATATTTATTTATTAAATCCGTCGGCAAGAAAGAAAACAAAGTAACCTGAGATGAAAAAAGTGGCCATGCGATCGCATGGCCTGGAAGCACATTTTCCATGCGATCGCATGGAAGTAGGTGACAGGCCACATGCTATAAATTTCGCGGTTTTGGCTCAGTTTATAACCATCTTTTTCTTCTCTTCTCTAAACGTATAAATAAATAAATATATATTATAATTTTAATTTTAATTTTAAATTTCAATAATAAGGGTATGTTAGCGAATGTGTAAGTCAAAATTCTGTCCGTGTAGCGCTACGCTATTTTTAATCATTGTAAGTTATGTTCAACCTTTTTAAATTAATGTATCGTAGCTAAGTTATTATTATGCTTATTTAATGCCGAAGTAATCGTGATGTTGGGCTAAATACTAAAATTAGGTAATTGGGCTTTGGACCATAATTGGAGTTTGGATAAAAGAACGACACTTGTAGAAATTAAACTATGGGCTATTAATGAGTTTTATATTAACTCAATGATACCTCGTTGATTTAATATATAGACTTATAATTTGACGTATTTATATATATCCACATACGCTTGACTGGGTACGGTGGGCGGGATATCTATAAATACCAATAATTGTTTATTTTACCGGACACAGAACTGGATTAATAGTTAATAGACTTGTTGAAACAGGGGTGGATTACATTCAAGGGTAATTGGTGTAATTGTTAACAAAGTAGTAAAACCTTGGTTTACACGCAGTCGATAACCTGGTGTATTCATTAAACAAAGTATTAAGACCTTGTTACAATTCGAATCCCCAATTAGTTGGAATATTTGACTTCGGGAATAAGAATAATTTGACGAAGACTTTCGCACTTTATGATTATGACTGATGGACTATTATGGACAAATTCGTATGGACATATCAAATAACCCAGGACAAAGGACAATTAACCCATGTGAATAAACTAAAGTCAACACGTCAAACATCATGATTACAGAAGTTTAAATAAGCATAATTCCTTTATTTCATATTTAATTTCCTTTATTTCATATTTAATTGCACTTTTAATTATCGCACTTTTATTTATTGTCATTTTATTTAATTGCATTTTTAATTGTCGTACTCTTTAATTATCGCAATTTTATTTTATCGTATTTTTATTTATCGCAATTTCATTATCATTATTTACTTTACGCTTAAAATTAAGTTATATTTATTTTTAATATTTTACATTAGGTTTTAACTGCGACTAAAGTTTTAAAAATCGACAAACCGGTCATTAAACGGTAAAAACCTCCTTTTATAATAATAATACTACTTATATATATTTTTGTATTTTTACAATTATAAGTTAAAAATATAGCGTTAAGCTTGGCTAGATTTCCCTGTGGACGAACCGGACTTACTAAAAACTACACTACTGTACGATTAAGTACACTGCCTATAAGTGTTGTAGCAAGGTTTAGGTATATCCACTCTATAAATAAATAAATCACTTGTGTAAAATTGTATCATATTTAATAGTATTTCCTTGTAAAAATATAACTATTTTATACACCACCTCGCACACATCAAGTATTTTTGGCGCCGCTGCCGGGGACACTAAAACGCCGAAAGCGCAACGCTATAAAAAAAATATACGTTTTAAATATTAAAAATTCAAAAATATAAAAAGAAAAACAAAATTTATATATTTTTAAGAGATTGTTAAATATATAAGTTTTATAAAGTTTCTTTATTTTTATTTATTTTAGTTGGTAAAAATATAAGTTTTATATAAATATTTTTATATAAATATATAAAACAGAAAAAAAAATATAATAAAAACATTCGGCCTGGTACTGTAGCAGCCCATATACTGGCCAGAAACCCTAGCTCATGCAATTGCATGAGCTCGAAGGCAAAAATTCATGCGATCGCATGAACGTACCTGACACGCCAGAGTTGACTAGTTCAGCAATACTTACGTAATAATTATTATTATTATAATTAAAACCCTAATTAGGGTTATATTTAATATTAATTTAGTTTAGTTTATTTATAATTTGTATTATTTAGTTTAATTAGTTTTAATAAATTATAAAATTAATAGTTTTATAAAATAAATAATATAAAAATAATATTTTTGTAAAAATTGTACTTTTTACAACTTTAATTATATTTTTTATATTTTGTATCTTTTTATTTGTTTTAGCGTAATATTTGTATTTTTCGCTCGTATTTAGTTTTAAGTCATAGTTTTTGCCATAGTTATTTTTATTTCTAGATTTTTAGGCTTTGCCGTAAAATCCCTTAAGTGCTTTTTCTTTAGACTAAAATTTAGGTGCTTTAGAATTTTGCGACGCCGTTTTTATATTTTAGTACTTTTTAAGTTATTGCCATTTGGGATATAGTATTTCTTTTAAGCTTTAATATTTTTAGACGCAACTTTTAATTCTTAGTTTTTAGTTCCTTTTTAAGTTTCGACGCGCTACTTTCTTATTTTTATTTTTCGACGCCTATTATTTTTTGACCTTTTATTTTTCGACGTTTTTTCGACGCGCTCTTTTTCTTTCTTATTTTCGCCGCTCTAGTTTTTAGGACTTAGTTTTTTTTTCTTCTATTTCTTCTCTAAAATTTCTTTAAATTTCAACGAAAAATTATTTTAAGCGGTTAAATTGATAGACATCCAAATTTTCTGCTTCGTAGTAATAGTTGGATTTGTTAGTGGCTGAGTTGTGAGCTTCCGATTTAAAGGGTTCTGGCTCCCTGCTGCATCTATTGGCTATTCGAAACGTGGGCAAAAGCAGAAAAGTCTATTAATTTGATAGCTTATATAATTTTTATCTTTTATAATTAATAGGATATTCAGTGAATGCACCGAGCAAAACGTTCACCACCTTTTGTACGTTCACCACCTGTAACTCGATCAAGACATCTAGCAAATATTGTCGCCGTTGATTTTTCTTTAGAATCGTCATCCAGTCGACCAAGTACTCCAATTCAAATTTCCGATAATCCATTTTTTGAACCCGACCTCACAATTGAGAACCCGGAGGATATTCAGGGACAATTCAGAGATCCTAAACCACTAATCTTTCCTTCAGAACCACCAATCATTCAAACGGAGATTGTCGAGGAACAACCCATTAAATCAGAATACTCTAGTGATTCAGATTCAACAAATTCAATCATGGAAAATCTGGAACCTCTAAGTATGGAAGACCGAATGAGAGCTAAACGCACTGGCCAAGGTCACGCAATTACTCAACCAGACATTAATGCGCCAGATTATGAAATCAAAGGACAAATCCTACACATGGTAACTAATCAATGCCAATTTAGTGGTGCGCCGAAGGAAGATCCAAATGAGCATCTTCGTACCTATAATAGGATCTATACTGTGAAGACCCGTCCTAATCCATCCGGACGAAGTCCATATCGATTATAAACGATTCACAACAGTTGATTACATCGCGAGATACTTGACCTCTATATGATACATTTTACAAACATTGCATTCGTTTTTGAAAAGACAAACTTTCATTACATCGAAAGTTGACAGGCATGCATACCATTTCATAATATATCCAACTATAATTGACTTGATAATAATCTTGATGAACTCGACGACTCGAATGCAACGTCTTTTGAAATATGCCATGAATGACTCCAAGTAATATCTATAAAATGAGCAAATACACAGCGGAAGATTTCTTTCGTACCTGAGAATAAACATGCTTTAAAGTGTCAACCAAAAGGTTGGTGAGTTCATTAGTTTAACTTAAACAATCGTTTCCATCATTTTAATAGACCACAAGATTTCAGATTTCCATTTCTCATAAACATACGTCCCATGCATAGAGACAAAAATATCATTCATATGGATTGAACACCTGGTAACCGACATTAACAATATGCATATATAAGAATATCCCAATCATTCCGGGATCCTCCTTCGGACATGATATAAATTTCGAAGTACTAAAACATCCGGTACTTTGGATGGGGCTTGTTGGGCCCGATAGATCTATCTTTAGGATTCGCGTCAATTAGGGTGTCTGTTCCCTAATTCTTAGATTACCAGACTTAATAAAAAGGGGCATATTCGACTTCGATAATCCAACCATAGAATGTAGTTTCACGTACTTGTGTCAATTTCATAAAACAGTTATAAAAGTTGCGCATGTATTCTCAGCCCAAAAATATAAAGGGTAAAAAGGCAAATGAAACTCACGATACTGTATTTTGTAGTAAAAATACATATGACGTCATTGAACAATGCAGGGTTGGCCTCGGATTCACGAACCTATATCAATTGTGTATATATTAATACGTATAATGTAAGTTACAAAATTTCATTTATTAATATGTATTATTTATATATTATAGTTTTGTAGAATTTATTCTAACCTTTATTTTAAAACGTATACTTATATTATATTTTAAGTTATATTTTATATATATATATATCGATTTTATGTATATATATCTATAATGATTTACGTTTATATAAATAGTGACATTAATATATTTATATACATATATTTGTGGTTAGTATTGTATTTATGAAATTTTATTAGTTTGTTATGTGAATTATTAATACAATCCTAGTATATACCATAAGTATATATATAGTGTACAAAAGATTTATTTGTTAAAATAATAATTTAGATAATAATGATTTACTAATAATAATAATAATTTTATTAATAATGATAATACTAATAGCAAAAAAAATGAAAATGATAACTGTTAATGATACTAATAATAATAACTCTAAAATAATATTAATACTAATACCATACTTATGTTAATAATAAGGGTTCTAATATTTATAAAATGATAAATGATAATCATAATAATACTAGTAAATATTAATGATGATACTGATAAATATGATATTATTAATTGTAAATGTACTGATGATACTATTATTTATAAACCGGTACAAATTCTAATATTGATGATAATAATATATTTTTATTTCCTTCATAATAATAATAATGATAATCATAATCCTAATGATGATAAAATACTAAAATGATAAGTTTATTACTAATAATAATATTATTAATACCTATCATAATAATAATAGTAATGTCTATAATACTTTCAAATATGATAACAAGTATGATACTAATAATAACAATAACAATAACAATCAAAACAATCACAATAATAATAATAATACTAATAATAATTAATATATAATAACAATAATAAAATTAGAAAAGAAAACTACCTCACATGAAAAGAGTTTAAAAAAAAAAAAAAAAAAAAAAAAAAAAAAAAAAAAATTCAGGGTTCCTTTTAAAGCTTCAAAACATTACAGAAAAAAAAATAATTTGGGTTCTAAAATAAATAAAAAAACACTAAAGGCCTACTGCAGCGTCGGTTCTTGGAACAAAACAAAAAAAATTGATTTCGTAATAGATAACATTATAGATAATGTTTATAACACGAAATAGTTTTCTAAACATGTATAAAAACTACTGGAATCGTCAATTTGATCAGAAACATATACACGAACGCGAATTTGTCTCAAGAACAATTATTGACTTTTTTTAAACTAAACTTTGACTTCAAAATTCAAGATCGATATAAAGATTTGAGAGTTGAGATTTTGCAGATAGATTCAAAGAAAGATTTCTAACCTTTCTGCATTTTTAGATTTTGAAACTTTATTCGAAATTGAATTAAGAGAAAAAAAAATTGGAGCGTGCAGAGAAGAAGAAAAAAAAAATATCGCTGTGCTCTTTAATCCCATTGGATTTCCTTTTTATTTGATTTGCAATTATACATAATCATTTTGTAATAATAGAGATCGGTTGATAAAAAATGGAGAAAATGTCAACACAGGTTCACGAGTTTGGAGCAGGAAAGAAACAAAAAAAATAATAATAATAGAGATAAAGGATACAGAGGTCAAACGTATAATATAGATCCCTACTGTTTTTTTAATTAATAATAATAATATATAATAACAATACTATTAATATCTAATAATATTAATAAAATTAATAATAATGATAAATATAATATTAATGATAATAATAATTGTAAAAATGATAATAATAATAATAATAATAATAACAATAATAATAATAATAATAATAATACCATACTAATTATGATAATATTAATATTTTATCGATAATAATAATATTAGTAATAATAATCTAATTTATACATCCAATTTCATCTTTATATGATATAAAGTGATATTATGAATATAAATATTGATATTTGACGATACAAATAACATTACTACAACAACTATATTTGTATTTAAATTTAATTTATTAATATCATCTATTATTATGTAATATTTAATAATTATGTAATATGTATTGTAACATATACTGAATATTATATATTTATGCATTTTAATATAAATATATTATAATATTTATTTACATACTAATTATATTATACTTATGTATGTAATTATGAAAAATATAAATGTTTTATATATGTAAGTATTATATATATTTATTAAAATAGTACATTATTTCATCATAGATATATTGTAAATTTCTACATATACATAATATAATAATTATGTATAAAATCATATATATATAGTTATATTTATGTATATATGTATACTACCATATATATAAAATCATGTTTTAAATGTTGAGTAGATGATTAATTATGTATATTAAACAATTAACTACAAAGTATAACATTGTACATTTAATATTTTGATAACGTTGGTAAAATATGTTTGAATCATTTATATACAATATACTATATATATTCAAAATGAAAATCTTTAGTTATTAAATGTTATCTTTTATAATAACAAAATTACTTAATAGTTCATTAATACTAATATAATTAGTTTTATATATAATTATTTATATTTACATTCTTAGTTACAATTAAAGGTTCGTGAATCGTCGGAAATAGTTAAAGGTCAAATGTTATCATGAAATAGTTCAAACATAATGAGACTCGGTTTAATAGACTTTGCTTATCGAGTCGAATCATATAAGATTATGTTTAAATTTGGTCGGAAATTCCCGGGTCATCACAGTACCTACCCGTTAAAGAAATTTCGTCCCGAAATTTGAGTGAGGTCGTCATAGCTAACAATAAATATGTTTTCCTGACGAATATGAGTTGATAACTTGAGTTTTATCATCATTGAGTAATATGGATAAAAATAATTCAATTATTCGAAGAGTGCGAATGAAGCTATTCACAAAAGGATGAAATGAGAAACAAAGATTTGTTTTTAACTTTTGACGTAGTCAGGTTTGAATTTAGAAAATAAGGCGCGTCTTAACTTTTGACATTGCCTTGGTTGAATTCCGAAATTTAAGGGATTTAAAGAAAATCTTGAAGATCTATAAAATCTGATTCTTCGGGATTTATGGAAATTAAGATCTCTTTAATTAAATACGGTGATCTGCCCCGATTACTACGTCTGATATTTCCAGTATAAATTAAGCTCTTCCTTTCCATTATTCTCACCATTCTTATACTTTCTTTCTTAGTTCATACATCCAAAAGATTCTGAAAATGATTAATCCAGTTCTGATCCTTGTCCTCATCCTTACTATCGCAACAATCATTCTCCTTTTCCAACTTCCACCAGAGGAATCTGCTTTCTTCTACTTCGCCCTCGGGATTATAATGTTTTTAATTCTCCCGTGTCTTTATGTTGCGATAAACATTGATATACACGGTTTGTAATTTATGTGTTGTTATCGGACTTTATATTCTCCCTTATATTTCAAAGCTCTATGCTTTTGTTTTCTCTTCCCGACTTCAAGTCAAGCGAATAATGGTCCAGAATTTATAGATATAGAGTTTCGAATGATTATAATGTTCTAAGCATGAAGGAACGTGATAGCACGATTTGATTTTCAAATTTATCAACATCACGGAAGATAGAACCATCAAGAATACATTTTCTTGATTTGTTACGGAGTTAAGTAGGATGAAAGAGTTATGTAACATGGCACATGATGACGTTATGATCTGTGAATCATCACGTTTCATTTAGAAACTCAGCATGACTTACTGTAATATAATCACGTTGATCAAGTGTCATTATATTATACTAACTCATGCATCAGTTCCCATCATTACTACAATAACATTCATATTTTAAGCTTGAAAATTTACAGAATATAGAAACTAACAGTTTCTATATGATGTAATACTGATAGCACGAAAAGATTAATGATTTCAGATAAGAATAGTTATAAAAATATCTCCAGAAATATGGAGGATATTTATAATGAAAGGTACGATAATATCTCAGAATATCTAAGATCAGAGGATGATAGAAACTATTGTCTGCAAGGGTTTAGAGTAAGGAGCAAGTTATTCACTATAGACTTTAGTAGACATTGAATTATTTGGATTCTTTGAAGTCAAACTTATTCTTTGTGATTTATCCACGGCTTTCTTCATAGTTTCGCATAATCTGCTTTTCGGTACTATATTTTCTATTGAATGTTTCCAATATATTGATACACAGGAAGCACGAAGAGGTATATAATTTCGGACGAGAATATTTATGAAAATATCCTCAGAAATATCAAAGATATTGATGATGATATTTTGGAATTTCTAAGTTCGACGGTTGATGGAGAAAGATTTTCCGCAAGATTTTAACATGACTTCGGAGCAAGATATTCTCTAAAGATTTCAACGGATCCAGAATTACCTGAATCCTTTGAATATAGGATTTGGTCCTTGTATTTGTCCTTGGTCTCCTTCATGGGTAACTCAATCTGTTTTTCAATACCCAATTTTCTATCGAGCGTTCCTAACACTCCTTTCTTTATCATCAAACTTTTGTCCGTTTAGACCATCTACCATTTTTCTGTTTCCTCTGCATTTAATGCTATGATATCTGAATCATCGGTTATTAATCCGAGGTGGTTTCAGGAGAATTGTGTTTTTAGATGATTAAACGCTGATGGTAATATGATGGAATATGAAAGGTTACCTGGTAACAATAAAAGAGCACGCGTATATATAAACGTTATAATAAGGTTGTTTCGTACGAAAAGTCGAAGTTGACTTGATGGAGTTGTGACAAAATTGGCTAATTTTGAAAAGGGATCGCAAAGTTGTTTTTGTTAATAAATGCCAAAGGATCTGACGCGGCTACGTGTTGAACTTTTACTCAATTGCCGAGAGTTTCTCAGGTGCATAACTATATGCATAAATCTTTCCTTCCGTAGATGAAGTGCGGTTGATTCATCCTATCGATTGAGGTGTTTTCAAGAATCATGAAAGGTTTGAACGCAGAATGTAATCGTGAAGATACAAATGAGGTTTAAGACGAAATCAAGTGGCAAACTTGAAGAATTGTTTAGTTTCATATGTTATATTCAATATTTTAATTCATTTTAATTGTCCAATGTTATTAGTCCACAGTCGATAGTCCACAGTTGACAGTGCAATCATTCATATATAGTTTAATATATAATATTTGAATTAATTAATACGTATCGTGACCCGTGTACATGTCTCAGACTCGATCACAACTCAAATATATATATTATTATAGAATCAACCTCAACCCTGTATAGAGAACTCGATCATTACTGCATATAGAGTGTCTATGGTGATTCCAAATAATATATATAGATGTGTCGATATGATATGTCAAAACCTTGTATACGTGTCCCGATATTTAAAGTGCGTAAAATAAATAACAGAAATTAAATGACGATAAATAAAGTGCGTAAAGTAAATAACAGAAATTAAATGACAATAAATAAAATTGCGAGAATATAAATTGCGATAAAATAAATTGCGATAAATAAATTGCGATAAATAAAATGTAATACGGAATTAACAGTTAGCTAGGAACAGTTAGCTAGGATTTTGTTAGCGTGGTTTCTTAATAAAATTTAATATTGTTAATTAGTCTGTTTCTAATCAATTTTTATTGTGTCCATTATTTCTTCATTATGCCACTTGTTGGATTCTGATAGGTCAAAATTCAAATATGAAATTGAATTTGAATGAAAATAGTTATTCTTTGGTGAACGGATAAGTATCCCGGTGGTTGTAAATAGGATAGTGAATAACTGTTGAATCAGATTCGAAGAATATACAGTGTAACTTATTAATGTGAAATTTAAATATTCCTCGGGTATTACCTACCCGTTAAAATATTTTTATTATTAACAGTTTGTACAAAAGAATTTTTAATTACAATCTTTATGAAAACATATATACATATATATTTTCTTCAGATGTAATCATGAATTTAATGAGTTAACATGATATTAAACTCATTTAGTTTTCAGTTGGAACTAGAATAAATAATCTCTAAAACATTAGAGATTACATAATCACCATGTCGAACGAAGATAACTGATGTAGAATGTCATGTAGAATGATGATTATACTCGAGGTATAGATTGAGATGTTGAGGCATGTGATATTGAAATTTGGGTTGTTGGTGGTACCGTTGGTGCCGGTGATTTGGATGAAGCTGGTACGTTTTGCACCATATTTTCCAAGACTACAACTTATGCGCGAAGTTTGTTAACTTCTTCTATTACACCGGGATGATTGTCGGTTCGGACGAGCGGATGAATGAGGTTTAGAATCTGAGATAGTATATGATCGTGATGAGATACTTTGGAAATGAGAGAGAAAATGGTGTCTCTAACAGGTTCGCCGGTAAACGTTTTAGGTCCATTGTCAAGAGGTGAATTTGGTTAGTGGAAATGATCGCCTTCTTCGCGTTTCCATTGATTAAGTCGACTACGAACCCATCTCCAATTCATTCAGAATAGATGATGGCTAATTGATCGATTCATTCCGGTTACTCTGCTTTCGGAGCTCGAGTGGAAATCCATATCGAAATAGCTGTCGGAATAACTATCGAAATAGCTATCGAAATCAGATGGACTCGAACTGGTTGAGAGATTCATCTCGTACGATCAGATGAAAGATTTTCGATAAGAAATAGATTATAGGATGTAGATTAGTACCCTGCAATACATAATTTACATATGCATATATAATACTAAAATCCCATAAGCTACGGAGGAATCTACGGAAGCTGTCAGGCAAAGGTAACAATAACAGATACGCTAAGATATGAATTTAACTATACACTGTCTATGCAATAAAGGCAGTAAGACGTGTCTTAGACTTTAAGGATGATAAGCAAATAATTTTTCGACACTAAATGATAAGCAAAACTTTTGACATGCAAACACGGTCGAAGTCCAGACTCATTAATGCATTCTAACGACTATCAGTTAGACTCACTAATGCAAGACCTGGTTCGCTAAGACCACCGCTCTGATACCAACTGTGAAGACCCGTCCTAATCCATCCGGACGAAGTCCATATCGATTATAAACGATTCACAACAGTTGATTACATCGCGAGATACTTGACCTCTATATGATACATTTTACAAACATTGCATTCGTTTTTGAAAAGACAAACTTTCATTACATCGAAAGTTGACAGGCATGCATACCATTTCATAATATATCCAACTATAATTGACTTGATAATAATCTTGATGAACTCGACGACTCGAATGCAACGTCTTTTGAAATATGCCATGAATGACTCCAAGTAATATCTATAAAATGAGCAAATACACAGCGGAAGATTTCTTTCGTACCTGAGAATAAACATGCTTTAAAGTGTCAACCAAAAGGTTGGTGAGTTCATTAGTTTAACTTAAACAATCGTTTCCATCATTTTAATAGACCACAAGATTTCAGATTTCCATTTCTCATAAACATACGTCCCATGCATAGAGACAAAAATATCATTCATATGGATTGAACACCTGGTAACCGACATTAACAATATGCATATATAAGAATATCCCAATCATTCCGGGATCCTCCTTCGGACATGATATAAATTTCGAAGTACTAAAACATCCGGTACTTTGGATGGGGCTTGTTGGGCCCGATAGATCTATCTTTAGGATTCGCGTCAATTAGGGTGTCTGTTCCCTAATTCTTAGATTACCAGACTTAATAAAAAGGGGCATATTCGACTTCGATAATCCAACCATAGAATGTAGTTTCACGTACTTGTGTCAATTTCGTAAAACAGTTATAAAAGTTGCGCATGTATTCTCAGCCCAAAAATATAAAGGGTAAAAAGGCAAATGAAACTCACGATACTGTATTTTGTAGTAAAAATACATATGACGTCATTGAACAATGCAGGGTTGGCCTCGGATTCACGAACCTATATCAATTGTGTATATATTAATACGTATAATGTAAGTTACAAAATTTCATTTATTAATATGTATTATTTATATATTATAGTTTTGTAGAATTTATTCTAACCTTTATTTTAAAACGTATACTTATATTATATTTTAAGTTATATTTTATATATATATATCGATTTTATGTATATATATCTATAATGATTTACGTTTATATAAATAGTGACATTAATATATTTATATACATATATTTGTGGTTAGTATTGTATTTATGAAATTTTATTAGTTTGTTATGTGAATTATTAATACAATCCTAGTATATACCATAAGTATATATATAGTGTACAAAAGATTTATTTGTTAAAATAATAATTTAGATAATAATGATTTACTAATAATAATAATAATTTTATTAATAATGATAATACTAATAGCAAAAAAAATGAAAATGATAACTGTTAATGATACTAATAATAATAACTCTAAAATAATATTAATACTAATACCATACTTATGTTAATAATAAGGGTTCTAATATTTATAAAATGATAAATGATAATCATAATAATACTAGTAAATATTAATGATGATACTGATAAATATGATATTATTAATTGTAAATGTACTGATGATACTATTATTTATAAACCGGTACAAATTCTAATATTGATGATAATAATATATTTTTATTTCCTTCATAATAATAATAATGATAATCATAATCCTAATGATGATAAAATACTAAAATGATAAGTTTATTACTAATAATAATATTATTAATACCTATCATAATAATAATAGTAATGTCTATAATACTTTCAAATATGATAACAAGTATGATACTAATAATAACAATAACAATAACAATCAAAACAATCACAATAATAATAATAATACTAATAATAATTAATATATAATAACAATAATAAAATTAGAAAAGAAAACTACCTCACATGAAAAGAGTTTAAAAAAAAAAAAAAAAAAAAAAAAAATCAGGGTTCCTTTTAAAGCTTCAAAACATTACAGAAAAAAAAATAATTTGGGTTCTAAAATAAATAAAAAAACACTAAAGGCCTACTGCAGCGTCGGTTCTTGGAACAAAACAAAAAAAATTGATTTCGTAATAGATAACATTATAGATAATGTTTATAACACGAAATAGTTTTCTAAACATGTATAAAAACTACTGGAATCGTCAATTTGATCAGAAACATATACACGAACGCGAATTTGTCTCAAGAACAATTATTGACTTTTTTTAAACTAAACTTTGACTTCAAAATTCAAGATCGATATAAAGATTTGAGAGTTGAGATTTTGCAGATAGATTCAAAGAAAGATTTCTAACCTTTCTGCATTTTTAGATTTTGAAACTTTATTCGAAATTGAATTAAGAGAAAAAAAAATTAGAGCGTGCAGAGAAGAAGAAAAAAAAAATATCGCTGTGCTCTTTAATCCCATTGGATTTCCTTTTTATTTGATTTGCAATTATACATAATCATTTTGTAATAATAGAGATCGGTTGATAAAAAATGGAGAAAATGTCAACACAGGTTCACGAGTTTGGAGCAGGAAAGAAACAAAAAAAATAATAATAATAGAGATAAAGGATACAGAGGTCAAACGTATAATATAGATCCCTACTGTTTTTTTTAATTAATAATAATAATATATAATAACAATACTATTAATATCTAATAATATTAATAAAATTAATAATAATGATAAATATAATATTAATGATAATAATAATTGTAAAAATGATAATAATAATAATAATAATAATAATAACAATAATAATAATAATAATAATAATACCATACTAATTATGATAATATTAATATTTTATCGATAATAATAATATTAGTAATAATAATCTAATTTATACATCCAATTTCATCTTTATATGATATAAAGTGATATTATGAATACAAATATTGATATTTGACGATACAAATAACATTACTACAACAACTATATTTGTATTTAAATTTAATTTATTAATATCATCTATTATTATGTAATATTTAATAATTATGTAATATGTATTGTAACATATACTGAATATTATATATTTATGCATTTTAATATAAATATATTATAATATTTATTTACATACTAATTATATTATACTTATGTATGTAATTATGAAAAATATAAATGTTTTATATATGTAAGTATTATATATATTTATTAAAATAGTACATTATTTCATCATAGATATATTATAAATTTCTACATATACATAATATAATAATTATGTATAAAATCATATATATATAGTTATATTTATGTATATATGTATACTACCATATATATAAAATCATGTTTTAAATGTTGAGTAGATGATTAATTATGTATATTAAACAATTAACTACAAAGTATAACATTGTACATTTAATATTTTGATAACGTTGGTAAAATATGTTTGAATCATTTATATACAATATACTATATATATTCAAAATGAAAATCTTTAGTTATTAAATGTTATCTTTTATAATAACAAAATTACTTAATAGTTCATTAATACTAATATAATTAGTTTTATATATAATTATTTATATTTACATTCTTAGTTACAATTAAAGGTTCGTGAATCGTCGGAAATAGTTAAAGGTCAAATGTTATCATGAAATAGTTCAAACATAATGAGACTCGGTTTAATAGACTTTGCTTATCGAGTCGAATCATATAAGATTATGTTTAAATTTGGTCGGAAATTCCCGGGTCATCACATATACTTTATTTAAAATTCGAGAAGTTGAAGATGAACATATATATCTCATGTTATTTCCCTGGACTTTGAAGGGAGAAGCCAAAGATTGGTTAGAATCGTTACCTGAAGGGGCGATTGATACATGAGGCGTTTTAGTTGAAAAATTTCTTAAACAATTCTTTCCGGCATCTAAAGCCGTGAGACTTCAAGGAGAAATTGTTACGTTCACACAAAAGCCAAATGAAACTCTATATGAAGCTTGGACCAGATTTGGAAAGTTATTAAGAGGATGTCCGCAACATGGTTTAGACACTTGTCAAATAGTATAAATAATCTACCAAGGATGCCACATCACTATAAGGAAAGACATCGATATAGCAGCTGGTGGTTCTATTATGAAGAAAACCGCAACTGACGCTTATAAAATTATTGATAACACTGCTTCCCACTCACATGAGTGGCACCAAGAAAAAGATATCGTTAGATCATCTAAAGCAGCTAGAGCCGATTCTAGCCATGACTTAGATTTCATTTCCGCAAAGATAGATGCTGTCGAGAGACGAATGGAAAAGATGACTAAAGATATTCACTCAATACGAATTAGTTGTGACCAGTGTGGAGGATCACATTTAACAAAAGATTGTCTCAGTATTGAACTAACAATGGAACAAAGAGAGAATGTTTCATACATGAACCAAAGGCCTGGAAATAATTATCAGAATAATTATCAACCGCCAAGACCAATCTACAATCAAAACCAGAATTATAACTGAAATGTTCCATACAATAATCAACAAGGTCCTAGTAATAAACTAGTATCCAATAATACTTACAATCAGCAAAGACCTATTTTTCAAAATAAATCACCACAAACCGATGATAAAAAGCCAAATTTAGAAGACATGATGTCAAAGCTAGTTGAATCTCAAACACAGTTTTTCACATCTCAGAAACAAACCAATGAACAAAATGCTCAAGCATTTAGAAATCAACAAGCTTCTATTCAAAATCTGGAACAAGAATTAAGTAACCTAGCAAGGTTAATAGGTGAAAGAAAACCAGGAAGTCTACCTAGTGATACAAATGCTAACCCCCGGAATGAAACAGCTAAAGCTATTACCACAAGAAGTGGTATTACACTTAAACCACCTGAAATGCCTGTAATTTCTGATGAAGCTATTCCTACTCCACAAGAACCACAACCTGAGTAAGATAAGGAAACAGAACCGGTAGTTGAGAAGGTTAATGAAGATAACACAGTTAAGACTAAACCTTATGTTAAACCATACCAACCACCACTTCCTTACCCGAGTAAAATGAGAAAAGAGAGACTTGAAGCCGAGCAATCCAAATTCTTGGATATGTTTAAACAAATAAATGTAAATCTTCCTTTCATTGATGTGATTTCAGGAATGCCTAGATATGCTAAATTTCTGAAAGATCTAATCACAAATAGAAAGAAAATGAAAGAACTCCCGGCTGTTACTATGAATGCTAATTGTTCTGCAGTGCTGTTGAATAAGATACCAGAAAAATTATCTGATCCAGGAAGTTTCACAATTCCATGTTTTCTGGGTAGTCTTAGTTCAATAGAAGCATTGACAGACTTAGGTGCTAGTATAAATTTAATGCCGTATTCACTATACGCTAAACTAGACCTTGAAGAATTGAAACCAACAAGAATAAGTATACAACTAGCCGACCGATCAGTAAAATATCCTAGAGGGATAATGGAGAACATGCTAGTTAAAGTTGGTACTTTAGTATTTCCAGTAGATTTTGTTATTCTGGACATGGAAGAAGATTCTCGAGTACCTCTCATATTAGGAAGACAATTTTTAAACACGGCTAAAGCAATAATAGACGTGTTCGGTAAGAAACTGACCCTAAGTATAGAGGATGAGAGTGTTACATTTTCTGTTGATAGACCATGCAACAACCGCAATCTGCAGATGATACATGTTATTATATTCAAACTATAGATTCACATGCAGAATTGTTAGAAGAATTTCCAGAATTACAAGGAACAGGAGAATGTTCTTTAGGAGAAAGAACTGAACCAATTGATGAAACTGAAATGTTAGCTACACTTATGGCTAATGGATATGAACCAACAACAGAAGAAATTCAAATGCTAAAAGAGGAAGACAGATATCGATACAAATCATCGATAGAAGAACCACCGACATTAGAGTTAAAGTCACTTCCAAACCATTTGGAATACGCTTATTTACATGGTGAATCTGAATTACCTATAATAATATCATCTTCTCTTACTTAAAATGAAAAATCTCAACTCATTTCTGTGCTAAAAGCTCATAAACCAGCTATTGCATGGAAGATTCATGATATTAAAGGAATAAGTCCTTCGTATTACACACATAAAATCCTTATGGAAGAAGGTCATAAAACGTATGTGCAACGCCAAAGAAGACTAAATCCTAATATGCAAGATATTGTTAAAAAAGAAATTATTAAACTGCTAGATGCAGGTTTAATTTATCCAATCTCTGATAGTCCATGGGTAAGCCCAGACTAAATCCTAATATTCAAGGGTGGAATGACTGTCATTACAAATGAGAAAAATGAGCTTATTCCTACTAGGACTGTAACAGGATGGCGTGTTTGTATTGATTATAGAAAATTAAATGACGCCACCAGAAAAGATCACTTTCCCTTACCTTTCATTGATCAAATGTTGAAATGATTAGCCGAAAATAGTTACTATTATTTTCTTGATGGTTTTTCCGGATATTTTCAAATTCCAATAGCACCCGAGGACCAAGAGAAAACTACGTTCACGTGCCCTTATGGTACTTTTGCTTACAAACGCATGCCATTTGGACTTTGCAACGCCCCTGCAACCTTTCAAGGTGCATGATGGCAATTTTTCACGACATGATAGAAGAATGCATGGAAGTTTTCATGGATGACTTTTCAGTCTTCGGTGATACATTTGAATCATGTCTAGTTAATCTTGAACGAATGATTATTAGATGCGAACAATCAAATCTAGTACTTAATTGGGAGAAATGCCATTTCATGGTTAAAGAAGGCATCGTTCTTGGTCATAAAATTTCAAAGGAAGGAATTGAAGTGGATAGAGCTAAAGTAGATGTAATTGCTAAACTTTCACATCCCACCAATGTTAGAGGAGTTAGGAGTTTTCTAGGGCATGCCGGTTTTTACCGACGTTTCATAAAAGGTTTTTCTAAAATTGCCACTCCTATGAATAAACTCCTAGAAAAGGATGCTCCATTCCTCTTTTCAGATGAATGCATCAAATCTTTTAATATTCTTAAAGAAAAACTCACTAATGCGCCGATTATGATAACTCCAAATTGGAATCTACCGTTTTAACTAATGTGCGATGCAAGTGATTTTGCAATGGGAGCCGTTTTAGGACAAAGAATTGAAAAACGATTTCAACCTATATATTATGCTAGTAAGATGTTACAAGGAGCACAAAAGAATTATACAACTACTGAAAAATAACTCCTTGCTATTGTCTTTGCTTTTGATAAATTTCGTTCATATCTCGTTCTAGCTAAAACGGTGGTCTATACTGACCATTCTGCTCTTAGATACCTATTTTCAAAACAAGATGCCAAGCCACGATTAATCCGTTGGATCTTACTCTTACAAGAGTTCGATATTGAAATTCGAGATAAAAAGGGAGCAGAAAATCTCACCGCTGATCATCTTTCTCGTCTTGAAAATCCCGAATTAGAAGTTCTAAATGAATCGGAAATACAAGACAACTTTCCTGATGAATATCTATTAAAGATAGATTATAATGAAATTCCATGGTTTGCAGACTATGCAAACTATTTAGTATGTGGATTCCTTGAAAAAGGATTGTCGTACCAAAAACGAAAGAAATTATTTAGTGATATAAAACACTATTTCTGGGAAGATCCACATTTGTTTAAAAGTTGTCCCGATGGAATAATACGCCGATGCATATTCGGGGATGAAGCCAGTGAAATCTTAAACCATTGTCACACAGGACCAACATGAGGGCATTATGGACCTCAACTCACAGCAAGAAAAGTTTACGATGCTGGATTCTATTGGCCTACAATTTTCAAAGACGCACACCTTCTTTGCAAATCCTGTGATGCTTGTCAAAGGACCGGAAAAATAAGTCAACGTGATGAAATGTCACAAAATGTCATTCAAGTATGTGAAGTATTTGACATTTGGGGTGTTGACTTTATGGGTCCATTTCCAAAATCTCATAATAATCTCTACATTCTCGTTGCTATTGATTATGTATCTAAATGGGCGAAAGCACAAGTTCTCCCAACTTACGATGCACGAGTTGTAGTCAACTTTTTAAAACGTCTTTTTGCTAGGTTTGGAACACCAAAAGCTTTAATAAGTGATCGGGGTACTCATTTTTGTAACAGTCAACTTGAGAAAGTTCTTAAAAGATATGGAGTAACTCATAAAATCTCCACCGCTTATCATCCACAAACAAGTGGACAAGTTGAAAATACCAACCGAGCTTTAAAACGTATTCTAGAGAAAACCGTAGGATCAAATCCAAAGGAATGGTCCATTAAATTGGAGGATGCACTCTGGGCTTTTAGAACAGCCTACAAAACTCTAATTGGAACCACACCTTTTAAACTCGTTTACGTAAAAGCATGTCATCTTCCAGTAGAAATTGAACACAAAGCATTTTGGGCTTTGAAGACATGTAATCTTGATTTACATGAAGCCGGACGTCTACGATTAAGTCAACTAAATGAATTAGAAGAATTAAGACATGAAGCATACAAAAATTCGTTAATCTATAAAGAAAGAACGAAGAAATGGCATGATAAAAGAATCAGAAGTTCAAAAGAATTTAAAGAAGGAGACAGAGTTCTTCTTTTCAATTCACGATTCAAGTTATTTCCTGAAAAATTGAAATCAAGATGGTCTGGACCATTTATAGTCAAAAGAGTTTTCCCATACGGAACAATAGAGTTAATAAATTCAAACAGGATTGAATTTAAAGTTAATGGTCACAGAGTTAAACATTACATACATGGTCCGATGAAAGTTGACAATGAAGTCAATCATAATTTCACAACCCAAGAAAACCTGCAAAATGAAAACATAAATATGTTATCAACAACATATGAAAAATAAAAATTGAAAAATAGGGAGGATTCAAATTGGAGTGATGAAGAAGAATTCCTATATAAACCTCCCATTCTAAGAAACGAAGAAAAATGTGAACAAGAAGTTCAAATAGAAGTGAAAGAACCAAGAAAAGAACACCCGAAAAAGGTTTACAAACCAACTCGACTTACTAAAGCAGGAGACCCGGGTGAATTTTTCATTTCTTGCTTGCTTAATGATGGTGCTGTATATAATGGACTCGCAGATTTAGGAGCAAGTGCAAATATTATGCCTCTTTCCTTATACAAAAGATTATGTATGGGTAAATTAAAACCAACCAAAATAGGTGTTCAATCATTTGACCTAACCATTAAACACCCGGTTGGAATAGCAAATAATTTACTTGTTAACGTGGGAAGTTTGACCTTTGTTGCAAACTTCATAGTTATTAATATGGAGGAAAACCTTGATATTCCTCTAATTTTAGGTCGCCCATTTTTAGCAACCACCGAGGCGTTCATTGAAGTAAGAGAAGGTAGAATGACACTTAGGGATGGTGATAAATCGATCACCTTTGTGAACCGAAAGTTTAGATCTCCACCAACCAAAACTGTTAAACCAGTAAAAATACATAAGTGTGGGGAAGATGAAGAAACACTTAATGATGATCCGATCACAAAGAACCCCGTTGATGATACGAAATTAGATGAACCCGTTTTTAACAGTTTAACGAAGAAACTTTATAAACGGATTCATGATGCTAGGATTAATGGAAATTTTAAGTTATGTAACCGATTACTATCCAATTTATCGCCAAAAGAAAAGGCAATGTTAGTTGAATTTGTGAAAGTTACGGAGGAAATCAACAAATGCATTGAAGCAAAAGTCAGAGATATACAAGTTGTTGATGATCCACTTGAAAATGATGTTAATCACAATTTCAACACCACATCTAACTAAGTGTAGGGAGGTTCGAATCTTTTTAGGGTAATATGTATTTCTGTTAGAGTTAGATATTCTGTTTTCGTGTAGTTCTCGAGAATGGAATCCGAATGGTCTTTCCCTAGCAGACCCTAAAGAACTAGTCTTCTCCCCCCATTCTGAATTTTTAATTTTTTTTAGGTTTTACGAGATGAAGAATTCGTGTGAACTAAACCATTGTCTAATGCTACACGCTTTGATTACTAAACGAAATAATGACACCCTTCCGAGTGACCTGGTGTCAGTAATAAGAGCCAAATTGGACGGAGTAAGAAAAGAACTCAGGAACGATCATAATAAGTTACATTTTGGTAAAATAAAATCAAAATCCGCAGCGAAAAGAAGAGCACGACACCTTAAAAGATGTCACAAATGCGGAAAATGGTCACACGAAGGAAAATGCTCGACGAATCAGACATATTCCAATACCGAGTTCGTTACTTTATGCAGAGAAGGACCGTTCATATGTTTAGAAGAAAAATCGTTGAATGCTCGAGGTTACACCTATGTAGCTATGGAAAACCAATTAGTCCGACTATATTATGAGTGGGCTAAAGCAGGTCACTGAGAATTCTATCTCACAGGTAAGTATGTACAGTTTTATTTTTATTTTATTGTTTTTAACCTTTTGATAATAAACGCTAAATAGTTCGCTATAAAGTATTAAATTGGTATTCAATAAAATTAGGTATGCGTAACCGAAATTATTGATATCATACAAAAATTTATTACATCACTGCGAAATTTACCGTTTATTCTTAAGGTATAAATATCTTTAATCAATCAACCCAAAATATTTCAGAAATTCGCCAGGAGTAAAACTAGGTAATATAACCAAAATTACTTTACCGAAAAGAGGGGCGTACATTTTTGATAATATTTGATTGATTAAAGTGGGATAAAAGACCAAAAAGATTTTTTATTTATTTTTATTTTTACTTTGTTTTTAAAATTAATATTAAATTATTAATGTAACTTTTTAAAATCAATATATTTAAGTTTGTAAATATTTGAAAAATTAATATTTTTAATATAAGTTTGTATGTATAAAAATAAAAATATAATAAAAGTTTGGTGTGAATTTTTAATTTTCATAATATGAATTTTTAATTTTATGCATTTTAAATTTAAGTTTGGTGTGAATTTAAAAACAAAAATGTATTTTATTTCATTAAGTTAAAAATGTGAGTTTTAAAATTCGTCGTGAGTTGAAAACTAGGTCGTTGAACCGAAATTGCTCTACCCAAGGGAGGGACGAGAACTTTTATTATCATTATTTTTAATCTTATTGAATTAAAGTATGCCAAAAACATTAAAAAATCCAAAAATCTTTATTTATAAAACCGCGCTTAAAAATGACAAATTTTAAAATTTTGTCGAGGGACGGACTAGGACATCATTCCGAAACGCCCTCACTCCTAAAAAGAAACAAATTTTTAAAAATTAATTTAAATATATGTTTTATTAAGTAAGGGTTTTTATATATAAAAAAAAAAAGAAGCAAAAATGGTACTGTACCCGGACCCCATGCGATCGCATGGGGTTTGCACTGGAGCCTCATGCGATCGCATGAGGCTAGAATACAGGCCAGGAACAAAAGAACCAGCGAGCTGTTCTATGTCACTCCACAACACACACACATATACGAACCACACTCCAAAAACACCCCTAATTTCATCAATTTTTCACCAAAATTCACCGTAATTCGTCAAATTTCTTGCTCTAATCATGCCTAGGTTCGGATTCTTCAACAAAAAGGTAAAAATTACACCCCTAAACTCATAAATTTTCTAGTTTTTGTGATAAATACCAATATTTTACCTAATTTGATTTTGTTAATTTCTAGTGTAATTAGTGTTAAATTGTTAGTATTTTATGCATGTATAACCTAGATTGATGCTATTTAACATGATTTGAAGCCAAAAACTTCAAAATTTTTAGGAATCTAGGGTTTGTGTTCTTGAGCAATTTGGGGCTTTTTGATATAAACAGGTTATGGCCGATTTTTGTCATGAATTATTGCTAAATTAAGTAGTGTAACATGTTTAGGTAGCTAAATGATCCAAACATTGATCCTAAACATGATTTTTGAGATTAAAGTAGACTTTTAGGTACAAAATTCTTGAACTTGATTAATTTGATATAATTGCCATTTGAGACTTGTTTAATTGTTAGTAATGACTATTTTGACATGTTATTTGAGTTAAATGCTTATGAACTTTGTATACATTTTCATATAGGCTTATTTGAAAAAGTGTAGAATTAATAAAATTGTGAAAATGTGTATAAGTTTAATTTTGATTTAACATGTTATTGTAATTGTTTCAAGTTGTTATTTTGCTAACACTAATGCATATTTGGATGCACAAATTTTGTGTTTAATGTGTTTCACAGAAAACCGATACTGCTGGTGCTTCATCATCATCTAGACAACCACAACAGGAACCTGAACCAGAATATGAGCCGCAATACGAGCCTGAACCGGAACAACAACAGGAACCACAACAACAGCCTGATCAACACGTACCTTATTTTGATCCGCTACAATTTGTTGATGCCTTCACAGTATTTCCGATGCATCATCCAGTAGAATACCCAACAATTCCTGAACACACATTGCATCCTAATCTGAGATTCGATAGAAGCTGAAGGGATTACCCGGCATATCAAAGTAACAAATTCAAACTGCTACCGAAAAATGTAGAAGTGCCAAGGGTAATCGATTGGGATCCTTTGGAAAGGGTCCAACTAGCTAACTCAGTTAGGGAGCATCTGATTCAAAGGTATGGCAGTTCTTCTTTTACCGATTGGGAACGTCTATTCACCATTCGTAGGCCTGTATATAAGGAATGGTGTGTTGAGCTGATGAGTACTATAGCATTAAATGTAGATGTAGATAGATTAGATGATAGAAGTTTTCTTAGATTTATACTTGGCCGTAGGATGTACAGGATGTTCATGCTGGACATGGCCAGGGCTTTACAGATATATACTCCCGGTGAATTACTACTACCCGATTGTATGAATTTGATTTATCGTGGTGAAAGGGTAGATAGGAATTTTGACGCGAACGCCGTCTGGAGGCGTATGTCAAACTATAATGTTTTTACGCTGGGAGGAAAACACTCCTACTTACATATTAACAAAGCCGAACTTCGTATAATTCATAGATTTCTGGCTAACTCGATTACACAGAGAGGTCACAACAAGGAGAAAATGACCTTACATGATTTATTTTACCTAAAGTGTATTCGAGACCCAAGAAGCTTTGTTAATATCCCCTACTGTGTTGGTTTTTATTTGTCTAAGATGGTGGAAGGAATACAGGAAGGGGGGATTATAGGAGGAGGTATTTTTGTTACTCTCATTGGAGAGTATTTAGGTGTAGATAGGAACCAAAGGGGTCCACTTTTAGAATGTAGGGAACAGGTTGAGCCTTTATGATTGAAGGTCTATCAGGGTGCTAAGGTATTAAAGAGCAGACGCAACCAGGCAGTACCCTATGAAGGTAGTCATCCTCAGGTAGAGAGAGTTTCAGATGAGGAAATGGAGGACGCGGATGACATTAGGGATGTCATTAGGGAGGCTATGACTGACATCTACCAGCGTGTAGATGAGGTAGATATGACAAACGGGGAGAGATTTAGTCGGATAGAGCAGTGGAAAGACCGGAATGATTACGAGCATTCCAGGCAACGACAGCATGATAGATGGGACTATCATCAGCGACAGATTATGAGCCGGCTGTCACCTCAGGATCACTACGTTCCGACCCGACCCGCTTACTATCCTCCATACCAGCCCGAGATGAGACCACCATATACTCTCTACGACCCTAACCAGGCCTACCAGTACACCTATCACCAACCATGGAACCCGGACGACGACATGAACTGGAACCCCTATCCAGATTGATATAGTTCCGTTGGTGATTTCTATGATTTTTTATCTTTTTATGATTTTTATTTATGTTTAAACATATTATATTGTGATACATTAATGTATTGTTTAATATTTTTATTATTTTGTACTAATATTTCATATTTGATTTGAAAGTGGGATTTTAAGTCCCATTTCAAATTACCATGCATGTTTATATTTGTATGTATGTATATTGTCAATTGTACACAACAGGGTAAAACAACGCATTTTCAAAGACTAGCATTAAGTTCAGCAAAAGCTAGTACTTTTAACGACAAAACGAAAAACAAATGTGATGTAACAACAAGACGGAATGAACAAATGATGTGCACCATTTATCATTCAACAAACAAACGCCAATATGTTTGTAAACTTTGGTAAAATTTAATCATTTTTCTACGCTAATCACCCTCAATAATTTAAATTATTACTAATTTCTTGCAAATGAGGGCATTGCAAGATCTTAAGTGTGGGAAGGGGTTAAATTCTTTCGGATTTTTAATTTTAAAATTTAAACACTTGGTTACCATTAAAAATACTAGTAAAGCAGTTGTTGTATTAGAATCTAGTGCTCTCTGATAATAAAGAACAGCCCTAGTCTTATATACTGACTACCCAATTCTAATAAAATTTTCAAAATTTTCAATTAAATGAATTCAAAATCATGTTTATACATATTTATGAACGATAAAACTAGGTGTAAACACCGAAATTATTGTTACCTCGGAAAGGACATAAATTGAGAAACAAACTAAAATATTAGAATTTATTTAAAATGGAATAGAGGACAATAAAAAGGCAAAGAAAGAAAAATAAAAGCCAAGTGTGGGAAAAATTTACCAAGTTATTTTGAACATATATCACATATTTTTGTACAAATAACTGAAGATGCTTTTGCTTTAGACTAAATTAATCAGTTTTACCCGATTTACTGTAATACATTTGAAAGAAAGATGGATCTACATAATGAATCAATTCCATCATTAAAAGGAAGTAAAGTTTTTCGAAAAAGACACGCGCTTCTTGATTTAGGTCAAGAAGTTGTCGTCCAGACCAGCTGTAGGTTGACGAAAAATCTAAAAAAGTCATATCTAAAATTAGCTGGAAATCCTCGGACCTCAGCATCAAACAGGGTCGCCGAGTGGTAAGACTTATCCTAACCATGAGAGGATCTGTCTCGTAAAATGGGGAGGACGCCGTGCAAATTAGCTTGATAAGACTAATGAATCAGACCCCAGAAAGGATAATCTCCTTAAAGATCAAAAAATCGGCCTTTAAGCCTGATATTACTCAATCCTAGAGATTGACTTTAAAGATTGAGAATTACAAACTCATGGAATTCGATGATATCTAAACTCGAGCTTGAACGAGTAAATATTTTGATCAAAATTACAAACCGATTTGTTTTCTGAAAAACCCATTTTTTATGCGTTCATAACCATTGAACGTAAAATCCTAGGAATTCACCTGGAATTCATTAGGTCACCTGAACCAAATTGGGTGTCAACCTTAAGAACGGTGGTTGCATAGCATGGTCGAAGACAGGACCTTGTGCCAGACCGAAAAACTATAGGGTGAGCTTTACTATTGCTCCTACCAAGGATAGTAATTGCATCCGACACGTTATAGACCATAATTAAAAGCATGTCAGGGGACATTGCCTTAACAGTTGCTTGTTCAACGCTTTCCTTTACAACCGGACGGTAGTTTCCCGAAAGGTAATATACGGAGCAAGTATACTGGACGTGTTGCTTTCCCAATACAAGGTTAGCAAGTGGGTGACACAAAACCGCAAGTTTTGAGCTAAAATTTTCAAATCTGAAACCCACCAAACCCACAAAAACATTTCGCAAACACCGCTGAAGGGTTATTCCGGAAAACTTATCTAGGGTAAAAACTAGATTTAATTTTCAAAAGATCAAATGTTTTCATAAAGATCCAATTTCCTTAAGGATCTAAATTTTTATAGTCATATGGAACTGTAAACTACATCGTTACTACCATTGTTTATACCGCCGTATAAAAATCACTGATGTACAAAGTGTGAAGAATAAAGAAGTGATTCTAGTATTTTTATTTCAAGACTATATTGCTTGAGGACAAGCAACGCTCAAGTGTGGGAATATTTGATAATGCTAAAAACGAACATATATTTCATAGCATTATCCCTCAAGAAAGACAAGCTTTTAGTTGCAATTGTTCTATTTACAAGTGATATTCGTTTAAAAAAATAAAAGGTGAAGACAAAAGACAGATTCGACAAATTGAAGACGTAAACGACCAAAAAGCTCAAAAGTACAAAGTACAATCAAAGAGGTTCCAATTATTGATGAGAAACGTCTCAAAATTACAAGAGTACAAGACTCAAAACGTAAAGTACAAGATATTAAATTGTACGCAAGGACGTTCGAAAATCCGGAATCGGGACCAGAGTCAACTCTCAACGCTCGACGCAACGGACTAAAAATTATAAGTCAACTATGCACATAAATATAATATAATATTTAAATAATTCTTAAAATTATTTATATATTATATTTATTTATTAAATTCGTCGGCAAGAAAGAAAACAAAGTAACCTGAGCTGGAAAAAGTGGCCATGCGATCGCATGGCCTGGAAGCACATTTTCCATGCGATCGCATGGAAGTAGGTGACAGGCCACATGCTATAAATTTCGCGGTTTTGGCTCAGTTTATAACCATCTTTTTCTTCTCTTCTCTAAACGTATAAATAAATAAATATATATTATAATTTTAATTTTAATTTTAAATTCCAATAATATGGGTATGTTAACGAATGTTGTAAGGGTGTAAGTCGAAATTCTGTCCGTGTAGCGCTACGCTATTTTTAATCATTGTAAGTTATGTTCAACCTTTTTAAATTAATGTCTCGTAGCTAAGTTATTATTATGCTTATTTAATGCCGAAGTAATCGTGATGTTGGGCTAAATACTAAAATTGTATAATTGGGCTTTGGACCATAATTGGGGTTTGGATAAAAGAACGACACTTGTAGAAATTAGACTATGGGCTATTAATGGGTTTTATATTAACTAAATGATACCTCGTTGATTTAATATATAGACTTATAATTTGACGTATTTATATATATCCACATACGCTTGACTGGGTACGGTGGGTGGGATATCTATAAATACCAATAATTGTTCATTTTACCGGACACGGAACTGGATTAATAGTTAATAGACTTGTTGAAACAGGGGTGGATTACATTCAAGGGTAATTGGTGTAATTGTTAACAAAGTAGTAAAACCTTGGTTTACACGCAGTCGATAACCTGGTGTATTCATTAAACAAAGTATTAAGACCTTGTTACAATTCGAATCCCCAATTAGTTGGAATATTTGACTTCGGGAATAAGAATAATTTGACGAAGACTTTCGCACTTTATGATTATGACTGATGGACTATTATGGACAAATTCGTATGGACATATCAAATAACCCAGGACAAAGGACAATTAATCCATGGGAATAAACTAAAGTCAACACGTCAAACATCATGATTACGGAAGTTTAAATAAGCATAATTCCTTTATTTCATATTTAATTTCCTTTATTTCATATTTAATTGCACTTTTAATTATTATCATTTTATTTAATTGCATTTTTAATTATCGTACTCTTTAATTATCGCAATTTTATTTTATCGTATTTTTATTTATCGCAATTTCATTATCGTTATTTACTTTACGCTTAAAATTAAGTTATATTTATTTTTAATATTTTACATTAGGTTTTAACTGCGGCTAAAGTTTTAAAAATCGACAAACCGGTCATTAAACGATAAAAACCCCCTTTTATAATAATAATACTACTTATATATATTTTTGTATTTTTACAATTACAAGTTACAAATATAGCGTTAAGCTTGGCTAGAGTTCCATGTGGACGAACCGGACTTACTAAAAACTACACTACTGTACGATTAGGTACACTGCCTATAAGTGTTGTAGCAAGGTTTAGGTATATCCACTCTATAAATAAATAAATCACTTGTGTAAAATTGTATCGTATTTAATAGTATTTCCTTGTAAAAATATAACTATTTTATACACCACCTCGCACACATCAACGACCAGCTTTAAATACATCCACTAAGAATAACAAGAAGATGAGTCATAAGTTAAGTAAAAAAGTAGATGAAACATTAGATGGACGGGATAAGAACCTGGATACTGGATATCACTCAGATGTTAATTACAACCCAAAAGTTGAAGAAGGTCCCGAGGTTGAGGAAATGAGAAGTATTAAGTCTCAAATGCATAACCCAAATACTCACTGGAGTTTAATGCACCCTTTTAAATGAGAGGGGTTTGAGAGTATTGAACAATTTAAAGATTCCATAATCAACTACGCATTAGTAAATGGTTATCCATTGTATTATGCAGAGAGTAAAAAGGAATATGTGCTTGTTAGATGTGGGGTCAGAAATGCTAAAGTAAATAACATTGTTGAACAAATGTCATGTCCTTTTATATTGTGAGCATCATGGACTACAGGTGAGTCAAGTTTTTAGATGAAGTCAATAAAGTCTAAGCATACATGTTCAAGGAAGCAGAAACTAAGTGGGATTGTGACTGCTAGATGACTTGCGAAAGCTTTTGCTGAAAAGATTAGGATTAACCCTAGAATAATATTTAAGGAACTAAAACACTTGGTGATGAAAACGTACAATATCACAATTACCCAAAATCAATGCAGTAGAGCAAAGGCAAGAGCAATATATGAAATGCATTCTAGATAATCATTATGTAAGGATATGGGATTATGCACAGGCAGTCATTGTTACAAACTTAGGAACAACTATAGAAGTTAATGTTCAAAATCAAGAGGATGTAACTACAACATATAGAAGATTTTATGTTTGATTCAAAGCATGCAAAAAAGGTTGGATAGGTGGTTTTAGGAAGGTTATTAGTCTTGATGGCTGCTTTTTAAAGGGTATAAAATGTAGTGACCCGAACTTTTCCATGATTATATATTAAATGAAAACTATATTTGCATGATTAAATGTTTCCAACATGTTAAGCAATCAAACTTGTAAAGACTTGATTAATTGAAATATGTTTCATATAGACAATTGACCACCCAAGTTGACCGGCGATTCACGAACGTTAAAAACTTGTAAAAACTACATGATGATGATATATATATATATATATATATATATATATATATATATATATATATATATATATATATATATATATATATATATATATATATATATATATATATATATATATATGGACATATATATGTTTAACATGAGATTATGATAAGTAAGTATCTCACTAAGTATATTAACAATGAGTGATATACATAAAAAAAATGAGATTATTGAATTAAGAAGCTCGAAACGATATACATAACGATTATCGTTATAACAACGTCTTACTAAATACATATGAATTATATTAAGATATTGTTACACTATATTTAACATGATAAAATTATAATTATATATATCATTAATTATGTTAACAATGAACTACATATGTAAAACAAGACTACTAACTTAAGAATTTCAAAACGAGGCATATATGTAACGATTATCGTTGTAACGACATTGTAATGTATATCTATCATATTAGGATATATTCATACATCATAATATCATGATAATGTAATAATTTAACATCTCATTTCATATGATAAACAAGGGATTAATTACATTTATCAGGATCGTTAACTTAAAGGTTTCAAAACAACACTTACATGTAACGACTAACGATGACTTAATGACTCAGTTAAAATGTATATACATGTAGTGTATTAAAATGTAGTAGTACACTTTTGAAAGACTTCAAGACACATATCAAAGTACTTCTATTTATCAAAAATGCTTACAATTACATTCTCATTCATTTTCATCAACAATTCTACTCGTATACGTACAGTAGATGTACTCGTATTGTACGCAGCTTTTAGACATATTTACTATTGATCTATACCAATAAAAATCTGCTCTTAGTAGCACTCATTTAGTCAACAAACATGTGGAACCATCATTTGGCAACTAGCATGAATTATTACACTAAAAATCAAATTACAATTTGCATATAATGACACCATGGTTCACGAAATTTAGCACTCACACATACACTTTCATTTTTCAATTTTATTTCATCCATTTGATCTCTCTCTTATTCCATGATAATGTTCTAAGTGTTCTTCATCACCTTCATCAAAATCTACATCAATCTAGTTCAAAAATCCTAACTTAGATCAACTTACAAAACAACTACTCAAGAATACATCAAGAACACTTTCAAGTTTACAAGTCTACTTCCAAGCTTTCTAATCCATTCCAAGTAATCATCTAAGATCTAGAAACCTCTGTTATTTACAGTAAGTTATCATTATAATTCAAGGTATAATTCATATTCAAACTTTGATTCGATTTCTATAACAATAAACTATCTTAATTCGAGTAAAAATCTTACTTGAACTTGTTTTCCTGTCATGATTCTACTTCAAGAACTTTCAAACCATCCAAGATCCTTTGAAGCTAGATCCTTTCTTGTCACTTCCAGTAGGTTTACCTACTAAACTTGAGGTAGTAATGATGTTCATAACATCATTCGATTCATATATATATAACTATCTTATTCGAAGATTTAAACTTGTAATAACTAGAACATAGTTTAGTTAATTCTAAACTTGTTCACAAACAAAGTTAATACTTCTAACTTGACTTTTAAAATCAACTAAATATATGTTCTATATATATGATATACTAACTTAATGATTTAAAACCTGTAAACACAAAGAACACCGTAAAACCGGACATACGCCGTCGTAGTGAAACCAGGGGCTGTTTTGGGTTAGATAATTAAAAACTATGATGAACTTTGATTTAAAAGTTGTTCTTCTGAGAAAATGATTTTTCTTATGAACATGAAACTATATTCAAAAATCATGGTTAAACTCAAAGTGGAAATATGTTTTTCAAAATGGTCATCAAGACGTCATTTTTTTCGAATGAAATGACTACCTCAACAAAAACGATTTGTAACCTGTATTTCTGACTATAAACCTATAGTTTTTATGTTTAGTTATATAAAATACAGTTCAATATGAAACCATAGCAAGTTGATTCACTCAAAACGGATTTAAAACGAAGAAGTTATGGGTAAAACAAAATTGGTTAAAAATGGTTAATTTGAATACGGGATGAATTGACAAAAATCTATACTAACCATATCCTAACTAACTTATATTGTATTATACATGTATATATTATGTAATCTTGATAGACCATAGACACGTATACTATGTTTTGACATATCATATCGACGTCATCTATATATATTATTTGGAACAAACATAGACACTCTATATGCGGTAATGTTCGAGTTAGCTATACAGGTTGAGGTTGATTCCAAAATAATATATATACTTTGAGTTTTGATCGAGTTCGAGACTTGTATACACTCGGTCGTGGATTGATTCGAGATAATATATATTAATTTATTTTTGTACTACTAACTGTAGACAACTAATTGTGGACTACGAACATTGGACTGTTAACTTAATAAACTTAAATCGTTAAAACATAATAAAACATATTTTGAATATATTTCGATCATAGTTTGATATATATGTATATATTTGTTATAGGTTCGTGAATCGACCAGTGGCCAAGTGTTATTTTTCGAGGAAGGGATAATCTGTGAAAGTGAGTTATAGTCCCATTTTTACTATCGAATATTTTTGGGATGAGAATACATGCAGTTTTATAAATGATTTACAAAATAGACACAAGTACTTGAAAATTACATTCTATGATTGAATTATCTTATTGAATATCACCCTTTTGCTTGGTAACCTAAGAATTAGTGAACGCCACTAATTGATGCGAATCCTGAAGATAGATCTATGGGCCTAACGAACTCCATCCAGGTTATGGATGCTTTGGTACTTCGATTTTTATATACAGATGAGTGTACCTGTATATTTGGGGATATTCTATATGCATTTATTAATGTCGGTTACCAGGTGTTCTTCATATGAATGATTTTTATACAGATGAGTGTTCCTGTATTATATTTTTTTGCAGATGAGTGTTCCTGCAGTTAATTATGAAAAATGAAATCTTGTGGTCTATTAATATAATTTGATCTATAGATTAAACCTATAACTCACCAACATTTTTGTTGACGTTTAAAGCATGTTTATTCTCAGGTGATTATTAAGAGCTTCCGCTGCTTCATGCTAAATAAAGACAGGATTAGAGTCTGCATGCTTGTACAATATTATTTAAAAACTGCATTCGAAGACTTAAGTTGTTGTGTAATATAATTGTAAACTAATATGTAATGGTCATGTGAAAACGCTACATTTTAGATTATCATTATTTGATAATCTTCGTAATATTTTAAACCTTTATCGCAAATATAAAAGTTATGGTTTGTTTCAAAAATCGAATGCAGTCTTTGAAAAACGTCTCATATAGAGGTCAAAACCTCGCAACGAAATCAATTAATATGAAACGTTTATAATTATTATGAACGGGACATTTCAGTTGGTATCCGAGCGTTGGTCTTAGAGAACCAGAAATTTGTATTAGTGTGTCTTATCGAGTTTGTTAGGATGCATTAGTGAGTCTGGACTTCGACCGTGTTTTTCTTTAAAAACGATTGCTTAACACTTTTGTTGGAAACTATATATATTTTTACATGTAAATATTATGTGATATATTAATCTCTTAATGTGTTTGATATTGTGTGATAGATGTCTACCTCTAGTACAAATCTCATCGACTCACCAAATAATAATGAAGAGTCGAATATATATTGGGAAGATTCACAAATTCCCGAAGAGGAACCGGAAGAAGAGGAACTGGAAGAAGAGGAACCGGAAGAAGAGGAACCGGAAGAAGAGGAATCGGAAGAAGAAGAGGTTCCGAAAGAGAAAATATTAGGAATCACAGAAAAACAGATAAATAAAAGAAAATTCTCAACCAATGGACCAAAGTTAAAAATGGTCAATGGTGTTTCCGCCGAGGAAGCAAAATATTGGGAAAATTACCAATTTTCTGATGAACCGGATCCCGATGAGGATTCCGATGATGTTATAGAAATTACCCCGACCCAATTTGAAAAAGCAAAAGAAAACAATAAGGGAAAAGGCATCAAAATAGAAAAATCTAATTCCAACCCCGATGAACTTTATGTTAACATGAAATATCCCGATGGGAAATACCATCAACACCCGTATTTCTTAAGTTTTAACTATAACCTGGGGACATCTAAGCCCCCAGGTTTTTCTAAACCATTTGTGAAAACAACGGCTCATATTAGAGGAACACCATATATCCCTAGAAAATTAGCGAAACGAACCAAGTCCGAAGAGGAAGAAACAAGTGAGTCGGAATGAAGAGTAGTAATCATGTTGTGTAATATATGTATTATAGTGTGCTTGTACTTCGATGATATATGTAAAAATTGCTTGTATTGTTTGTTAATTATCTTTTAAAAATCTAATCCTGGTCTATTTTACAGTATAAAACACACAATGGACGTTAAGGATAGACAACCAAAAATTTTAGAAGACCTACCAGGGGATATGATTGATGAAATCTTGTTTAGAGTCGGTCAAAATTCATCGGCACAATTATTTACGGCAAAATTAGTTTGTCGAACATTTGAAAGACGTTCCAATCATGCCTTAGTTTATAAAAAGCTTTCCTTTGAAAGATGGGGTATATCACATTGGGAAGACTTTAAGTTACACCGTGTTTTCTTTAAGGCATTAAATGCGGGAAACCCAGATGCAATTTTACGCTACGGGTTGAGCACCTATTTTTGTAGTGGCCCGAACTTTTTCATGATTATATATATTAAATGAAATTAATATTTACATGATTAAGTGTTTTCAACATGTTAAACAATCAAACTTGTTAGAACTTGATTAATTAAAATGAGTTTCGTGTAGACAATTGACCACCCAAGTTGACCGATGATTCACGAACGTTAAAACATGTAACAACTATATGATATATATATATATATATATATATATATATATATATATATATATATATATATATATATATATATATATATATATATATATATATATATATATATAGTTAACATGATATTATGATAAGTAAGTATCTCATTAGGTATTTTAACAATGAGTTATATACATAAAAATGAGACTATTGAATAAAGAAACTCGAAATGATATATATAACGATTATCGTTATAACAACGTTTAATTAAAATAAATACATATGTATTGAATTAAGATATGAACACACTATGTTTAACATGATAAAATTATAACTAATTATATCATTAAGTGTATTAACAATGAACTACATATGTGAAAACAAGACTACTAACTTAAGGATTTCGAAACGAGACATATATGTAACGATTATCTTTGTAACGACATTTAAATGTATATATATCATATAAAGATATATTAATACATCATAATATCATGATAATGTAATAATTTAATATCTCATTAGATATAATAAACAATGGGTTAACAACATTAACAAGACCGTTAACTTAAAAGTTTCAAAACAACACTTACATGTAACGACTAACGATGACTTAACGACTCAGTTAAAATGTATATACATGTAGTGTTTTAATATGTATTTATACACTTTTGAAAGACTTCAAGACATATATCAAAGAACTTCTACTTAACAAAAATGCTTACAATTACGTCCTCATTCGTTTTCATCAACAATTCTACTCGTATGCACTCGTATTTGTACTCGTACAATACACAGCTTCTAAATGTATTTACTATTGGTATATACACTCCAATGATCAGCTCTTAGTAGCCCTCATTTAGTCAACAAACATGTGGAACTAACCATTTGGCAACTAGCATGAAATATCTCACAAAATTACAAACTAATGTGACCTTAAATGAAGACCTAGTTCACGTTTTTCATCATCATCATTATCAATTTCATTTTTCAACATTCATGCACCAAACACATCTCTCTTTTGTTCTCTCTTGATGTTCTAAGTGTTCTTCATCATTTCCTTCATCATATACATCAATCTAGCTCATAAATTCTAACCTATATCAACTTATAAAACAACTACTCAAGAAAACTTCAAGAACACTTTCATGTTTGCAAGTCTACTTCCAAGCTTTCTAATCCATTCCAAGTAATCATCTAAGCTCAAGAAATATTTTTTATTTATAGTAAGATATCTTTCTAATACAAGGTAATATTCATATTCAAACTTTGATTCAATTTCTATAACTATAACAATCTTATTTCGAGTGAAAATCTTACTTGAACTTGTTCTCGTGTCATGATTTTGTTTCAAGAACTTTCAAGCCATTAAAGGATCCTTTGAAGCTAGATCTATTTTTCTCATTTCCAGTAGGTTTATCCACAAAACTTGAGGTAGTAATGATGTTCATAACATCATTCGAATCTTATATATAAAACTATCTTATTCGAAGATTTAAACTTGTAATCACTAGAACATAGTTTAGTTAATTCTAAACTTGTTCGCAAACAAAAATAAATCCTTCTAACTTGACTTTTAAAATCAACTATACACATGTTCTATATCTATATGATATGCTAACTTAATGATTTAAAACAGGAAAACACGAAAAACACCGTAAAACCGGACATACGCCGTCGTAGTAACACCGCAGGCTGTTTTGGGATAGTTAATTAAAAACTATGATAAACTTTGATTTAAAAGTTGTTCTTCTGGGAAAATGATTTTTCTGATGAACATGAAACTATATCCAAAAATCATGATTAAACTCAAAGTGGAAGTATGTTTTTCAAAAAGGTCATCAAGACGTCGTTCTTTCGACTGAAATGACTACCTCTTACAATATTGACTTGTAACCTGTATTTCTGACTATAAACTTATACTTTTTCTATTTAGTTTCATATTTTTCAGTTCATTATGAAACCATAGCAACTTGAATCACTCAAAACGGATTTAAAACGAAGAAATTATGGGTAAAACAAGATTGGATAATTTTGCTTGTTGTAGCTACGTAAAATTTGTAACAAATCTATACAAATCATAACTTAACCAACTTATATTGTATTATACATGTATTCTAACATATATTATGTAATCTTGGGATACCATAGAGACGAATACAATGTTTTGACATATCATATCGACCCATCTATATATATATTTCGGAACAACCATAGACACTCTATATGCAGTAATGATTGAGTTAGCTATACAGGGTTGAGGTTGATTCCAAAATAATATATATACTTTGAGTTGTGATCGAGCCTGAGACTTGTAGACACTGGGTCGTGGATTGATTCGAGATAATATATATTACTTTATTTCTGTACATCTAACTCTGGACAACTAGTTGTAGGTTACTAACGAGGACTGCTGACTTAACAAACTCAAATCATTAAAACGTAATAAAAATGTTGTAAATATATTTTGAACATACTTTGGTATATATGTACATATTTGTTATAGGTTCGTGAATCGACCGTGGCCAAGTCTTACTTCACGACGAAGTAAAAATCTGTGAAAGTGAGTTATAGTCCCACTTTTAAAATCTAATATTTTTGGGGATGAGAATACATGCAGCTTTATAAATGTTTTACAAAATAAACACAAGTACGTGAAACTACTTTATATGGTTGAATTATCGAAGCTAAATATGCCCTTTTTTGCTTGGTAACCTAAGAATTAGTAAACCAGTCTACTAATTGACGTGAATCCTAAAGATACATCTATTGGGCCCAACAAACCCCATCCATTGTAGCGGATGCTTTAGTACTTCGAGTTTTTATATCATGTCCAATGGATGTCCCGGAATGATGGGGATATTCTTATATGCATCTTGTTAATGTCGGTTACCAGGTGTTCACCATATGAATGATTTTTATCTCTATGTATGGGATGATGTTTACGAAAAATGGAAATATGAAATCTTGTGGTCTATTATTACGATTGATAAATATATCGGTTAAACCTATAACTCACCAACATTTTTGTTGACGTTTTAAGCATGTTTATTCTTAGGTAATTGTTAAGAGCTTCCGCTATTGCATACTAAATTAAGGACTATATTTGGAGTCCATGCTTGTATAATATTGTTTGAAAACTGCATTCGAAGACATTTATTGTTGTGTAATATTATTGTAAACCATTATGTAATGGTCGTGTGAGAACGCTATATTTTGATTATCATTATTTGATAATCGTCGTAATATTTTAAACCTTTATCGATAAAATAAAGGATTGGTTGTTTTAAAAATCGAATGCAGTCTTTGAAAAATGTCTCATATAGAGGTCAAAACCTCGCAACGAAATCAATTAATATGGAACGTTTATAATCAATATGAACGGGACATTTTAATTTTGACTCCACATATCCCAACATAGGACTTCGTTATTTAGAAAGAGCTTCAAACATGCAACATAAAGAAGCATGTTATGTTTACGGGTTAGTGATGTTCGCTTCTCACCAAATTGAGAAAAAGAACATCGGATTGCAACTGTTAAATAAAACATTCCCACAAGTGACGGATTCAGTAGTTGAGGTGAGAAATAAGGTTTTTAGATTATTACGGGGCTTTGGGCATTACGTAACCCTCGTCCTTTTGACGACGTTACAACATGCTGTCTAGCTAACGACCACAGAAGTTATTTTCCACACGACCAAGGATGGTAAATAATACTAGTAAAACCCGAATGCATGACTTGTTTCTGGACCTATGAATTACGTGTCTTTATTGTCTTTGCTGAACGACTTGCGTTTAACTAGAATTGACTTCACAACTGCCTTGTATCAAAGTTATTGTGTGCTATATTTCATGCTATATGTAAAATAACGGTATTGTAAGTTTGTAAAATATTGTATAATAGTTTGAACGCGAAATATTATTGTAATCAGTTTTTCATATAGAATTGTAGTAGTTGAATTGTATATTAGCTACTAAGTATGAACTTAACGGGTAGGTACTACCCGAATGGAAAATTATAAAAGGCTAATATGAAGAAAAAGCTTTTAAAAATAAGTTCATATTATGCTACGAAATACTATTGACTACTCATAATATTCTATACGATTAACTTAATTATTTTGGCTATTTTTGAAGGAAATGGAACCGACTACTCGTCAGAACTTGAACATGAGCGAGTAAGACTTCTGTGTTTTACTTGCAGCAAACATAGCAGCAGTGTAGGCCGCAATGCAAAATAACAACAATAACTCTGGATCTATCAGTGGAACTAATTCCACAAGAAATCGTGTGGGATGTTCCTACAAAGAGTTCACTGCTTGTAAACCTCTGGAATTCAATGGAACCCGAGGGTCCAATCGGATTAAAACGGTGGAACGAGAAGGTCGAATCGGTGTTTGCCAGAAGTAAGTGCACTGAAGAAGACAAAGTAAAGTATGCTACACATACCTTCACAGGTACTGCATTAACATGGTGGAACACCTATTTCGAGCAGGTGGGACAAGATGCTACTTACACACTACTGTGGTCAGCATTCAAGCACTTGATGAACGAACAGTACCGTCCCAGAAACGAGGTCAATAAGCTCAAAGTAGAGCTTAGAGGATTACGAACGCAAGGTTTCGACATTACCACGTACGAACAATGATTCACAGAGTTGTGCCTATTGTGTCCAAGAGCGTTCGAAGATGAAGAAGAGAAGATCGATGCATTTGTAAAAGGGTTACCAGAAAGGATTCAAGAAGATGTGGCTTCACAAGACCCCGCCTCCATATAAAAGGCAAGTCGAATGGCTCACAAACTCATAAATCTGATTGAGGGAAGGATTAAAGAATAGGAGGCTGTAGAAGCCAACACGAAACAAGTCAAGAGAAAGAGGGAAGAAAACAGTGACAAAAGTCACCAACACAACAACAGTAACGATCACCTCAACAATCATCACAACAATAATCACAGATTCAATCGCACCATTTATCGCAACAAAAAACGCCCCAACAACAATAATAACCACTACAACAACCATCTCAACAAAAATTTCAACCGCAACAACAACCCCAACAGTAGCAACAACAAAAACAAGAGGCAGAAAAATTGATGCCTAAGGTGTGAGAAATATCATTCGAATGACTTTTGTAGGTAGTTATGCACCAAATGCAATAGAACGAGTCACAGTGCTACAAAGTTTGAAGTCTACGGACCAGCCGATAACAGAAATAAAGGAACGTATAACGCCGAAACAAGTATTGCCAACGTTACATGTTTCGGATGTGGGAAGAAGGGTCATTACAGAAATACGTGTCCAAACTCGGGGAATAATAATGGTCAAGGCCGAGGAAGAGTCTTCAACATAAATACGGTTGAAGCACAGGAAGACCCGGAGCTTGTTACGGGTACGTTCCTTATTGATGAAAAACCTGCTTATGTTTTATTTGATTCGGGTGCGGATAGAAGCTATATGAGTAGAGATTTTTGTGCTAAATTAAGTTATCCATTGACGCCTTTGGATAATAAATTTTTACTCGAATTGGCAAACGGTAAATTAATTACAGCAGATAAAATATGTCGGAACAGAGAAATTAAACTGGTTAGCGAAACGTTTAAGATTGATTTGATACCAGTAGAGTTAGGGAGTTTTGATGTGATAATTGGCATGGACTGGTTGAAAAAGGTGAAAGCAGAAATCGTTTGTTACAAAAATGCGATTCGCATTATGCGCGAAAAGAGAAAACCCTTAATGGTGTACGGAGAAAAGAGCAACGCGAAGTTAAATCTTATTAGTAACCTGAAGGCGCAATAACTAATAAGAAAAGGTTGCTATGCCGTTCTAGTACACATCAAGAAAATAAAAACCGAAGAGAAGAACATCAATGATGTTCCCGTCGCAAAAGAATTTCCCGATGTATTTCTGAAAGAATTACCGGGACTACCTTCACACCGATCTGTGGAATTTCAAATAGATCTTATACTAGGAGCTGCACCAATAGCTCGTGCTCCATACAGACTCGCACCCAGTGAAATGAAGGAATTACAAAGTCAACTACAAGAACTTTTAGAACGTGGTTTTATTCGACCAAGCACATCACCATGGGGAGCTCCTGTCTTGTTTGTCAGAAAGAAGGATGGTACATTCAGGTTGTGTATCGACTACCGAGAGTTGAACAAACTTACTATCAAGAACCGTTACCCACTACCACGAATCGATGACTTATTTGATCAACTACAAGGATCGTCGGTTTATTCGAAGATCGATTTACGTTCCGGGTATCATCAAATGCGGGTGAAGGAGGATGATATTCTAAAGACTGCTTTTAGGACGCGTTACGGTCATTATGAGTTTATGGTTATGCCGTTTGGATTGACTAACGCACCAGCTGTGCTCATGGACCTCATGAACCGAGTGTGTGGACCACATCTTGACAAGTTCGTCATTGTTTTCATCGATGACATCCTTATTTACTCAAAGAATGATCAAGAGCACGGAGAACATTTGAGAAAAGTGTTAGAATTGTTGAGGAAAGAAAAATTGTACGCTAAGTTTTCAAAGTGTGCATTTTGGTTGAAAGAAGTTCAATTCCTCGGTCACGTAGTAAATAAGGAAGGTATTCAGGTGGATCCGTCAAAGATTGAAACCGTTGAAAACTGGGAGACCCCGAAAACTCCGAAGCATATACGCCAATTTTTAGGATTGGCTGGTTACTACAGAAGATTCATCCAAGATTTTTCCAAATTAGCAAAACCTTTGACTGCATTAACGCATAAAGGGAATAAATTTGAATGGAAGGATGAGCAAGAGAAAGCATTTCAATTGTTGAAGAAAAACTTAACTACGTCACCTATATTATCATTGCCTGAAGGGAATGATGATTTTGTGATTTATTGTGATGCTTCAAAGCAAGGTCTCGGTTGTGTATTAATGCAACGAACAAAGGTAATTGCTTTTGCGTCCAGACAATTGAAGATCCACGAACAAAATTATACGACTCACGATTTGGAATTGGGCGCTGTTATTTTTGCATTAAAGACTTGGAGGCACTATTTATAAGGGGTCAAAAGTATTATATATACCGACCACAAAAGTCTCCAACATATATTTAATCAGAAACAACTAAACATGAGGCAGTGTAGGTGGATTGAGTTGTTGAATGATTACGAATTTGAGATTCGTTACCATCCGGGTTCGTAGAGGTTCGATGGAATGCTCGTAGATGACCCGAGTTCACCTGGGAATGAGAAGATCAGATGAAGAAGAAATACCCGCATTTATTTCCAGAAGATACGTCAACACCTCCAACTGCTTAAAATTTCGGGACGAAATTTATTTAACTGGTAGGTACTGTAGTGACCCGAACTTTTCCATGTTTATATATATATATATATATATATATATATATATATATATATATATTAAATGAAATTGTTATTTACATGATTAAGTGTTTCCAACATATTAAGCAATCAAACTTGTTAAGACTTGATTAATTGAAATAGGTTTCATATAGACAATTGACCACCCAAGTTGACCGGTGATTCACGAACGTTAAAACTTGTAAAAACTATATGATGACATATATATGGTTATATATATAGTTAACATGATATTATGATAAGTAAACATATCATTAAGTATATTAATAATGAACTACATATGTAAAAACAAGACTACTAACTTAATGATTTTGAAACGAGACATATATGTAACGATTATCGTTGTAACGACATTTAATGTATATATATATATATCATATTAAGAGATATTTGTACATCATAATATCATGATAATATAATAATTTAAAATCTCATCTGATATTATAAACATTGGGTTAACAACATTTAACAAGATCGTTAACCTAAAGGTTTCAAAACAACCCTTACATGTAACGACTAACGATGACTTAACGACTCAGTTAAAATGTATATACATGTAGTGTTTTAATATGTATTCATACACTTTTGAAAGACTTCAAGACACTTATCAAAATACTTCTACTTAACAAAAATACTTACAATTACATCCTCGTTCAGTTTCATCAACAATTCTACTCGTATGCACCCGTATTCGTACTCGTACAATACACAGCTTTTAGATGTATGTACTATTGGTATATACACTCCAATGATCAGCTCTTAGCAGCCCATGTGAGTCACCTAACACATTTGGGAACCATCATTTGGCAACTAGCATGAAATATCTCATAAAATTACAAAAATATGAGTAATCATTCATGACTTATTTACATGAAAACAAAAGTACATATCCTTTATATCTAATCCATACACCAACGACCAAAAACACCTAAAAACACTTTAATTCTTCAATTTTATTCATCTAATTAATCTCTCTTAAGTTCTATCTTCAAGTTCTAAGTGTTCTTCATAAATTCTACAAGTTCTAGTTTCATAAAATCAAGAATAATTCCAAGTTTGCTAGCTTACTTCCAATCTTGTAGAGTGATCATCCAACCTCAAGAAATCTTTCTTATTTACAGTAAGATATATTTCTAATACAAGGTAATACTCATATTCAAACTTTGATTCAATTTCTATAACTATAACAATCTTATTTCGAGTGAAAATCTTACTTGAACTGTTTTCGTGTCATGATTCTGCTTCAAGAACTTTCAAGCCATCCAAGGATCCTTTGAAGCTAGATCCATTTTTCTCATTTCCAGTAGCTTTATCCAGAAAACTTGAGGTAGTAATGATGTTCATAACATCATTCGATTCATACATATAAAGCTATCTTATTCGAAGGTTTAAACTTGTAATCACTAGAACATAGTTTAGTTAATTCTAAACTTGTTCACAAACAAAAGTTAATCCTTCTAACTTGACTTTTAAAATCAACTAAACACATGTTCTATATCTATATGATATGCTAACTTAATGATTTAAAACATGGAAACACGAAAAACACCGTAAAACTGGATTTACGCCGTCGTAGTAACACCGCTGGCTGTTTTGGGTTAGTTAATTAAAAACTATGATAAACTTTTATTTAAAAGTTGTTATTCAGGGAAAATGATTTTTCTTATGAACATGAAACTATATCCAAAAATCATGGTAAAACTCAAAGTGGAAGTATGTTTTCTAAAATGGTCATCTAGACGTCGTTCTTTCGACTAAAATGACTACCTTTACAAAAACGACTTGTAACTTATATTTCTGACTATAAACCTATATTTTTTCTATTTAGATTCATAAAATAGAGTTCAATATGAAACCATAGCAATTTGATTCACTCAAAATGGATTTAAAATGAAGAAATTATGAGTAAAACAAGATTGGATAATTTTTCTTGTTGTAGCAACGTGAAAATTGGTAATAAATCTATATTAATCATATCCTAGCTAACTTATATTGTATTATACATGTATTCTAATATATTATGTAATCTTGGGATACCATAGACACGTATGCAAATGTTTTGACATATCATATCGACCCATGTGTATATATTATTTGGAACAACCATAGACACTCTATATGCAGTAATGTGGGAGTTAGCTATACAGGGTTGAGGTTGATTCCAAAAATATATATACTTTGAGTTGTGATCTAGCCTGAGACATGTATACACTGGGTCGTGGATTGATTCAAGATAATATATATCAATTTTTTTCTGTACATCTAACGTTGGACAACTAGTTGTAGGTTACTAACGAGGACAGCTGACTTAATAAACTTAAAACATCAAAATGTATTAAAAGTGTTGTAAATATATTTTGAATATACTTTGATATATATGTACATATTTGTTATAGGTTCTTGAATCGACCAGTGGCCAAGTCTTACTTCCCGACGAAGTAAAAATCTGTGAAAGTGAGTTATAGTCCCACTTTTAAAATCTAATATTTTTGGGATGAGAATACATGCAGGTTTTATAAATGATTTACAAAATAGACACAAGTACGTGAAACTACATTCTATGTTTGAATTATCGAAATCGAAAATGCCCCTTTTTATTAAGTCTGGTAATCTAAGAATTAGGGAACAGACACCCTAATTGACGCGAATCCTAAAGATAGATCTATTGGGCCTAACAAACCCCATCCAAAGTACCGGATGCTTTAGTACTTCGAAATTTATATCATATCCGAAGGGTGTCCCGGAATGATGGGGATATTCTTATATATGCATCTTGTTAATGTCGGTTACCAGGTGTTCACCATATGAATGATTTTTATCTCTATGTATGGGATGTATATTGAAATATGAAATCTTGTGGTCTATTGTTACGATTTGATATATATAGGTTAAACCTATAACTCACCAACATTTTTGTTGACGTTTAAAGCATGTTTATTCTCAGGTGAATATTAAGAGCTTCCACTGTTGCATACTAAAATAAGGACAAGATTTAGAGTCCATGTTTGTATGATATTATGTAAAAACTGCATTCAAGAAACATATGTCGATGTAATATATTTCTATTGTAAACCATTATGTAATGGTCGTGTGTAAACAGTATATTTTAGATTATCATTATTTGATAATCTACGTAATGTTTTTGAAACCTTTATTGATAAATAAAGGTTATGGTTATTTTAAAAATGAATGCAGTCTTTGAAAAACGTCTCATATAGAGGTCAAAACCTCGCAACGAAATCAATTAATATGGAACGTTTATAATCAATATGAACGGGACATTTCAGTTGGTATCCGAGCGTTGGTCTTAGAGAACCAGAATTTTGAATTAGTGTGTCTTATCGAGTTTATTAGGATGCATTAGTGAGTCTGGACTTCGACCGTGTTTACTTGAAAAATGATTGCTTAACAAATTTTGTTGGAAACTATATATTTTTAACATGTGAATATTATGTGATATATTAATCTCTTAACGCGTTTGATATTATGTGATAGATGTCTACCTCTAGAACAAGTCTCATTGACTCACCTAATAATAATGAAGAGTCAAATGTAAATTGGAATGATACGTGGACTGATTCACAAGTTCCCGAAGAGGAACCGGAAGAAGAGTCAGAACCGGAAGAAGAATCGGAACCGGAAGAAGAAATAGAACCAGTGGGGGAAATAATAAAACGGTTAAGTAGAAGAAAATCCTCAACTAACCGACCAAAGTTAATTATGGTCAATGGTGTTTCCGCCAAGGAAGTAAAGTATTGGGAGGATTACCAATTCTCCGATGAATCGGATCCCGACAAGGATTCCGATGATGTTATAGAAATTACCCCAACACAATTTAATAAGGCAAAAGAGAACAATAAGGGAAAGGGCATAAAAATAGAGAAATTTGATTCCAAACCCGATGAACTTTATATGTATCGTCAACACCCGTATTTCTTAAGTTGTGACAATAACCCGGGAACCTCTAAACCACCAGGTTTTTCTAAACCAATGTGAAAAACGACGGCTCGTATTAGGGGAACATCATATATCCCTAGAAACTTGGCAAAACGAACCAAAACTGAAGAAGAATAAACGAGCGAGTCGGAATAAGATAGTTGTATTCGTGTGGTGTAATATATGTAACATAGTGTGCTTATGCTTTATGATATATGTAAAAATTGCTTGTATTAATAAGTATTTTTTTTATGAATCTAACTCTTGTCTATTTTACAGTATAAAAACACAAAATGGATAGACAACCCAATATTTTAAGAGACCTACCCGGAGACATGATTGATGAAATCTTGTCTAGAGTCGGTCAGAATTCTTCGGCACAACTATTTAAGGCGAGATCAGTTTGTAAGACATTCGAAGAACGTTCCAAGAATGCCTTGGTTTATAAAAGGCTTTCGTTCGAAAGATGGGGGATATCACATTGGGAAATCCATAAGTTACGATGTGTTTACTTTGACGCATATATTGCGGGGAACCCAAATGCTATTTTACGCAATGGGTTAAGAAATTATTTTGACTCAATATATCTGAATATTGGACTTCGTGATTTAGAAAAAGCGGCTAACATGCAACATAAAGAAGCATGTTATGCTTACGGATTAGTAATGTTCGCTTCTCACCATAGTGAGAACAAGAACATCGGGCTACAACTATTAAACAAAACATTCCTACAAGTGACGGAGTCGGTAATTGGGTAAGAAATGAGGTTTTTAGGTTATTACGAGACTGTTGGTCATTACGTAACCTTCATCCTTTTGATGACGTTACAACACATTGTCTTACTATCGGTCACAACAGTTATGTTCCACAAAACCAAGGATGGGAAGTGGTATTAGTAAAACCAGAATGCATGACTTGTTTTTGGACGTATGAATTACGTGTCTTTATTACCTTTGCTGAACGCCTTATTTATTAACTAGAATTATCTTCGCAACTACTTTGTATCAAAGTTTTATGTGCTATATTTCATGCTATATGTAAAAAAAAAAAGCGGTATTGTAAGTTTGAAAGTTATTGTATAAAGGTTTGAATATGATATTTTTTTTGTGTGATTAGTTTTTCATATAGAATTGTAGTAGTTGAAATAGTATGTTAGCTACTAAGTATGAACTTAACGGGTAGGTACTACCCGAATTAAAGAGTATAAAACGCTAATATGAAGAAAGAGCTTTTATAAATAAGTTCATATTACGCTACGAAATACTATTGACTACTCTTGATATTCTATATGATTAACTCGTTTCATTTGACTATTTTGAAGGAAATGGCACTGACTACTCGACACACCTTGAATATGAGCGAAGAGGAATTTCGTGCCTTTCTTGCTTCAAACATAGCCGCAGTACAGGCTGCGCTACATACCAACAATAACCTTGGATCTAGCAGTACAAGAAATCGTGTAGGATGCACCTACAAAGAATTCACTGCCTGCAAACCTTTGGAATTTGATGGAACCGAAGGACTGATCGGATTGAAACGGTGGACCGAGAAGGTCGAATCGGTGTTTGCCATAAGTAAGCGTACTGAAGAGGACAAAGTGAAGTACGCTATGCATACCTTCACAGGTTCTGCGTAAACATGGTGGAATACCTATCTAGAGCAAGTGGGACAAGATGATGCTTACGCACTACCATGGTCAGCATTCAAGCACTTGATGAACGAGAAGTACCGTCCAAGAACCGAGGTCAATAAGCTCAAGACAGAACTTAGAGGGTTACGAACCCAAGGATTTGATATTACCACGTACGAAAGATGATTCACAGAATTATGCCTATTGTGTCCGGGAGCATTCGAAGATGAGGAAGAGAAGATCGACGCGTTTGTGAAAGGATTACCGGAAAGAATTCAAGAAGATATAAGTTCACACGAGCCCGTCTCCATACAACAGGCATGTAGAATGGCTCACAAACTAGTGAACCAGATTGAGGAAAGAATTAAAGAACAGACTGCTGAAGAGGCCAATGTGAAGCAAGTCAAAAGAAAGTGGGAGGAAAACAGTGATAAGAATCACCAATACAACAACAACAGCAATTACAACAATAATCGCAACAACTATCCCAACAATCGCAATATCAATCGCAACTACAACAAACGGCCCAACAACAACAACAACAACAACAACAACAGCAACTACAACAATCATCCCAACAACAATAATAACTGCAACAACAACAACAATCAGAAGCAGCTATGCCAAAGGTGTGAAAAGTATCACTCGGGGTTCTGCACCAAATTTTGCAACAAGTGTAAAAGAAATGGTCATAGCGCGGCGAAGTGTGAGGTCTACGGACCAGGGGTTAACAGAACGAAAGGAACAAATGGTGTCAGAACGAGTAATGGCGGAGCAAGTAGTGTCGGAGAAAGTTATGCCAATGTAGTTTGTTATAAATGTGGAAAACCGGGCCACATTATTAGAAATTGCCCGAACTAGGAGAACACGAATGGACAAGGCCACGAAAGAGTTTTCAATATTAATGCGGCAGAGGCACAGGAAGACCCGGAGCTTGTTACGGGTACGTTTCTTATTGACAATAAATCTGCTTACGTTTTATTTGATTCGGGTGCGGATAGAAGCTATATGAGTTGAGATTTTTGTGCTAAATTAAGTTGTCCATTGACGCCTTTGGATAGTAAATTTTTACTCGAATTACCAAATGGTAAATTAATTTCAGCAGATAATATATGTCGGAATCGAGAAATTAAACTGGTTAGCGAAACATTTAAGATTGACTTGATACCAGTAGAGTTAGGGAGTTTTGATGTGATAATCGGTATGGACTGGTTGAAAGAAGTGAAAGCAGAGATCATTTGTTACAAAAATGCAATTTGCATTATACGAGAAAAAGGAAAACCCTTAATGGTGTACGGAGAAAAGGGCAACACGAAGCTACATCTTATTAGTAATTTGAAGGCATAAAAACTAATAAGAAAAGGTTGCTATGCTGTTCTAGCACACGTCGAGAAAGTACAAACTGAAGAAAAGAGCATCAATGATGTTTCCGTCGCAAAAGAATTTCCCGATGTGTTTTCGAAAGAATTACCGGGATTACCCCCACACCGATCCGTTGAATTTCAAATAGATCTTGTACCAGGAGCTGCACCAATAGCTCATGCTCCTTACAGACTCGCACCCAACGAGATGAAAGAACTGCAAAGCCAATTACAAGAACTTTTAGAGCGTGGTTTCATTCGACCAAGCACATCACCGTGGGGAGCTCCTGTTTTGTTTGTCAAGAAGAAAGATGGTACATTCAGGTTGTGTATCGACTACCGAGAGTTGAACAAACTTATCATCAAGAAACGCTACCCACTACCGAGAATCGACGACTTATTTGATCAAATACAAGGCTCGTCTGTTTATTCAAAGATTGACTTACGTTCCTGGTATCATCAAATGCGGGTAAAAGAAGATGATATTCCAAAGACTGCTTTCAGAACACGTTACGGTCATTACGAGTTTATGGTCATGCCATTTGGTTTAACTAATGCACCAGGTGTGTTCATGGACCTTATGAACCGAGTGTGTGGACCATACCTTGACAAGTTTGTCATTGTTTTCATTGATGACATACTTATTTACTCAAAGAATGACCAAGAACACGGTGAACATTTGAGAAAGGTGTTAGAAGTATTGAGGAAGGAAGAATTGTACGCTAAGTTTTCAAAGTGTGCATTTTGGTTGGAAGAAGTTCAATTCCTCGGTCACATAGTGAACAAAAAAGGTATTAAGGTGGATCCGGCAAAGATAGAAACTGTTGAAAAGTGGAAAACCCCGAAAACTCCGAAACACATACGCCAGTTTTTAGGACTAGCTGGTTACTACAGAAGGTTCATCCAAGACTTTTCCAGAATAGCAAAACCCTTGACTGCATTAACGCATAAAGGGAAGAAATTTGAATGGAAGGATGTACAAGAGAAAGTGTTTCAGTTATTGAAGAAAAAGCTAACTACGACACCTATATTGTCATTGCCTGAAGGGAATGATGATTTTGTGATTAATTGTGACGCATCAAAGCAAGGTCTCGGTTGTGTATTAATGCAACGAACGAAGGTGATTGCTTATGCGTCTAGACAATTGAAGATTCACGAACAAAATTATACGACGCATGATTTGGAATTAGGCGCAGTTGTTTTTGCATTAAAGACTTGGAGGCACTACTTATATGGGGTCAAAAGTATTATATATACCGACCACAAAAGTCTTCAACACATATTTAATCAGAAACAACTGAATATGAGGCAGCGTAGGTGGATTGAATTATTGAATGATTAGGACTTTGAGATTCGTTACCACCCGGGGAAGGCAAATTTGGTAGCCGGCGCCTTGAGCAGGAAGGACAGAGAACCCATTCGAGTAAAATATATGAATATAATGATTCACAATAACCTTACTACTCAAATAAAGGAGGCGCAACAAGGAGTTTTAAAAGAGGGAAATTTAAAGGATGAAATACCCAAAGGATCGGAGAAGCATCTTAATATTCGGGAAGACGGAACCTGGTATAGGGCTGAAAGGATTTGGGTACCAAAATTTGGAGATATGAGAGAAATGGTACTTAGAGAAGCTCATAAAACCAGATACTCAATACATCCTGGAACGGGGAAGATGTACAAGGATCTCAAGAAATATTTTTGGTGGCCAGGTATGAAAGCCGATGTTGCTAAATACGTAGGAGAATGTTTGACGTGTTCTAAGGTCAAAGCTGAGCATCAGAAACCATCAGGTCTACTTCAACAACCCGAAATCCCGGAATGGAAATGGGAAAACATTACCATGGATTTCATCACTAAATTGCCAAGGACTGCAAGTGGCTTTGATACTATTTGGGTAATAGTTGATCGTCTCACCAAATCAGCACACTTCCTGCCAATAAGAGAAGATGACAAGATGGAGAAGTTAGCACGACTGTATTTGAAGGAAGTCGTCTCCAGACATGGAATACCAATCTCTATTATCTCTGATAGGGATGGCAGATTTATTTCAAGATTCTGGCAGACATTACCGCAAGCATTAGGAACTCGTCTAGACATGAGTACTGCCTATCATCTACAAACTGATGGGCAGAGCGAAAGGACGATACAAATGCTTGAAGACATGCTACGAGCATGTGTTATTAATTTCGGAAACAGTTGGGATCGACATCTACCGTTAGTAGAATTTTCCTACAACAACAGCTACCATTCAAGCATTGAGATGGCGCCGTTTGAAGCACTTTATGGTAGAAAGTGCAGGTCTCTGATTTGTTGGAGTGAAGTGGGGGATAGACAGATTACGGGTCCGGAGATAATACAAGAAACTACCGAGAAGATCATCCAAATTCAACAATGGTTGAAAACCGCCCAAAGTCGATAAAAGAGCTACGCTGACAGTAAAAGAAAAGATATAGAATTTGAAATTGGAGAGATGGTCATGCTTAAAGTTGCACCTTGGAAAGGTGTTGTTCGATTTGGTAAATGAGTGAAATTAAATCCAAGGTATATCGGACCATTCAAGATTATTGATCGTGTCGGACCAGTAGCTTACCGACTTGAGTTACCTCAACAACTCGCGGCTGTACATAACACTTTCCACGTCTCGAATTTGAAGAAATGTTTTGCTAAAGAAGATCTCACAATTCCGTTAGATGAAATCCAAATCAACGAAAACTTCAATTCATCGAAGAACCCGTCGAAATAATGGATCGTGAGGTTAAAAGACTTAAGCAAAACAAGATACCAATTGTTAAGGTTCGATGGAATGCTCGTAGAGGACCCGAGTTCACCTGGGAACGAGAAGATCAGATGAAGAAGAAATACCCACATTTATTTCCAGAAGATACGTCAACACCTCCAACTGCTTAAAATTTCGGGACGAAATTTATTTAACTGGTAGGTACTGTAGTGACCCGAACTTTTCCATGTTTATATATATATTAAATGAAATTGTTATTTACATGATTAAGTGTTTCCAACATATTAAGCAATCAAACTTGTTAAGACTTGATTAATTGAAATAGGTTTCATATAGACAATTTACCACCCAAGTTGACCGGTGATTCACGAACGTTAAAAATTGTAAAAACTATATGATGACATATATATGGTTATATATATAGTTAACATGATATTATGATAAGTAAACATATCATTAAGTATATTAATAATGAACTACATATGTAAAAACAAGACTACTAACTTAATGATTTTGAAACGAGACATATATGTAACGATTATCGTTGTAACGACATTTAATGTATATATATCATATTAAGAGATATTTGTACATCATAATATCATGATAATATAATAATTTAAAATCTCATTTGATATTATAAACATTGGGTTAACAACATTTAACAAGATCGTTAACCTAAAGGTTTCAAAACAACACTTACATGTAACGACTATCGATGACTTGACGACTCAGTTAAAATGTATATACATGTAGTGTTTTAATATGTATTCATACACTTTTGAAAGACTTCAAGACACTTATCAAAATACTTCTACTTAACAAAAATGCTTACAATTACATCCTCGTTCAGTTTCATCAACAATTGTACTCGTATGCACCCGTATTCGTACTCGTACAATACACAGCTTTTAGATGTATGTACTATTGGTATATACACTCTAATGATCAGCTCTTAGCAGCCCATGTGAGTCACCTAACACATGTGGAAACCATCATTTGGCAACTAGCATGAAATATCTCATAAAATTACAAAAATATGAGTAATCATTCATGACTTATTTACATGAAAACAAAATTACATATCCTTTATATCAAATCCATACACCAACGACCAAAAACACCTACAAACACTTTCATTCTTCAATTTTCTTCATCTAATTGATCTCTCTTAAGTTCTATCTTCAAGTTCTAAGTGTTCTTCATAAATTCTACAAGTTCTAGTTTCATAAAATCAAGAATACTTCCAAGTTTGCTAGCTTACTTCCAATCTTGTAGAGTGATCATCCAACCTCAAGAAATCTTTCTTATTTATAGTAAGATATCTTTCTAATACAAGGTAATACTCATATTCAAACTTTGATTCAATTTCTATAACTATAACAATCTTATTTCGAGTGAAAATCTTACTTGAACTGTTTTCGTGTCATGATTCTGCTTCAAGAACTTTCAAGCCATCCAAGGATCCTTTGAAGCTAGATCCATTTTTCTCATTTCCAGTAGCTTTATCCAGAAAACTTGAGGTAGTAATGATGTTCATAACATCATTCGATTCATACATATAAAGCTATCTTATTCGAAGGTTTAAACTTTTAATCACTAGAACATAGTTTAGTTAATTCTAAATTTGTTCGCAAACAAAAGTTAATCCTTCTAAATTGACTTTTAAAATCAACTAAACACATGTTCTATATCTATATGATATGCTAACTTAATGATTTAAAACCTGGAAACACGAAAAACACCGTAAAACCGGATTTACGCCGTCGTAGTAACACCGCGGGCTGTTTTGGGTTAGTTAATTAAAAACTATGATAAACTTTGATTTAAAAGTTGTTATTCTGGGAAAATTATTTTTCTTATGAACATGAAACTATATCCAAAAATCATGGTAAAACTCAAAGTGGAAGTATGTTTTCTAAAATGGTCATCTAGACGTCGTTCTTTCGACTGAAATGACTACCTTTATAAAAACGACTTGTAACTTATATTTCTGAATATAAATCTATACTTTTTCTGTTTAGATTCATAAAATAGAGTTCAATATGAAACCATAGCAATTTGATTCACTCAAAACGGATTTAAAATGAAGAAGTTATGGGTAAAACAAGATTGAATAATTTTTCTTGTTGTAGCAACGTGAAAATTGGTAACAAATCTAAATTAATCATATCCTAGCTAACTTATATTGTATTATACATGTATTCTAATATATTATGTAATCTTGGGATACCATAGACACGTATGCAAATATTTTGACATATCATATCGACCCATGTGTATATATTATTTGGAACAACCATAGACACTCTATATGCAGTAATGTGGGAGTTAGCTATACAGGGTTGAGGTTGATTCCAAAAATATATATACTTTGAGCTGTGATCTAGCCTAAGATTTGTATACACTGGGTCGTGGATTGATTCAAGATAATATATATCAATTTTTTTTCTGTACATCTAACGTTGGACAACTAGTTGTAGGTTACTAACGAGGATAGCTGACTTAATAAACTTAAAACATCAAAATTGATTAAAAGTGTTGTAAATATATTTTGAATATACTTTGATATATATGTACATATTTGTTATAGGTTCGTGAATCGACCAGTGGCCAAGTCTTACTTCCCGACGAAGTAAAAATCTGTAAAAGTGAGTTATAGTCCCACTTTTAAAATCTAATATTTTTGGGATGAGAATACATGCAGGTTTTATAAATGATTTACAAAATAGACACAAGTACGTGAAACTACATTCTATGGTTGAATTATCGAAATCGAATATGCCCCTTTTTATTAGGTCTGGTAATCTAAGAATTAGGGAACAGACACCCTAATTGACGCGAATCCTAAAGATAGATCTATTGGGCCTAACAAACCCCATCCAAAGTACCGGATGCTTTAGTACTTCGAAATTTATATCATATCCGAAGGGTGTCCCGGAATGATGGGGATATTCTTATATATGCATCTTGTTAATGTCGGTTACCAGGTGTTCACCATATGAATGATTTTTATCTCTATGTATGGGATGTATATTGAAATATGAAATCTTGTGGTCTATTGTTATGATTTGATATATATAGGTTAAACCTATAACTCACCAACATTTTTGTTGACGTTTAAAGCATGTTTATTCTCAGGTGAATATTAAGAGCTTCCGCTGTTGCATACTAAAATAAGGACAAGATTTGGAGTCCATGTTTGTATGATATTATGTAAAAACTGCATTCAAGAAACATATGTCGATGTAATATATTTCTATTGTAAACCATTATGTAATGGTCGTGTGTAAATAGTATATTTTAGATTATCATTATTTGGTAATCTACGTAATGTTTTTGAAACCTTTATTGATAAAATAAAGGTTATGGTTGTTTTAAAAATGAATGCAGTCTTTGAAAAACGTCTCATATAGAGGTCAAAACCTCGTAACGAAATCAATTAATATGGAACGTTTATAATCAATATGAACGGGACATTTCAGTCTAGACATGAGTACTGTCTATCACCCAAAAACTGATGGTCAGAGCGAAAGGACGATACAAACACTTGAAGACATGCTACGAGCATCTGTTATTGATTTTGGAAACAGTTGGGATCGACATCTACCATTAGCAGAATTTTTCTACAACAACAGTTACCACTCGAGTATTGAAATGGCACCGTTTGAGGCACTTTATGGTAGAAAGTGCAGGTCACCGACCTGTTGGAGTGAAGTTAGGGATAGACAGATTATAGGTCCAGAAATTCTCCAAGAAAGTACAGAGAAAATCTTTCAAATTCAAGAACGGTTGAAAACCGCCCAAAGTCGACAAAAGAGCTACGCGGACATTAAGAGAAAAGATATAGAATTTGAGATTGAAGAAATGGTCATGCTTAAGGTTTCACCTTGGAAGGACGTTGTTCGATTTGGTAAACGGGGGAAACTAAACCCAAGGTACATTGGGCCATTCAAGATTATAGATCGTGTCGGACTAGTAGCTTACCGACTTGAGTTACCTCAACAACTCGCCGGGGTACATAATACTTTTCATGTCTCGAATCTGAAGAAATGTTTTGCTAAAGAAGATCTCACTATTCCATTAGACGAAATCCAAATCAACGAAAAACTTCAATTCATCGAAGAACCCGTCGAAGTAATGGATCGTGAGGTTAAAAGACTTAAGCAAAATAAAATACCAATCGTTAAGGTTCGATGGAATGCTTGTAGAGGACCCGAGTTCACCTAGGAGCTGAAGATCAGATGAAGCTGAAATACCCGCACCTATTTCCAGAAGATGCGTCAACACCTTCAACAACTTAAAATTTCGGGACGAAATATATTTAACGGGTAGGTACTGTAGTGACCCGAACTTTTCCATGATTATATATTAAATAAAAACTATATTTGCATGATTAAATGTTTCCAACATGTTAAGCAATCAAACTTGTTAAGACTTGATTAATTGAAATAGGTTTCATATGGACAATTGACCACCCAAGTTGACCGACAATTCACGAACGCTAAAAACTTGTAAAAACTACATGATGATATATATATGGACATATATATGGTTAACATGAGATTATGATAAGTAAATATCTCACTAAGTATATTAGCAATGAGTGATATACATAAAAAATGAGATTATTGAATTAAGAAGCTCGAAACGATATACATAACGATTATCGTTATAACAATGTCTTACTAAATACATATGAATTATATTAAGATATTGTTACACTATATTTAACATGATAAAATGATAATTTTATATATCATTAATTATGTTAACAATGAACTACATATGTAAAATAAGACTACTAACTTAAGAATTTCGAAACGAGGCATATATGTAACGATTATCGTTGTAACGACATTGTAATGTATATATATCATATTAGGATATATTAATACATCATAATATCATGATAATGTAATAATTTAACATCTCATTTCATATGATAAACAAGGGATTAATTACATTTAAAAGGATCGTTAACTTAAAGGTTTCAAAACAACACTTAAATGTAACGACTAACGATGACTTAACGACTCAGTTAAAATGTATATACATGTAGTGTATTAAGATGTATTAGTACCCTTTTGAAAGACTTCAAGACACATATAAAAGTACTTCTATTTAGCAAAAATGCTTACAATTACATTCTCATTCATTTTCATCAACAATTCTACTCGTATACGTACAGTTGATGTACTCGTATTGTACGCAGCTTTTAGACGTATTTACTATTGATCTATACCAATAAAAATCTGCTCTTAGCAGCCCTCAATTAGTCAACAAACATGTGGAATCATCATTTGGCAACTAGCATGAATTATTACACTAAAAATCAAATTACAATTTATTTCTGTACTACTAACTGTGGACAACTAATTGTGGACTACGAATGTTGGACTGTTAACTTAATAAACTTAAATCGTTAAAACATAATAAAACATATTGAGAATATATTTCAATCATACTTTGATATATATGTATATATTTGTTATAGGTTCATGAATCGACCAGTGTCCAAGTGTTATTTTTCGACGAAGGGATAATCTGTGAAAGTGAGTTATAGTCCCATTTTTACTATCGAATATTTTTGGGATGAGAATACATGCAGTTTATAAATGATTTACAAAATAGACTCAAGTACTTGAAAATTACATTCTATGATTGAATTATCTTATTGAATATCACCCTTTTGCTTAGTAACCTAAGAATTAGTGAACGCCACTAATTGATGCGAATCCTGAAGATAGATCTATGGGCCTAACGAACCCCATCCAGGTTATGGATGCCTTACTACTTCAATTTTTATATACAGATGAGTGTAACTTTATATTTGGGGATATTCTATATGCATTTGTTAACATCGGTTACTAGGTGTTCTTCATATGAATGATTTTCATACAGATGAGTGTTCCTGTATTATATTTTTTTGCAGATGAGTGTTCCTGCAGTTAATTATGAAAAATGAAATCTTGTGTCTATTAATATAATTTGATCTATAGGTTAAACCTATAACTCACCAATATTTTTGTTGACATTTAAAGCATGTTTATTCTCAGGTGATTATTAAGAGCTTTCGCTGTTGCATGCTAAATAAAGACAGGATTGGAGTCTGTATGCTTGTACAATATTGTTTAAAAACTGCATTCGAAGACTTAAGTTGTTGTGTAATATTATTGTAAACTAATATATAATGGTCATGTGAAAACGCTACATTTTAGATTATCATTATTTGATAATCTTCGTAATATTTTAAACCTTTATCGCAAATATAAAGGTTATGGTTTTAATGGTGTATCCTATCGTATACACGCATAAAGGCATAATATTCGCATGAAATTAGCATCAGGAACACTGGGAACAACAGTTTTGTGAAACTATCCATCCAGCGTTCCCCGATGTACAGGCTGCTTCCGTCACGCGTAAGCCCTGAAGGCTGCCTAGCGCTTAAGTCCTGGCCGGAGAGCGTCACATTCAGCATAAATTTCGGATCGCGAATAACAGAACGTATCATCATCTGACACGTGTCCCCGAACCATCCGGTGGATCCATCACTATAAATAGACCCATTGGGTCATCATTTGATTCATTCAGACACTCTGACAACTTGTGAGCAGGGATTTCACCTTTCTCTCTCACATAGTACTTTCTCTCACTAGAAGTCATTCGGCTAGTAGCTTAACGTTCAGCGGACAAAAGATTGATTAAGCCACCCCACAAGTTTCTACACTTGTGAACCGGGTCTGCAGGGATTATTTCCCGAGGGTAAACATCAATCGGCAACACTCCCCCACTTTTAGATAGATACTTCTAGTATTGTGTTGATACACTAAGCTTTACCTCATAAGGAAATAGGTGTTAACAATGGCGCCATCCACTAATGTCAAGAACACGCGGAACGGAAAAGGAACAAAAATAACTGAAGTCCCATCCACAGGCATCCTCAAAATATTTTACAATTCGTCAACCGAAGGCGTGGAAATTTATCCGCTAATGCCTGAAGAAAATGCACCTGTTCAACCACCGGAGAGCACAATTGAAGAAACGGTAGCTAAAACTGCAGAAAGGCTTAAACATTTTGCCACTAGTACAGGGAAAGGGCCAGTAATCGAAGAAACAGCAGCCAAGAGTGCAGAAAGGCTTCGCAATTTCATTACCAATCCAGAGAAGAGACTATTGATGCAGCCACGCCGATGTGGACCATTTACATCTTTTCGACGGATGACGGATGGTAAAAACAAGAAAATCATGAAGAACCAATCTATATCAAAATACAAGTTATCCAGAATACTTGACAAGTTGGGCAGTCTTATTGATGATTCTGAAGATGATAATGAATTCAGCTATATTGGCATTGACTCTGAAGAAGAAAATGATGACAAAGAGGAGTTCCTGTCTGAAAAGAAAGCAGCATTACTTTTAAATGGAATCCTTAAGCGGACAGCTCCGGCAAAGTATAAGCAACGCTTAGCTCAGCCCGCTGTCCGCGCTGTGGCTGTGGATAATTTTTTCTCTCTAATTACTGGAGAGCAAGCTACAAAGCCACCAGCTATGGCAGAGTCTACTCAATGTTTCATTGATCGAATTGCTAACTATCCGTTACCCAGGAATCTTGGCATACCGGCAAATGGAGTTTATGATGGTACGATAGATCCTGAAGATTTTCTTACCATGTTTGAGGGTGCAGTGAGGTTGCAGCATTGGGAAGATGAGGTAGCTTGTCATATGTTTCCCATGGTGTTGCAGAAAATGGCAAGGGAATGGTTTGCTAGTTTGTCGCCAAGAAGTATAACAAGTTATTTGGACCTTCGGGCAAAGTTTGTTATGCAGTATCAAAATCTTCGTAGCTGCACTTTGACACATCTTGATGCACATGAAATAACGATGCATCATAATGAATCCTTGAGTAATTTCATGAAGAGATATATGCTGGAAGCACAAAAAATACCTGATTGTCCAGAGTCACAACTAGTATCTGGTTTTATTTTCTATTTGGATCAGCGAAGGTTTAGTGCACTCGTTCATACGTTAAGGTATGACTTGCCAAAAACTCTGCATCAAGCATTGGAAGTTGCACAAAAGCATGTTCGAGCCGGCGAGCGAGGACCAAGCAAGTTTGATGGTAACAGCAGTATCAAACTGTACAATGGAGGACGGTACTTTGATCGAAGTCAGAGGAGAAATGACAATTCCAATGGCGGATGGAGAGGCAACAATCATCCCAATGATTTTCACCACAACAGGAGGCCCTTAGAGAGACATCCGTTGATAATGGCATTAACCAAAACTTCTAAGGAGATTCTTTTCACTGAACCTATTCGGACTGCTTTCAATCCTCCAGCACCTATGGAGGAAAGAGATGGTCCAAGAAGTGAGCTATGGTGTGACTTTCATGAGGCATGGGGTCATGATACAGATAATTGTAAGTCTTTGATGATGGAAATCATTGCAAAGACTAAGGCAGGGGAGTTAAATCACTTGTTGCCAGGCAAACAATACAGAAGAAATGATCCCAGAAAGAAATTTGCATGGCAGAAAAATGATGGTCGAAGAGGACGTCGGGATGAGAACAGAAGAAGGGAAGAGCATGGCGGACGCGAAAACAGAAACTCATACGGAGAACGTGAACCAACTCCTGAAGTGGTAATCAAGATGGTGTGGTTTAATGATAGTAGTTATGAAGACGGTGAGCAGTCAGACAACAAATGTGGACAGCTGGAGATATGCTCCAATCTTTTTTCAACCAGTCCAAAATTGGACTTTATCTGTCCAACCAGTGGTCATATCCACAGAAATTGCAAACAAGTTTATCAACCGTATCTACACGGATACAGGCAGAGAAGCTGATATCATCTATTGGCATTGTTTGAGAACTTTTCCAAGGCACATACGGGATAGAGCTAGGCGGAAAAATTTGAAGGTTTCAGGATTGACAGGAACACCGGTGAACGCCATGGGGCGAATTCATTTGGAGGTTGTTCTGGGAACATTCTCATTGCTGAGAACTGAAACAATTGATTTCACTATTTTGGAAGACACTTCTCGATTTAATGTCCTTTTTGGAAGGACAACGTTGGCAAAATTTGGAGCAATTGCATCCACTGCTCATGCAGAGATCAGATTTCCAACTCCTAACGGAGTGGCTGCCATACATTCACAGTATGTAGCCCCAACTAGGGAACGGTCTACGTTTGCAAATTTACCAGAGGGCAGAGCAAATCAGAGAAGGCGTAGTCGATTGTTCAGAGATGATGAAGTTCAAGAGTTTTTTATACCATGATCAACTATTCAGGCCGTACAGCGCTGGGCGCTTGGCGTATGAAGAGCAAATTTTAGCATTTTATGAAGAGCAAAGTTTATCATTTTACTGTCCGTTATTGTAGTTATGCTACAATTCATATGTTTATAACAACATGCATTAAACTTTCATAATGTACTAATTAGGTCTGATCCACCTAAATTCATAATGAATTGTTTATGTAATGCGCACTATCAATCAATAAAATTTTATCTTTTTCTTATGCAAAGTGTTGCCTGTGACAAATGTAAAACATTGCATTTATACCCTGCCCACAGAAGGAGAGTATTTTTATACTTCCGATGGCGGATGCTCTTGTGCCGGCCAGCAAAAGGTGCAAGGGATCGGCTAGAAAACGTTAAAGTTTTACTAGAACGCACCGATGCAAAATGGAAAACTAGATACTTGTCATGACAAACATTATAAAAACTTACTTCACAAAATGAATGAAGTTATTACAATATATGAAGGCCGACGTATTTCACAACTCTTCCTCATAAACTTTATGACGGAAGGCGTATGGCGGAAAGGTTATTAATTCATAACCACTATTCAAAAATACTTCACAACTATTCCTCATCAATTCCATGACGGAACGCGTATGATGGACTTTAATGTCCTGCAAATTATTTGAAGGCATAATCTTTGCAAAGTATATTGTATGTGTTGATAATTCAGAAAAACTTAACAGTGCAAGGCATCTTCATAAGAATTATATCAAACACTTTTCAATATGTTTTATTAAGTTGTGCAGTGCACGATTGTACATAGAAAATTTAGCATATGCTTAGTGCACAGCAGATTTAATTTAGCAAGAGACATCAAAGTATTTGGAATAAGCATAAAGACAAACACAATCATAAAAGTTGCATGTATTTGTAGCATCAAACGCAGATAACTTTATTACAGTCATTGTTCAAAAATTGTTACAGAATTTATGTAAACTTCACACCAAGGACATCCTTGGCTGACGATTCTTCCCTGTTACACACATCATCAAAGACATCAATCTTGAGATTTGTCAGTTTATCCTTTGTCTCATTGACTCTTTCCAAGGTTTCGGGACGCATCAAGTTAGCAATAGCAGGAGGAAGAGGCTGGTTTGGGGCAAGGCATTTGGTTACTTTGTTGGTAACATCAGAAATGGAATGGGTGACAACAGCATCAACATAATCATTGTAACGATTTCCAACAAGTTGGGATCCAAGAACCTTAGCTATTACACCCGGTATCCCCTTCTTCATCTCAGCAAAATTACTCTCACCGGCCTTGATAATGCTAAAAACGAACATATATTTCATAGCATTATCCCTCAAGAAAGACAAGCTTTTAGTTGCAATTGTTCTATTTACAAGTGATATTCGTTTAAATAATAAAAGGTGAAGACAAAAGACAGATTCGACGAATTGAAGAAGCAAACGACCAAAAAGCTCAAAAGTACAAAGTACAATCCAAGAGGTTCAAATTATTGATGGGAAACGTCTCAAAATTACAAGAGTACAAGCCGCAAAACGCAAAATACAAGATATTAAATTGTACGCAAGGACGTTCGAAAATCCAGAACTGGGACCAAAGTCAACTCTCAACGCTCGACGCAACGGACTAAAAATTACAAGTCAACTATGCACACGAATATAATATAATATTTAAATAATTCTATAAATTATTTATATATTATATTATTATTAAATACCGTCGGCAAGAAAGAAAACAAATGTGAGCTGGAAAAGCAGGCCATGCGATCGCATGGCCTAGAAGAGTAATATCCATGCGATCGCATGGCATCAGAAGTCAGGCCACATCCCTATAAAAAGCAGTTTGGTGAACGAGCAAAACACATCTTTTTCTCTTCTTACTCTCAAACGTAAATATATATATATATATATATATATATATATATATATATATATATATATATATATATATATATATATATATATATATATATTATAATTTTAATTTTAATTTTAATTCTAATAATAAGGGTATGTTAGCGAATGTTGTAAGTCGAAATTCTGTCCATGTAACGCTACGTTATTTTTAATCATTGTAAGTTATGTTCAACCTTTTTAAATTAATGTCTCGTAGCTAAGTTATTATTATGCTTATTTAAGCCGAAGTAATCGTGATGTTGGGCTAAATATTAAAGACGGGGTAATTGGGCTTTGTACCATAATTGGGGTTTGGACAAAAGAACGACACTTGTGGAAATTAGACTATGGGCTATTAATGGGATTTATATTTGTTTAATTAAATGATAGTTTGTTAATTTAATATAAAGATTTACAATTGGACGTACCTATAAATAACCATATACACTCGATCGGACACGATGGGCGGGATATTTATAAGTACTAATAATCGTTCATTTAACCGGACACGAGAATGGATTAATAGTTAATGGACTTATTAAAACAGGGGTGAATTATGTACAAGGACACTTGGCATAATTATAGTTTAAGTCCCCAATTATTTAGAATATTTGACTTCGGATATAAGGATAATTTGACGAGGACACTCGCACTTTATATTTATGACTGATGGACTGTTATGGACAAAACCAGACGGACATATTGAATAATCCAGGACAAAGGACAATTAACCCATGGTAATAAACTAAAATCAACACGTCAAACATCATGATTATGGAAGTTTAAATAAGCATAATTCCTTTATTTCATATTTAATTGCACTTTTAATTATCGCACTTTAATTTATTGTCATTTTATTTATCGTACTTTTTAATTATCGCACTTTAATTTATTGTCATTTTATTTATCGCACTTTTATTTATCTCAATTTCATTATCGTTATTTACTTTACGCTTTAAATTAAGTTATATTTATTTTTAATATTTTACATTAGGTTTTAACTGCGATTAAAGTTTTAAAATTGACAAACTGGTCATTAAACGGTAAAAACCCCCTTTTATAATAATAATACTACTTATATATTTATATATTTACAAATATAGTTTTAAAAATATAGCGTTAAACTTGGCTAAGATCCCTGTGGAACGAACCGGACTTACTAAAAACTACACTACTGTACGATTAGGTGCACTGCCTATAAGTGTTGTAGCAAGGTTTAGGTATATCCACTCTATAAATAAATAAATAACTTGTGTAAAATTGTATCGTATTTAATAGTATTTCCTAGCAAAAATTAATAGTATTTTATACCCCTTCGCTTTAACATCAAGTATTTTTGGCACCGCTGCCGGGGACACTAAAACGCCGAAAGCGCAATGCTATAAAAAAGATTTTTTTTAGTTTACTTTTATAAAAATACGCTTTTGTAAAAATACGTTTTAAATATTAAAAATACAAAAATAGAAAAAAAGAAAAACAAAATATATATATTTTTTAGAGTTTGTTTAAAATATATAAAGTTAAAAAGTATTTTTATTTCTATTTTAGTTTTTAATATAAGTATTTTATTATTTTATATAAATATTTATTTATACTAAAAACAGAAAGAAAAAAAATAATAATAAAAGTAATCGGCCACTACACTGTAGCAGCCCAACAACTGAACTGGATCCGAGGCCCATGCGATCGCATGGCTGTATAACTAGGATTTCATGCGATCACATGATGAGAAAAGACAGGTGAGAAACATAGGATCCGATGAAATTAGGGTTTTAATATTAATAATTATTATTAATCAACCCTAATTAGGGTTTAGTTTTATATTAATTAATTTTAGTTTTATTTATTTTATAGTTTTAAGTTGTAATTAGTTTTAATAAATATATAAATTAATACTTTTATAAAATAAATAATATAAAAATAATATTTTTATAAAAATTGTACTTTTTACAACTTTAAGTTTATTTTTATATTTTGTATCTTTTTATTTGTTTTAGCGTAATATTTGTATTTTTCGTTCGTATTTAGTTTTAAGTCATAGTTTTTGCCATAGTTATTTTTATTTCTAGATTTTTAGGCTTTGCCATAAAATCCCTTAAGTACTTTTTATTTAGACTAAGATTTAGGTGCTTTAGAATTTTGCGACGCCGTTTTAATATTTTAGTACCTTTTTAAGTAATTGCCGTTTTGATTTTTTAATTCTTTTAATTCTTAGTTTTTATATTTTTAAGTTTCGACGCGCTACGTTCTTTTTATTATTTTTTGACCATTTATTTTTCGACGTTTTCCGACGCGCTCTTTTTCTTTCTTATTTATCGACGCTCTAGTTTTTTAGGACATAGAATTTTCTGTTTCTTCTCTAAAATTTCTTTAAATTTCAACGAAAAATTATTTTAAGTGGTTAAATTGATAAACATCCAAAATTTTCTACTTCGTAGTAATACTTGGATTTGTTAGTGGCTGAGTTGTGAGCTTTCGATTTAAAGAGTTCTGGCTCCCTGCTGCATCTATTGGCTATTCGAAACGTGGGCAAAAGCAGAAAAGTCTATTAATTTGATAACTTTAATAATTTTTATATTTTATAACTAATAGGATATTCAGTGAATGCACCGAGCAAAACGTTCACCACCTTTTATACGTTCAGCACCTGTAACTCGATCAAGACATCTAGCCAATCTTGTCGCCGTTGATTTTTCTTTAGAATCGTCATCCAGTCGACCAAGTACTCCAATTCAAATTTCCGATAATCCATTTTTTGAACCCGACCTCATAATTGAGAATCCGGAGGATATTCAGGAACAATTCAAAGATCCTGAACCACTAATGTTTCCTCCGGAACCACCAATCATTTAAACGGAGATTGTCGAGGAACAACCCATTAAATCAGAATCCTCGAGTGATTCAGATTCAACAAATTTAATAATGGAGAATCTGGAGCCTCTAAGTATGGAAGATCGAATGCGAGCTAAACGCACTGGCCAAGGTCACGCAATTACTCAACCAGACATTAATGTGCCAGATTATGAAATCAAAGGACAAATCTTACACATGGTAACTAATCAATGTCAATTTAGTGGTGCGCCGAAGGAAGATCCAAATGAACATCTTCGTACCTTTAATAGGATTTGTACTTTATTCAAAATAAGAGAAGTGGAGGATGAACAGATATATCTCATGTTATTTCCCTGGACTTTAAAGGGAGAAGCCAAAGATTGGTTAGAATCGTTACCTGAAGGGGCGATTGATACATGGGATGTTTTAGTTGAAAATTTTCTTAAACAATTCTTTCCGGCATCTAAAGCCGTGAGAGTTCAAGGAGAAATTGTTACGTTCACACAAAAGCCAAATGAAACTCTATATGAAGTGTGGACAAGATTTGGAAACTTATTGAGAGGATGTCCGCAACATGGTTTAGACACCTGTCAAATAGTACAAATATTCTACCAAGGATGCGACATCACTACACGAAAAGATATCGATATAGCAGCTGGTGATTCCATTATGAAGAAAACCGCAACTGACGCTTACAAAATTATTGATAACACTGCTTCCCACTCACATGAGTGGCATCAAGAAAAAGATATCGTTAAATCATCTAAAGCAGCTAGAGCGGATTCTAGCCATGACTTTGATTCCATTTCTGCAAAGATAGATGCTATCGAGAGACGAATGGAAAAGATGACTAAAGATATTCACTCAATACGAATTAGTTGTGAGTAGTGTGGAGGACCACATTTGACAAAAGATTGTCTCAATATTGAACCAATAATGGAACAAAGAGAGAATGTTTCATACATGAACCAAAGGCTTGGAAATAATTATCAGAATAATTATCAGCCGCCAAGACCGATCTACTATCAAAACCAGAATTATAACTGAAATGTTCCATACAACAACCAACAAGGTCCTAGCAATCAACAAGTATCCAATAATACTTACAATCAGCAAAGACCAATTTTTCAAAACAAACCACCACAAACCGATGATAAAAAGCCAAATTTAGAAGATATGATGTCGAAGCTAGTTGAATCTCAAACTCAATTTTTCACATCTCAAAAACAAACCAATGAACAAAATGCTCAAGCATTTAGAAATCAACAAGCTTCTATTCAAAATTTAGAATAAGAAGTAAGCAACCTAGCAAGGTTAATAGGTGAAAGAAAACCGGGAAGTCTACCTAGTGATACAAATACTAACCCCCGGAATGAAACAGCTAAAGCCATTACCACAAGAAGTGGTATTACACTTAAACCACCTGAAATGCCTATAATTTCTGAGGACTCTATTCCAAATCCACAAGAACCACAATCTGAGCAAGATAAGAAAACAGAACCGGTAGTTGAAAGGGTTAATGAAGATAACAAAGTTAAGGCTAAACCTTATGTTAAACCATACCAACCACTACTTCCTTACCCAAGTAATATGAGAAAAGAGAGACTTGAAGCTGAGAAATCCAAATTCTTGGATATGTTTAAACAAATAAATGTCAATCTTCCTTTCGTTGATGTGATTTCAGGAATGCCAAGATATGCTAAATTCTTGATAGATCTAATCACAAATAGAAAGAAAATGGAAGAACTCTCGGCTGTTACTATGAATGCTAATTGTTCTGCAGTGCTATTGAATAAGATACCAGAAAAATTATCTGATCCAGGAAGTTTCACGATTCCATGTTTTCTGGATAGTCTTAGTTCAATAGAAGCATTAGCAGACTTAGGTGCTAGTATAAATCTAATGTCGTATTCACTATACGCTAAACAAGACCTTGGAGAATTGAAACCAACACGAATAAGCATACAACTAGCCGATCGATCAGTAAAATATCCTAGAGGGATAATGGAACACATGCTAGTTAAAGTTGGTAGTTTAGTATTTCCAGTAGATTTTGTTATTCTGGATATGGAAGAAGATTCTCGAGTTCCTCTCATATTAGGAAGACCATTCTTAAACACGGCTAAATCAATAATAGACGTGTTCGGTAAGAAACTGACCCTAAGTATAGAGGACGAGAGTGTTACCTTTTCTGTTGATAGAGCTATGCAACAACCGCAATCTGCAGATGATACATGTCATTATATTCAAACTATAGATTCACATGCAGAATTGTTAGAAGAATTTCCAGAATTACAAGGAACAGGAGAATGTTCTTTAGGAGAAGGAACTGAACCAATTGATGAAACTGAAATGTTAGCTACACTTATGGCTAATGGATATGAACCAACAACAAAAGAAATTCAAATGCTAAAAGAAGAAGACAGATATCGATATAAATCATCGATAGAAGAACCACGGACATTAGAGTTAAAGCCACTTCCAAATCATTTGGAATATGCTTATTTACATGGTGAATCTGAATTACCTGTAATAATATCGTCTTCTCTTACTGAAAATGAAAAATCTCAACTCATTTCTGTGCTAAAAGCTCATAAACCAGCTATTGCATGGAAGATTCATGATATTAAAGGAATAAGTCCTTCGTATTGCACACATAAAATACTTATGGAAGAAGGTCATAAAACGTATGTGCAACGCCAACGAAGACTAAATCCTAATATGCAAGATGTTGTTAAGAAAGAAATTATTAAACTGCTAGATGCAGGTTTAATTTATCCAATCTCTGATAGTCCATGGGTAAGCCCAGTTCAATGCGTACCTAAGAAGGGTGGCATGACTGTCATCACAAATGAAAAAAAATGAGCTTATTCCTACTAGGACTGTAACAAGATGGCGTGTTTGTATTGATTATATAAAATTAAATGACGCCACCAGAAAAGATCACTTTCCCTTACCTTTCATTGATCAAATGTTGGAAAGATTAGCCGGAAATAGTTACTATTGTTTTCTTGACAGTTTTTCCGGATACTTTCAAATTCCAATAGCACCCGAGGATCAAGAGAAAACCACGTTCACGTGCCCTTATGGCACTTTTGCTTACAAACGCATGGCATTTGGACTTTGCAACGCCCCTGCAACCTTTCAAAGGTGCATGATGGCGATTTTTCACGACATGATAGAAGAATGCATGGAAGTTTTCATGAATGACTTTTCAGTCTTCGGTGATACATTTGAATCATGTCTAGTTAATCTTGAATGAATGCTTATTAGATGCGAACAATCAAATCTAGTTCTTAATTCGGAGAAATGCCATTTCATGGTTAAAGAAGGCATCGTTCTTGGTCATAAGATTTCAAAAGAAGGAATTAAAGTGGATAGAGCTAAAGTAGATGTAATTGCTAAACTTCCACATCCCATCAATATTAGAGGAGTTAGGAGTTTTCTAGGGCATGCCGGTTTTTACCGACGTTTCATAAAAGATTTTTCTAAAATTGCCACTCCTATGAATAAACTCCTAGAAAAAGATGCTCCATTCATATTTTTAGATGAATGCATAAAATCTTTTAATATTCTTAAAGAAAAACTCACTAATGCGGCGATCATGATAACTTCAAATTGGAATCTACCATTTGAACTAATGTGCGATGCAAGTGATTTTGCAATGGGAGCCGTTTTAGGACAAAGGATTGAAAAACGATTTCAACCTATTTATTATGCTAGTAAAACTTTACAAGGAGCACAAACAAATTACATAGCTACCGAAAAAGAACTCCTTGCCATTGTCTTTGCTTTTGACAAATTTCGTTCATATCTCGTTCTAGCTAAAACGGTGGTCTATACTGACCATTCTGCTCTTAGATACCTATTTTTAAAACAAGATGCCAAACGAAGATTAATCCGTTAGATCTTACTCTTACAAGAGTTCGATATTGAGATCCGAGATAAAAAGGGAGCAGAAAATCTCGCAGCTGATCATCTTTCTCGTCTTGAAAATCCTGAATTAGAAGTTCTAAATGAATCGGCCATACAAGATAACTTTCCTGATGAATATCTATTGAAGATAGATTATAATGAAATTTCATGGTTTGCAGACTATGCAAACTAATTAGTATGTGGATTCCTTGAAAAAGGATTATCGTACCAAAAACGAAAGAAATTCTTTAGTGATATAAAACATTATTTCTGGGAAGATCCACATTTGTTTAAAAGTTATCCCGATGGAATAACACCCCGATGTGTATTTGGGGATGAAGCTAGTCAAATATTAAATCATTGACACACATGACCAACAGGAGGGCATTATGAGCCTCAACTCACAGCAAGAAAAGTTTACGACGCTGGATTCTATTGGCCTACAATTTTCAAAGACGCACACCTTCTTTGCAAATCCTGTAATGCTTGTCAAAGGGCCAGAAAAATAAGTCAACGTGATGAAATGCCACAAAATGTTATTCAAGTATGTGAAGTATTTGACATTTGGGGTATTGACTTTATGGGTCCATTTCCAAAATCTCATAATAATCTCTACATTCTCGTTGCCATTGATTATGTATCTGAATGGGCGGAAGCACAAGCTCTCCCAACTAACGATGCACGAGTTGTAGTCAACTTCTTAAAACGTCTTTTTGCTAGGTTCGGAACACCGAAAGCTTTAATAAGTGATCGAGGTACTCATTTCTGTAATAATCAACTTGAGAAAGTTCTCAAAAGATATGGAGTAACTCATAAAATCTCAACCGCTTATCATCCACAAACAAGTGGACAAGTTGAAAATACCAACCGAGCTTTAAAACGTATTCTAAAGAAAACCGTAGGATCAAATCCGAAGGAATGGTCCATGAAATTGGAGGATGCACTCTGGGCTTTTAGAACAGCCTACAAAACTCCAATTGGAACCACACCTTTCAAAGTCGTTTACGGAAAAGCATGTCATCTTCCAGTAGAAATTGAACACAAAGCATTTTGGGCTTTGAAGACATGTAATCTTGATTTACATGAAGCCGGACGTCTACGATTAAGTCAACTAAACGAATTAGAAGAATTAAGACTTGAGGCATATGAAAATTCCTTAATCTATAAGGAAAGAACGAAGAAATGGCATGATAAAGAATCAGAAGTTCAAAAGAATTTAAGGAAGGAGATAAAGTTCTTCTTTTCAATTCACGATTCAAGCTATTTCCTGGAAAATTGAAATCAAGATGGTCTGGACCATTCATAGTCAAAAGAGTTTTCCCAAACGGAACAGTAGAATTAATAAATTCAAATGGGATTGAATTTAAAGTTAATGGTCACAGAGTTAAACATTACATAGATAATCTAATGGAAGTTGAAGATGAAGTTAATCACAATTTCGACACCACAGCTAACTAAGTGTGGGAAGGTTCGAATCTTTTTAGGGCAATATATATTTCTGTTAGAGTTAGATATTCTGTTTTCGTGTAGTTCTCGAGAATGGAATCCGAATGGTCTTTCCCTAGCAGACCCTAAAGAACTAGTCTTCTCCCCCCATTCTGAATTTTTATTTTTTTAGGTTTTACGAGATGAAGAATTCCTTTGATCTGAACCATGGTCTAATGCTACATGCTATGATTACTAAACGTAATAATGACACACTTCCGAGTGAACTGGTATCATTCATAAGAGATAAAATGGACGGAGTAAGAAAAGAACTCAGGAAAGATCATCATAAAATATATTTTGGAAAAGGAAAATCAAAATCCGCAACAAAAAGAAGAGCACGACACCTTGAAAGATGTTATAAATGCGGAAAATGGTCACACAAAGGTAAATGTTCAAATAATCAAACATATTCAAATACCGAATTTGTTACTCTATGCAGAGAAGGACCGTTTATATGTTTAGAAGAAAAGATATTGAAGATTCGAGGTTATGCTTACGTAGCTATGGAAAACCAAATCACACGACTCTCCTATGAGTTAGCTAAAGTAGGTCTCTGAGAATTCTTTCTCACAGGTAAGTATGTACAGTTTTTATTTTTTTATTGCTTTTAACCTTTTAATAATAAACGCTGAATCGTTCGCTATAAAGTATTAAATTGGTATTCAATAAAATTAGGTATGCGTAACAGAAATTATTGATATCATACAAAAATTTATTACATCACTGCGAAATTTACCGTTTATTCTTAAGATATAAATATCTTTAATCAATCAACCCAAAATATTTCAAAAATTCGTCAGGAGTAAAACTAGGTCGTTGAACCGAAATTACTTTACCGAAAGAGGAACGTATATTTTTGATAATATTTGATTGATTAAAGTGGGATAAAAGACCAAAAAGATTTTTAATTTTTACTTTGTTTTTAAAATTAATATTAAATTATTATTGTAAACTTTTTAAAATAAATATATTTAAGTTTGTAAATATTTGAAAAATTAATAATTTTAATATAAGTTTGTATGTATAAAAACAAAAATATAATATAAATTTGGTGTGAATTTTTTTTTAATAATATGAATTTTTAATTTTATGCATTTTAAATTTAAGTTTGGTGTAATTTTTTTTTTAATAATATGAATTTTTAATTTTATGCATTTTAAATTTAAGTTTGGTGTGAATTTAAAAACAAAAATTTACTTTATTTCATTAAGTTAAAAATATGATTTTTAAAATTCATCGTGAGTTGAAAACTAGGTCATTGAACCGAAATTGCTCTACCCAAGGGAGGGACGAGAATTTTTATTATCATTATTTTTAATCATATTGAATTAAAGTATGCCAAAAACAAAAAAACAAAAAAAACTCAAAAATCTATGCTTTTAAAACCGCGCTTAAAAATGACAAATTTTTAAAATTTTATCGAGGGACGGACTAGGACAACGATCCGAAACGCCCTCATCCTAAAAGAAACAAAATTTTAATTTTTAATTAATTATTTGTTTTAAAAAAGTATAAGGTTTATATAAAATAAAAAAAACAGTACCCGGACCCCATGCGATCGCATGGGGTTTGGCCTGTAAAGCCATGCGATCGCATGGGAGGAAAAAACTGGGCAGGTATCAAATATCCAGTCGAGCTGTTCTGTCTCCACTCCAATACACACACATATACACGAAACCCTCTCAAAAACATCTCAAAAATTCAAAATTTTTCACCATAATTCATCAAATTTTTTGCTCCAATCATGCCTAGATTCGGATTTTTCAACAAGAAGGTAAAAATTACTCCCCTAAACTCATAAATTTTCTAATTTTTGTGATATTTACCAATATTTTACCTAATTTGATTTTGTTAATTTCTAGTGTAATTAGAGTTAAATTGTTAGTATATTATGCATGTATAACCTAGATTGATGCTATTTAACATGATTTGAAGCCAAAAACTTCAAAATTTTTAGGAATCTAGGGTTTGTGTTCTTGAGCAATTTGGGGCTTTTTGATATAAACATGTTATGGCCAATTTTTGTCATGAATTATTGCTAAATTAAGTAGTGTAACATGTTTATGTAGCTAAATGATCCAAACTTTGATCCTAAACATGATTTTTGAGAATTAAAGTGGACTTTTTAGGTCTAAAATTCATGAACTTGATTAAATTGATATAAATGCCATTTGAAACTTGTTTAATTTCTAGTAATGGTTGTTTTAACATGTTATTTGAGTTAAATGCTTATGAACTTTGTAAACATTTATATGCTTATTTGAAAAAGTGTAGAATTGTTAAAATTGTGAAAATGTATATAAGTTTAATTTTGATTAAACATGTTATTGTAATTGTTTCAAGTTGTTATTTTGCTAACACTAATGCATATTTGGATTCACAAATTTTGTGTTTAATGTGTTTTGCAGAAAAATACCGATACTGATGGTGCATCATCATCATCTAGACAACTTGCTCCAGAGCCTGAACCAGAAATGCAATATGAACCTGAACTGGAGCAACAACAGGAACAACAACAACAACCAGATCAACACGTACCATATTATGATCCGCAACAAGAATATGTTGATGCCTTCATAGTATTTCTGATGCATCCGATAATAGCTCACCCAACGATTCATGAAGAACAGTTGCATCCCAATCTAAGATTTGATCGAAGCTGGAAAGATTACCCAACATATCAAAGTAACAAATTCAAATTGGTACCGAAAAATATAGAAGTGCCAAGGGTAATCGATTGGGAGCCTTTGGAAAGGGTCCAACTAGTTAACTCAGTTAGACAGCATTTGATCTAAAGGTATGGTAGCTCTTATTTTCCCGATTGGGAATGTTTATTCACCATTCGTAGGACTGTATATAAGGAATGGTGCGTTGAGCTTATGAGTACTATTTCACTTAATGCAGATGTAGATAGGTTAGATGATAGGAGTTTTCTTAGATTTATACTTGGCCGTAGGATGTACACGATATCCATGCTGGACATGGCCAGGGCTTTACAGATATATACGCCCGCTGAATTACTATTACCCGATTGTACAAATTTAATTTATCATGGTGAAAGGGTAGATAGGAATTTTTATGCTAACGCCGTCTGGAGGCGTATGTCAGATTTTAAAGTTTTTGGGCGGGCAGGAACACATACCTACTTACATATTAACAAAGCCGAACTTCGTATAATTCATAGATTTCTGGCTAACTCGATTACACAGAGAGGTCACAACAAGGAGAAAATGACCTTACATGATTTATTTTACCTAAAGTGTATTCGAGACCCAAGAGGCTTTGTTAATATCCCTTACTGTGTTGGTTTTTATTTGTCTAAGATGGTGGAAGGAATACAGTAAGGGGGAATAATAGGATGAGGTATTTTTGTTACTTTCATTGGAGAGTTTTTGGGTGTAGATAGGGATCAAGGGGCTCCACTTTTGGTATGTAGGGAACAGGTTGAGCCTTTAGGATTGAGGGTCTATCAGGGTGCTAAGGTATTAAAGAGCAGACGCAATCAGGCAATACCATATGTTGGTAATCATCCTCAGGTAGAGAGAGGTTCAGATGAGGAAATGGAGGAAGCAGATGACATTAGGGATGTCATTAGGGAGGCTATGACTGACGTCTACCAGCGTGTAGATGAGGTAGAAATGACAAACGAGGAGAGACATAGACGGTAAGAGCAGTGGCAAGCCCGGAATGAGTACGAGCATTCTAGGCAACGACAGCATGATAGATGGGACTATCATCAGCGTCAGATTATGAGTCGGCTATCACCTCAGGATCACTACTTACCAACCCGACCCGCTTACTATCCTCCACACCAGCCCGAGATGAGACCACCATATACTCTCTACAACCCTAACCAGGCCTACCAGTACACCTATCACCAACCATGGATCTCGACCGACGACATGAACTGGAACTCCTATCCAGATTGATATAGTTCCTGTTGGTGATTTTTATGACTTTTATCTTTTTATTATTTTTATTTATTTATGTTTAAACATATGATATTGTGATACATTAATGTAATGTTTAATATTTTTATTATGTTGTACTAATATTTCATTGTTGATTTGAAAGTGGGATTTTAAAGTCCCATTTCAAATTACCATGCATGTTATTATTTGTATGTATGTATATTGTCAATTGTACACAACAGGTTAAAACAGCGCATTTTCAAAGACTGGCATTAAGTTCAGCAAAAGCTACTAATTTTGACGACAAAACGAAAAACAAATATGATGTAACAACAAGACGGAATGAACAAATGATGTGCACCATTTATCATTCAGCAAACAAACGCCAATATATTTGGAAACTTTGGTAAAATTTAATCATTTTTCTACGCTAATCACCCTCAATAATTTAAATTGTTACTGATTTCTTGTAAATGAGGGCATTGCAAGATCTTAAGTGTGGGAAGGGGTTAAATTCTTTCGGATTTTTAAAAATTTTTGACTTAAACACTTGGTTACCATTAAAAATACTAGTAACGCAGTAATTGTATTAAAATCTAGTGCTCTCTGATAATAAAGAACAGCCCTAGTCTTATATACTGACTACCCAATTCTAGTAAAATTTTTCAAAATTTTTAAATAAATGAATTCAAAATCATGTTTATACATATTTATGAACGATAAAACTAGGTGTTAACACCGAAATTATTGTTACCTCGGAAAGGACATAAATTGAGAAACAACCCAAAATGTTAGAATTCATTTAAAATGGAATAGAGGACAATTAAAAAAGCAAAGAAAGGAAAATAAAAGCCAAGTGTGGGAAAAATTTACCAAGTTATTTAAAACAAATATCACATATTTATGTACAAATAACTAAAGATACTTTTGTTTTGGACGATTTTAATTAGTTTTACCCGATTTACTGTAATATATTTGAAAGAAAGATGGATCTGCACGATGAATCAATTCCATCATTAAAAGGAAGTAAAGTCTTTCGAAAAAGACACGCGCTTCTTGATTTAGGTCAGGGAGTTGTCGTCCAGACCAGTTGTAGAGTCTACGAAAAACCTTGAAAAGTTTTCTCGAAAATCAGCTGGAAATCCACGGACCTCAACATCAAACAGGGTCGCCAAGTGGTCAGACTTATCCTAACCATGAGAGAATCTGTCTCGTAAAATGGGGAGGGCGCCGTGCAAATTAACTTGATAAGACTAATGAATCAGATCCCCAGAAAGGATAATCTCCTTAAAGATCAAAAATCAGCTTTTAAGACTGATATTACTCAATCCTTGTGATTGACTTTAAAGATTGAGAATTACAAACTCATGGAATTCAATGATATCTAAACTCGAGCTTGAATAAGAAAATATTTTGATCAAATTAAAACCGAGTTGTTTTCTGAAAACCCATTTTTAATGCGTTCATTACCATTGAACGTAAAATCCTAGGAATTCACCTGGAATTCATTAGGTCACCTGAACCAAATCGGGTGTCAACCGTAAGAACAGTGGTTGCATAGCATGGTCAAAGACAGGACCTTGTGCCAGACCGAAAAAATATAGGGTGAGCTTTACTATTGCTCCTACAAAGGATAGTAATTGCATCCAACAAGATATAGACCATAATTAAAAGCATGTCAGGGGACATTGCCTTAACAGTTGCTTGTTCAACGCTTTGCTTTACAACCGGACGGTAGTTTACCGAAAGGTAATATACGGAGCAAGTAAACTGGATGTGTTACTTTCCTAATACAAGATTAGCAAGTGGGTGACACAAAATCATAAGTATTGATCCAAAATTTTCAAATCTGAAACCCACAAAACCCACAAAAACATTTTGCAAACACCGGTGAAGGGTTATTCCGGAAAACTTATCTAGGGTAAAAGTGTAATGACCCGGACTTTTTCGATCAATTTATACTTATAAGATTAATATTTACATAAATTAAACCTTACCAACATGATAAGCAATCTAAATTGTTGAGATTTATGTTTTTGAAAAGACTTTTACACAACGTTTGACCGTCCAATTTGACCGATGATATCACGAACTATATAACATACGATAATTATACGTTTATGTATATATATGTATTTATATATATTTAACATGATCTAAGGATGTTTAACATCTCATTGGGTACTAATAACAATGAGTTATAAGTATATTTTGAAACTACTAACTTAAGTTTTCAAAACGATAACTATACGTAACGTTCTTCGACATAAATACTTATAACCTATAATACTTATACATGCATCGTATAGATATGTATTTTATCACTTTTAAAGGGCTTACATACATAAAACAATATAAGTATATTTACAAAAGATAGCTATATTTGAATCCTCGTTCCGTTTTCTCAAAGATTTCTACACGTATATCTAGGGTATATGTACCCGTATCATACGCAGCTTCTAGATGTATTTACTATTGGTATATACCAATAAAAATCTGCTCCTTAGCAGCCTTAAATGATTAAGAAACATGTGGAACCAACCATTTGTCAAGTAGCATGAATTATTTAGCAAGAAAACAAAGTTAGGTATCTTTTTTTTCCTTTATAACCTAAAAATGTTTTTATGCATGCACACCATTTCTTCACCCCATTTTCTCATACTTACACTCCCATTTCTCTCTCAAAATACTCTTAACTTCATACTTGATCATCTCCAAGCATTTTCCCCATCATTTAGCTTCAAAAACAACCCTTAATCATCATAAGATAAACCATACAAGAACACTTCAAGAATCCTTTCAAGAACACAAGATTACTTCCAATCTTTCATCCAATTCCATCACTCTTTTGGTTCTAGGTTCTTACTCCTCTTTTACAGCAATCTTGTCCAAGTAACTTGAGGTAGTAACTTTGTTCATAACCTTATTCGATTCATATATATATAGCTATCTTATTTTATGGTATAAAATTTTAACAACAAGAACATAGTTTGAATGTTTTCAAACTTGTTTGCAAACTAAATAGATCCTTCTAACTTAACTTTTAAAATACTTCAAGACCTGTAATATAACTTAAATATATGCTAATTTAACAAGGTATAACTTGGTTTTTCAAAGAACACCTTAAAACTGAATCTACGGTGTCGGAGTGTAACCGGGGGCTGTTTTGGGTTGGATAATTAAAAACTATTTTGAACTTTGAATTGGAGGCTTATTTTCTGGAAAATTGATATTTACTATGAATATGTTAACACATAAAAATTTCATGATTTAACTCAAAGTATAAGTATTTTTAGAAAAATAATCATTTAAGGTTGTTTACATGATGGAAAATGATCAACTCCATAAGTTTCACTAAAGTTTGACCTATGACCTGTGATTTTGAATACAAACTAAGGTATTTACAGTTCATAGTCTTAAAGAGGGACTCGATCCAAGGAAGTGGCAAGTTGAATCAACGAAAACGGAGTTGTAACGAAGAAACTATGACCAAAACGAGATCGGATATCTAAGACTAGTTTAGCTACGAAAATAATTGGAGAAAATTAAATAAATCACATCTTTTTAAAATAACATGATATTTTATATATATGTACTCATAATTTAATTTTATATGGTTCAGGATCACCCGTAAACAATACGAGAAGATTAATCATAAGATCCCATGATTGTACGCAACACGTCATTTGACAACACCGGTACTTTATGTACGCAACACGTCATTTGACAACACCGGTACCGTGGGTCAAGATTAATCTCGACCAATACATATACGATGGGGGTTTTTATTTATTTCATTGGGGGTTTATTAAACACCTAAAAATGAACCATTAAAATTGAATTACTAACATCGGACTGCTAACTACGGACTAAGAAATTATTAAAACTATTAAAAGTATAAAAAGTATATATATGTGACGATTGTTTAAAATAGAAATATATTGATAAACTATATATGGATAGGTTCGTGATATCAATCGGAGACCAAGTCGAAATTACATATCTTCAAGACAAAAGTGAGTATATAGTCCCACTTTTAAACTCTAAGTATTTCGGGATGAGAATACATGTATTTTATGTTTTACGTTATGGACACAAGTAACTGAAAAATATATTCTACGTTGAGTTGTACCACTGGCATACTTCCCTGTAGCTTGGTAACTGTTATTTACAGCGGTATTGTAAACGCGAATCCTGTTGATAGATCTATCGGGCCTGACAACCCCAACCGGACTGGACGACCAGTATTCAACGGTTGCACAGTACTTCGTTTTGTGACTACACTTGGTACGGTGTAGTAAGATTTCATAATAAAGGGAATATGCGACGTGATTAAATGTTAAGTATGGTTACCAAGTGCTCAACCACTTAGAATATTTTTATTAAAATGTTTATATATGAAATCTTGTGGTCTATATTTATATCGCTGCCGGCATTAAACCTATATCTCACCAACTTTATGTTGACGTTTTAAACATGTCTATTCTCAGGTGATAATTAGAAGCTTCCGCTGCAACATGTTGAATTTAAACAAGATCTTGAGTATGCATATTTGTGTCAAAAATAAAACTGCATAACGGAGGATTTGTAATGTAAAATATGCTAGAAATCGTATTGTTATCATCACATGTAAAGTTTGTAAGTCTAAGATTATCGCTAAACGATAATCATCTTTATTTTGTCTAAAGCTTGTATCAAAATAAGAATTATGGTTTGTAATGTAAAATATATGCAGTTGTTCTTTTAAAAATGTCGCATATAGAGGTCAATACCTCGCAATGAAATCATACGTTATCTAACACGTTCTTATGGTTAAGGACGGGTTATGACATGTGGTATCAGAGCGGTGGTCTTAGCGAACCAGGTTTGCATTAGTGTGTCTAACCGATAAGTCGTTAGGATACATTAGTAAGTCTGGACTTTGACCGGGTCTGATTTAAAAACCATTGCTTATCATTGTTGGTTAAAATTTATATGTAAATATTATGTAGTACTAATGGGTTAGTTGTTGTGTGATAGATGTCGGGCTCAAAACTTGTCATCACATTCAGCGACTCCGAACCAGAATCTTCAGATGGTGTTCCAGTCATTAACCTATCCGATGACGAAAATAATATCTTTGGGGAAGACTCACAAATTCCGGATGAACCTACTATAGAGAACCCGGAAAGTGAACCCGAGGAGGAAAGTGAACCCGAGGAGGAAAGTGAACCCGAGGAGGAAAGTGAACCCGAGGAAGAAATACAGGAAATTACAAAAGACGAGTTCGAACTAGGAAAGAAACGAAAGGCTAATGAATTAGAAAATTCAAATCCCGAGTTTAGTAAGGATGATGTGGCACCAACTCCACTAGACACTACCACCCCTATTCCCGCTATTCCTATTCGTTCTATCCCGGCATCCAGTTCTTCAGCCCCACAGCCAAAATATAGGCAGACAGCCAGGATAAGCGTTAAGCGATTCTTTGAACCTAAACGTCCTAGAAAATAGACCAAACGATGCGCTGCCGTATTAAACCATGGGATCATATAATGTTTTGTATAATATTATTAGTGTGGTTTGCTTAATGTTCGATGTAAGATAAGCATATGTAAAATAGTGAAGTGTGAAATGCAATAATTTTCCATGGTTAAGTATTACTTAGATGGTAGTAATTGATTCTGTACTAAGCTATTAAGTATGGACATTAACGGGTAGGTACTACCCTAGATATAATTATAAAACGCTAATAAGAAGAAAAGGCTTTTATAATAATACCTGGTTCATATTATTAATAAGCTATAATGTACTGTAAATATACACTACATCTATAATATTCCATGTGAATAATTATTTTCTTTTCATTCTTATAGAAGAATATGGCGCGATTGAACCGAATGACGGAACAAGAAATCCAGGAACTCATCAATCAGCGAGTGAACGACAGAATGTTATGGGTCGAGGCTGTAAGAGGTGCTGCAGTTAACCCAAATCCTCGTGTGGGGTGCACTTACAAAACTTTTCAAGCTTGCAAGCCCTCATCATTCAGTGGAACAGAAGGACCGATCGGTTTAACCCGGTGGATAGAAAAGATGGAGACTGTGTTTAAAATAAGTGGTTGTGTTGAAAAGGACATGACCAAGTATGCATCGTGCACTTTACAAGATAGTGCACTCACGTGGTGGAAAAATTATGTGAAGACTGTAGGAGGAGATGTAGCTTATGATACTCCTTGGGAAGAATTCAAAACAATGTTAATCAACGAGTATTGTCCAAGGAACGAGGTTAGGAAGTTGGAAGATGAATTACGAAGCCTGAAGGTTGTTGGTACTGAAATCACCAACTACAATCAGCGATTCATGGAATTAGTTTTGCTATGTCCTGAATTGGTTCCAACCGAAGAACGGAAGATTGAAATGTACAAAGATGGTTTGCGCAAAAAGGTCAAGGCAAACGTTACAGCATCGAAACCTAAGACAATTCATGAAGCTATAACCATGGCAAACGAGCTAATGGATCAGGTCATCATGGATAAGAAAGCATCCAATACTGATGTGAAGGTATCAGGTAACAAAAGAAAGTGGAATGGAAATTATGATCGAGGTAACCAACAACAATCTTTTAAGAAACAAGAAACCATGCAAGGTGCAGGTAGTGGTTCAAGCTTTGGTTACAAAGGACAAAATCCTTTATGCAACCGATGCCACAAACATCACTCTGGCTACTGTAATGTGGTATGCAACAAATGTAATCGAAAGGGTCATCTTGCTGAAGATTGTAGGGCTCTCGTTACAAATACAAATGGTACCAAGACTCCTGCCACCAATGCAAATAGAACTGCTTTGGCTACCATTACTTGTTATGGGTGTGGAAAACAAGGTCACTATAAGAGCCAGTGTCCGAATCCAGAGAAGAATAATGGATCTGCACGTGGAAGAGCATTTGTTATTAATGCTAGAGAGGCGTGTGAAGACCCGGAGCTTGTTACGGGTACGTTTACCATTAATAACTTATCCGCATCTATTATATTTGATACTGGTGCCGATAGAAGTTACGTGAGTAGAGGCTTTTACGCTAAATTGAATTGTTCATCATTACCTCTAGATGCTAAGTACATGATTGAGTTAGCTAATGGTAAACTAATTAAAGCCGATAAAATTTGCCGTGATTGTAAAATAAATTTAGCCGGAGAAACATTTAAAATTGACTTAATACCCGTAGAATTAGGAAGTTTTGATGTAATAGTCGGCATGGACTGGATGTCCAAAGTAGGAGCTGAAGTTGTGTGTGCCAAGAAGGCAATTCGCATTCCTTGTAAGGATAGAATGCCGGTGATGATTTATGGAGAGAAGGGTAACTCAAAGCTAAAACTCATTAGTTATTTGAAAGCTCAAAAGTGCTTGAAGAAAGGGTGCTATGCTATCTTAGCACATGTTAATAAAGTCGAAAAGAAAGAAAAAGAGAAGTGCATCAACGACGTGCCTGTGGCAAGAGATTTTCCTGAAGTTTTTCCGGAAGAGTTGCCGGGATTACCTCCATTTAGATCTGTAGAATTTCAAATAGATTTAGTACCAGGAGCCGCACCAGTGGCTCGTGCTCCATATAGACTTGCACCGTCCGAGTTAAAAGAACTTCAGAGTCAGTTAAAAGAATTACTGGATCATGGATTCATACGACCAAGTACTTCACCGTGGGGAGCTCCGATTCTATTTGTTAAAAAGAAAGATGGATCTTTTAGGATGTGTATAGATTATCGTGAATTAAATAAGTTAACTATCAAAAATCGGTATCCACTACCGAGAATTGACGACTTATTTGATCAACTCCAGGGATCATGTGTTTATTCGAAAATCGACCTAAGATCGGGCTATCATCAACTACGTGTCAAAGAAGAGGACATTCTGAAAACTGCTTTTCGGACACGTTATGGTCATTACGAATTTTTGGTCATGCCGTTTGGATTGACGAATGCGCCAGCTGTATTCATGGACCTCATGAATCGAGTTTGTAGTCCGTATTTAGATAAGTTTGTTATCGTTTTCATTGATGACATTCTTATCTATTCCAAGAGTGAGCAAGAGCATGAGCAGCATTTAAGGTTGATATTAGAGTTGTTGAGAAAAGAACAGCTATACGCTAAATTTTCTAAGTGTGCTTTCTGGTTGAAAGAAGTGCAATTTCTTGGCCACGTTGTTAGTAGCAAAGGAATTCAGGTTGATCCAGCAAAAATTGAAGCCATTGAAAAATGGGAGACTCCTAAAACACCAATGCAGATACGCCAATTTTTGGGTTTAGCCGGTTATTATAGAAGGTTTATTCAAGATTTTTCCCGAATAGCTAAGCCGTTGACAGCATTAACGCAAAAAGGGAAGAAATACGAATGGACCTCGGAGCAGGAGAACGCATTTCAATTACTGAAGAAGAAGTTAACTACGGCGCCTATTTTATCGTTACCTGAAGGGAACGATGATTTTGAAATATATTGTGACGCTTCGCGACAAGGTTTTGGTTGTGTTCTTATGCAACGAAAGAAAGTTATTGCATACACATCCCGACAATTAAAGATTCACGAGCGGAATTATACGACGCATGATCTAGAACTGGGAGCAGTCGTGTTTGCATTGAAGATATGGAGACACTACTTGTATGGGGTTAAATGCACTGTGTTTACTGATCATAAAAGCCTTCAACATATTTTCGATCAAAAACAGCTGAACATGAGGCAACGTAGGTGGGTTGAGTTAATAAATGACTATGATTGTGAAATTCGTTATCATCCCGGGAAAGCGAACGTGGTGGCCGACGCTCTAAGCAGAAAGGAATGAGAACCAATTCGAGTACGAGCGATGAACATAAAAATTCGCATGAATCTCAACTCACAAATCAAAGAAGTTCAACGAGAAGCACTTACTAAAGAAAATATAGGAAATGAAATAATGAAGAAGTATGAGAAGCAACTCGTTATGCGGGAAGATGGAATTCGATATTTTGCAAATCGTATTTGGGTACCGAAGTTGGGTGGATTAAGGAAGTTGATATTGAACGAGGCACATAAGACAAGATATTCGATACATCCTGGAGTTGGAAAGATGTACCAAGATCTTAAGACGCATTATTGGTGGCCTAATTTGAAGACAGACGTTGCAACATATGTTGGGGAATGTTTAACTTGTTCCAAAGTCAAAGCAGAACACCAGAAGCCGTCAGGGTTACTTCAACAACCAGAAATTCCAGAATGGAAATGGGACGGTATTACCATGGATTTCATCACGAAGTTACCAAAGACTGCCTGGGGATACGACACCATTTGGGTGATTGTTGATCGTCTCACCAAGTCTGCACATTTCTTGCCTATAAAGGAAACGGATAGAATGGAGAAACTATTACGATTGTATATAAAGGAAATTGTTTCAAGGCATGGAATACCTATTTCCATTATATCTGATCGTGATAGTAGATTTACCTCAAAGTTCTGGCAATCACTACAGGAGGCCCTAGGAACTCGTTTGGATATGAGCACCGCATATCATCCGCAAACCGACGGGCAGAGTGAAAGAACAATTCAGACTCTTGAAGACATGCTCAGGGCATGTGTGATCGATTTTGGAAACGGATGGGATAAATATTTACCATTAGCAGAATTCTCGTATAATAATAGTTATCATGCGAGCATTAAAGCTGCGCCATTCGAAGCATTGTACGGAAGGAAGTGTAGATCTCCTATCTGTTGGAATGAAGTAGGAGATCGACAATTAACTGGTCCCGAGATCATACATGAAACTACTGAAAAGATACTACAAATCAAGGAGAGATTGAAAACAGCCCGTAGTCGCCAAAAGAGCTACGCCGATGTTCGAAGGAAACCATTAGAGTTTCAGATCGGTGACATGGTTATGCTAAAGGTGTCACCTTGGAAAGGTGTAATACGTTTCGGTAAAAGAGGTAAACTGAACCCAAGATATGTAGGCCCGTTCAAGATCATCGAACGCATTGGACCGGTAGCTTATCGACTCGAGTTACCGCAACAACTCGCCGGAGTACATAATACATTTCACGTCTCGAACCTTAAGAAGTGTCTTGCAAAGGAAGACCTCACCATTCCTCTTGAAGAAATTCAAGTTGACGAGAAACTACAATTCATAGAAAAACCAATCGAGATCATGGATCGTGAAGTTAAACGGCTCAAGCAGAGCAACATACCGATCGTTAAAGTTCGTTGGAATGCACGAAGAGGTTCCGAGTTTACTTGGGAGCGAGAGGATCAAATGAAACAAAAATACCCGCATTTGTTTCCCGATGACGCAAAATAGGTACGATTTTAAAATTTCGGGACGAAATTTATTTAACGGGTAGGTACTGTAATGACCCGGACTTTTTCGATCAATTTATACTTATAAGATTAATATTTACATAAATTAAACCTTACCAACATGATAAGCAATCTAAATTGTTGAGATTTATGTTTTTGAAAAGAGTTTTACACAACGTTTGACCGTCCAATTTGACCGATGATATCACGAACTATATAACATACGATAATTATACGTTTATGTATATATATGTATTTATATATATTTAACATGATCTAAGGATGTTTAACATCTCATTGGGTACTAATAACAATGAGTTATAAGTATATTTTGAAACTACTAACTTAAGTTTTCAAAACGATAACTATACGTAACGTTCTTCGACATAAATACTTATAACCTATAATACTTATACATGCATCGTATAGATATGTATTTTATCACTTTTAAAGGGCTTACATACATAAAACAATATAAGTATATTTACAAAAGATAGCTATATTTGAATCCTCGTTCCGTTTTCTCAAAGATTTCTACACGTATATCTAGGGTATATGTACCCGTATCATACGCAGCTTCTAGATGTATTTACTATTGGTATATACCAATAAAAATCTGCTCCTTAGCAGCCTTAAATGATTAAGAAACATGTGGAACCAACCATTTGTCAAGTAGCATGAATTATTTAGCAAGAAAACAAAGTTAGGTATCTTTTTTTTCCTTTATAACCTAAAAATGTTTTTATGCATGCACACCATTTCTTCACCCCATTTTCTCATACTTACACTCCCATTTCTCTCTCAAAATACTCTTAACTTCATACTTGATCATCTCCAAGCATTTTCCCCATCATTTAGCTTCAAAAACAACCCTTAATCATCATAAGATAAACCATACAAGAACACTTCAAGAATCCTTTCAAGAACACAAGATTACTTCCAATCTTTCATCCAATTCCATCACTCTTTTGGTTCTAGGTTCTTACTCCTCTTTTACAGCAATCTTTTCCAAGTAACTTGAGGTAGTAACTTTGTTCATAACCTTATTCGATTCATATATATATAGCTATCTTATTTTATGGTATAAAATTTTAACAACAAGAACATAGTTTGAATGTTTTCAAACTTGTTTGAAAACTAAATAGATCCTTCTAACTTAACTTTTAAAATACTTCAAGACCTGTAATATAACTTAAATATATGCTAATTTAACAAGGTATAACTTGGTTTTTCAAAGAACACCTTAAAACTGAATCTACGGTGTCGGAGTGTAACCGGGGGCTGTTTTGGGTTGGATAATTAAAAACTATTTTGAACTTTGAATTGGAGGCTTATTTTTTGGAAAATTGATATTTACTATGAATATGTTAACACATAAAAATTTCATGATTTAACTCAAAGTATAAGTATTTTTAGAAAAATAATCATTTAAGGTTGTTTACATGATGGAAAATGATCAACTCCATAAGTTTCACTAAAGTTTGACCTATGACCTGTGATTTCGAATACAAACTAAGGTATTTACAGTTCATAGTCTTAAAGAGGGACTCGATCCAAGGAAGTGGCAAGTTGAATCAACGAAAACGGAGTTGTAACGAAGAAACTATGACCAAAACGAGATCGGATATCTAAGACTAGTTTAGCTACGAAAATAATTGGAGAAAATTAAATAAATCACATCTTTTTAAAATAACATGATATTTTATATATATGTACTCATAATTTAATTTTATATGGTTCAGGATCACCCGTAAACAATACGAGAAGATTAATCATAAGATCCCATGATTGTACGCAACACGTCATTTGACAACACCGGTACTTTATGTACGCAACACGTCATTTGACAACACCGGTACCGTGGGTCAAGATTAATCTCGACCAATACATATACGATGGGGGTTTTTATTTATTTCATTGGGGGTTTATTAAACACCTAAAAATGAACCATTAAAATTGAATTACTAACATCGGACTGCTAACTACGGACTAAGAAATTATTAAAACTATTAAAAGTATAAAAAGTATATATATGTGACGATTGTTTAAAATAGAAATATATTGATAAACTATATATGGATAGGTTCGTGATATCAATCGGAGACCAAGTCGAAATTACATATCTTCAAGACAAAAGTGAGTATATAGTCCCACTTTTAAACTCTAAGTATTTCGGGATGAGAATACATGTATTTTATGTTTTACGTTATGGACACAAGTAACTGAAAAATATATTCTACGTTGAGTTGTACCACTGGCATACTTCCCTGTAGCTTGGTAACTGTTATTTACAGCGGTATTGTAAACGCGAATCCTGTTGATAGATCTATCGGGCCTGACAACCCCAACCGGACTGGACGACCAGTATTCAACGGTTGCACAGTACTTCGTTTTGTGACTACACTTGGTACGGTGTAGTAAGATTTCATAATAAAGGGAATATGCGACGTGATTAAATGTTAAGTATGGTTACCAAGTGCTCAACCACTTAGAATATTTTTATTAAAATGTTTATATATGAAATCTTGTGGTCTATATTTATATCGCTGCCGGCATTAAACCTATATCTCACCAACTTTATGTTGACGTTTTAAACATGTCTATTCTCAGGTGATAATTAGAAGCTTCCGCTGCAACATGTTGAATTTAAACAAGATCTTGAGTATGCATATTTGTGTCAAAAATAAAACTGCATAACGGAGGATTTGTAATGTAAAATATGCTAGAAATCGTATTGTTATCATCACATGTAAAGTTTGTAAGTCTAAGATTATCGCTAAACGATAATCATCTTTATTTTGTCTAAAGCTTGTATCAAAATAAGAATTATGGTTTGTAATGTAAAATATATGCAGTTGTTCTTTTAAAAATGTCGCATATAGAGGTCAATACCTCGCAATGAAATCATACGTTATCTAACACGTTCTTATGGTTAAGGACGGGTTATGACAAAAAGCTAGATTGAATTTTCAAAAAGATCAAATGTTTTCATAAAGATCCAATTTCCTAAAGGATCTAATTTTTCAAATTCATGTGGGACTGTAAACCACATCGTTACTACCATTGTTAATATCGCCGTATAGAAATCACTGATGTACAAAGTGTGAAGAATAAATAAGTGATTCTAGTATTTTTATTTCAAGACTATATTGCTTGAGGACAAGCAACACTCAAGTGTGGGAATATTTGATAATGCTAAAAACGAACATATATTTCATAGCATTATCCCTCAAGAAAGACAAGCTTTTAGTTGCAATTGTTCTATTTTACAAGTGATATTCGTTTAAATAATAAAAGGTGAAGACAAAAGACAGATTCGACGAATTGAAGACGCAAACGACCAAAAAGCTCAAAAGTACAAAGTACAATCTAAGAGGTTCAAATTATTGATGGGAAACGTCTCAAAATTACAAGAGTACAAGCCGCAAAACGCAAAATACAAGATATTAAATTGTACGCAAGGATGTTCGAAAATTCGGAACCGGGACCAAAATCAACTCTCAACGCTCAACGCAACGGACTAAAAATTACAAGTCAACTATGCACACGAATATAATATAATATTTAAATAATTCTATAAATTATTTATATATTATATTATTATTAAATACCGTCGACAAGAAAGAAAACAAGCCTGTGTGAGCTAGAAAAGCAGGCCATGCGATCGCATGGCCTGGAAGAGTAATATCCATGCGATCGCATGGCAGCAGAAGTCAGGCCACATCCCTATAAAAAGCAGTTTGGTGAACGAGCAAAACACATCTTTTTCTCTTCTTACTCTCAAACGTGTATATATATATATATATAATATAATTTTAATTTTAATTCTAATAATAAGGGTATGTTAGCGAATGTTGTAAGGGTGTAAGTCAAAATTCTGTCCGTGTAACGGTACGCTATTTTTAATCATTGTAAGTTATGTTCAACCTTTTTAAATTAATGTCTCGTAGCTAAGTTATTATTATGCTTATTTAAGCCGAAGTAATCGTGATGTTGGGCTAAATATTAAAGACGGGGTAATTGGGCTTTGTACCATAATTGGGGTTTGGACAAAAGAACGACACTTGTGGAAATTAGACTATAGGCTATTAATGGGCTTTATATTTGTTTAATTAAATGATAGTTTGTTAATTTAATATAATGATTTACAATTGGACGTACCTATAAATAACCATATACACTCGATCGGACATGATGGACGGGATATTTATAAGTACTAATAATCGTTTATTTAACCGGACACGGGAATGGATTAATAGTTAATGGACTTATTAAAACAGGGGTGAATTATGTACAAGGAAACTTAGCATAATTATAGTTTAAGTCCCCAATTAGTTGGAATATTTGACTTCGGATATAAGGATAATTTGACGAGGACACTCACACTTTATATTTATGACTGATGGACTGTTATGGACAAAAACCAGACGGACATATTGAATAATCCAGGACAAAGGACAATTAACCCATGGTAATAAACTAAAATCAACACGTCAAACATCATGATTATGGAAGTTTAAATAAGCATAATTCCTTTATTTCATATTTAATTGCACTTTTAATTATCGCACTTTAATTTATTGTCATTTTATTTATCGTACTTTTTAATTATCGCACTTTAATTTATTGTCATTTTATTTATCGCACTTTTATTTATCGCAATTTCATTATCGTTATTTACTTTACGCTTTAAATTAAGTTATATTTATTTTTAATATTTTACATTAGGTTTTAACTGCGACTAAAGTTTTAAAATCGACAAACCGGTCATTAAACGGTAAAAACCCCCTTTTATAATAATAATACTACTTATATATTTATATATTTACAAATATAGTTTTAAAAATATAGCGTTAAACTTGTTTAAGATCCCTGTGGAACGAACCGGACTTACTAAAAACTACACTACTGTACGATTAGGTACACTGCCTATATGTATTGTAGCAAGGTTTAGGTATATCCACTCTATAAATAAATAAATAACTTGTGTAAAATTGTATCGTATTTAATAGTATTTCCTAGCAAAAATTAATAGTATTTTATACCCCTTCGCTTTAACATCAGGCCTCCGCCCTGCAGAGAAGTTCAGCAGCCTTTTCTTTTTCAGCATTCAAGTTTAATTTTAAGGCTTCCAGCTGACCCTCCAGATCACCAACCTTCAACTGCTCCTTCTCAACCTTTTTCCTCTCAGCTTCTACCACTCTCTCCTTCTCCTCTCGCAGGATAGCAGCAACATCTTAAGCACCTTTTAACTCAGCTTCTTTCGCCTTCAAAGCTTCTCGAGCCTTGGTCAAAGCACGTTCAGCTTCAGTAGCTCTTTTGCGAGCGTTTGAACCTTCAGCCCTTTCAGTACATACTATCTCAAGAATAGACTCTTGATGCTTCTGCAATTGCAGGGAAGACCATAGGTGGTTCATAAACAACATAGCAGATGCCGCAGTTGATTGCCTAAGTTGTTCAGAACGGAGAGCGGTGAAGTGGGGATTTAGCTCAGGGATAGTACAACTCAACAAAAGAATAATGTTATGATCAATATTAACAATTTACAAAAATAAATTGCAAGCACATACATACAAGTTGTTTTATCATTGGTACCTGAAGAAGAGTCAAGAAATCATTACACTTAGTGGTAGGGCTATCAATAAACGCCTGCAAAGCGCTCACATGAGCAGGAATTGGTGGATCTGGAGCATTTGATGATGTGATAGCAGGAATGATGATAGTGGGGGGTGGAGAATGATAGGAGGAGTCGTCTTCCTGCCTCAACTCCTGAAAATCAATCTCATCAAAAGGAGTAAAGTTCCGGTCAGGAGTTTTCAAAATTTCCTCCTGTTGACTTTCAAGGATCTCCATCGTCCTCTGCTCACCACCTTCAGCAGCCTTTCCTTGGCTATCATCAGATTCTATTAAACGAACTACCATATCAAATAAGTTATCATTATAAACATACATAACATTTATGAACAAAGATGCATGAAATATCAAGAAAAGGCAATATTGGCATACTTCTTCGGCGTTTTAGCTTAGGGCTTCCCTCAGCATCTTTTGCTCTCTTAGAGCTTCTACACTTATTGGGTATCTTGGTGATTGCAGGAGGGCTGGGGAGCGTTTCACCAGTAATATCAACTAAGCTTATTGTTTCCTGCTCGGTGGTGGTGTCCTCCACCGTCCGTTCAGTATCAGTCTGCTCAGACTCGCTGCCTGAGCTACTACCGCTGCTTTCTCCCTCTTTTTTAGCATTGGCAGCAGCAGCTGAAGCCTTAGCCTCAGCTTCAATTCTTTCTGCCTCTAGCTCGGCAGGAGTTTTGTCACAAGCAGTGACCTCAACATCATCCTCAAGATCGAGGGAAAGGATGGCAGAACGGACAAGCATCTTGGTTTGTTCTGCAAAAAATTAAACAAAGGCAAATATAGCAATATAAGCAATAATGACATAAAATAGACAGACATGTATATATTAGGATGATCGTAGTACATCCTACCCTGGTTCTTCTGGCGGAGTACTGGCACAGAAGTACTTGGCCATTCCTGGCTCACTTTAAACAGAACAAGAATCCCCTCATACTTCTCATATGATCTGGGCGGAAGGCGGAGATCTTTAAGATGATTCACTATTCGTTTCTCTACGGTGGTTACCTTAACAGCCTTTCCTACGCCAGCATCTATAGACTTCCATTTCCGGACAACGGAATACTCTTCCGGAATAACTCCTTCGTCAACAAAGAAAAATGGACTCTTCCAGCCTTTCAAGTTTGAAACTTTATTTTTCCCAACAAAATATGTATTTCATTTATTGTCAATGGTAAGCCAGCAATGGCTAATTGTTCAAATTCTAAAAAGAGAGATAAAAACTTTAAGGCGTGGCTTTATATTGGAGGCATTGCAGAACATTTCAAAAAGAATAATTTTCTGAAGTCCATGGGGATGGATTTGGCTCAGACAGTCTCTAAAATATCTAAGGATGCGTAGAAGAAATCGTGTAAGAGGAATACGGAGATTACCTTGAGTCAGTTGTAAAGCATATAAAGCAATTTTACCAGCAGGGGGTTTGTTGGCCCTTTGATTGCCAGTAGGAATTATAGGACTGTATTGGTTTAAATGATGGAAAGCAATCTTCAAATCGTCAAAATGACTCTCAGATAAGGATGACGCTATCGTGCTAACCTCATGAAGATCAGTGGTATCTGAAGTAGAAAGCTCAACGTTTTATTGGCCAATACTCGACGCAGAAGCCATGGTAATAAAGTGAAAAGGTAAAGTGAATAAGAAATAACAATGAGATGAAATAAAACTAACCTTGAAAGATGAAAAACCTTAAAAGTTGAGAATAAAGCTTGAAGAAAGTGATGAAGATTTGTGCAGAAATGTATATGCTTTTTGGATCTTGAACAAAGGTAAAAAGGTGAAGGTAAAAGGTTATGGTTGTTTATATAGGAATTCATCAATGCATTTTTCATGGACACGATCGTGACACGTGTATGGACAAGTTCAACAGTTGGGTACATCGAAATGCTTTTTACAGCTGGAGGCGCGTGGAGTGTTTCAACCATGTAAAAATAATCATCACAATGTCAGTAAAATTCGTCTGTCATCATTATCAATAATGTTTTCCTCGATGCAAATGGGAAATGTGATGCAACTAGGGGGACTTAATGGTGTATCCTATCGTATACACGCATAAAGGCATAATATTCGCATGAAATTAGCATCAGGAACACTGGGAACATCAGTTTTGTGAAACTATCCGTCCAGCGTTCCTCGCTGTACAGGCTACTTCCATCACGCGTAATCCCTGAAGGCTGCCTAGCGCTTAAGTCCTGGCCGAAGAGCGTCACATTCAGCATAAATTTCGGATCGTGAATAACAGAACGTATCATCATCTGACACGTGTCCCCGAACCATCCGGTGGATCCATCACTATAAATAGACCCCTTGGGTCGTCATTTGATTCATTCAGACACTCTGACAACTTGTGAGCAGGGATTTCACCTTTCTCTCTCACATAGTACTTTCTCTCACTAGAAGTCATCCGGCTAGTAGCTTAACGCTCAGCGGACAAAAGATTGATTAAGCCACCCCACAAGTTTCTACTTCTAGTATTGTGTTGATACACTAAGCCTTACCTCATAAGGTAATAGGTGTTAACAGGTTTGTTTCAAAAATAGAATGCAGTCTTTGAAAAACGTCTCATATAGAGGTCAAAACCTCGCAACGAAATCAATTAATATGAAACGTTTATAATTATTATGAACGGGACATTTCATACAAGATGAGTTGCTGTCAGCAGTTGGTATAGATGAAAATTACCAAGTTTTACCTATTGCATGAGCTTTAGTAGATGGTGAGACAACTGACAATTAGTCATGGTTCATCAAGTTTCTCAAAATGACATTGGAATAGGAAATGATAATGGGATTGCTCTAATTTCTGATCAACATAAGGTTAGTTTTAATAAACTCTTTATTCAAATGTTTATTTTATATAAATATTATATTATATTATTATTATTATAATAACTTATAACTTATTTATTTGATAGGGGTTGATTGAGGTAGCTACTCAAGTTTTACCAAACTCTGAAAATAGACAATGTGGCAGGCTTGTGTATGTAAATTCTAGTAACAAGTGGGGTGGAGTGTATTTCAAAAACTGTTTTTTGGCAAGCTGCAAAGTCATATACTCCTGAACATGATAAATCAAAGAAGACAGTCAAGAGGCATATAATTATCTGCTTAACAAACGACCATACAATTGGACAAGAGCATACTTTGCTATAGGGTTTGATTGTGATTCAATTGAGAATGGGATTAGTGAGTATTGGAATTCAATGATCAGAGACTTTAGGAGTAATCCAATTATTCATATGCTAGAAGACATAAGGAGGAAAGTGATGACAAGACTAGAGGAACAAAGGGTAAAAGTGCAAGAATGAACTGATGAACTATGCCCCAATGTGAGACGAAAAACCTGAACATATATAGAACATCATAACATGTATGTCTATAACCTTAAACCTTTAGTCGTATTCTTTATTCTTTATTCATTAATTATTAATGTATTGTTGTAGGGATTGGGAGGTTTACAATAATGGTTATCAATAGTTTGAAGTGTAAATAGGAATGAAAACTTCACTGTCAATTTAAAGACACATGAATGTACATGTAGAGCATGGCAGATGACTGAAGTTCCTAATAATCATGGTGTTAGGGCCATTTTTTCCCAATACAAAGAACATGAAGCATTTCTAAGTGAAAGTTTAATGAAAAGTAACTTCATGGCTAGCTATATGTATTCAATAAGATCTGTTAGGGGTGAAATATTCTGGCCAAAGACAAACAAAGTTCCACCTTTGGCAACACTAAAAGAAGAATGCATGGAAGACCAAAAATGAAAATAAAAAGAGCGCCTAATGAAGATGGACCTACAATGTCAACAAATTCAAAGATAGTTCAAAATGTGTGAAATATGGTCATAACATGAGAAGTTGTACTAGGGATCCATTGTCAAGAGAATCAAGGATACTAAAAAAGAAAGGTATGCCAATTTATTCAATAAGTGGCAGAGATGGTGGCATAAGTGGTGTAGGTTGGGGTGGTGTTATCCCATAAACTCATGGCATTACGAACCTAATTAGCATGGAATGTTATTTCATAGTTCCTATAGTGTTCTTTTGAAGTTAACCAGTTCATGTAGTGTTTTGTTGAATTTAACTAGTTGATGTAACTTAATGCAATGATGCATTTATTTTGAACTTATGTAATGCTTATGTTATATTGAACTTTATGTAAATTTAATGTTATTGAAGCTTTTCAATAATTGTATGTATATGTATATATGTATTTTTATTGAAGCTTTTCACATCTGCAAACTCCATGTTTATGTAATGTTATTGAACTTATGTAATGTTATTGTATGCAAACTGCATTTTTATGTCTTGTACACATCTGCAAACTGGAACGGGATGTTTATGTCTTGTATACATCTGCATACTCAAAAGTAAAAACATATCTGCAAATTGAATACCAAACTTAGCAAGTCCATTTCATTGATATTCAAAGTTACACAAAACACAACATCATACCGAATGTAACGACCCGACTTTTTCGACTTGTTTTTGTGCCTTGTGGTTTTTGCGAAACTGCGTATTTATGCATACTGTACTACTTTATACTCTGGAATCTTTATACAGATGGCTAACTTTCATTTATATGATAAAACGTGCCTTTGAGTACGTAGGTTACTTAACTTGATCACCAGATGCCTTTATGACCGTTAGTGTCACTTGACATTACGAACAAACTGCGTACTGCGTACACGTTTAACTTTTGCCGTAATCGGAATATTATGACTATGAAATCTTAATTATTATTTCATAATAATAATTACTTGGGTTTTTGGATGCTTAATTACGCGTAGTAATTTACTTATGCTTACTAGTTAGTCTTGTTGGACTTTCTACCTTGTTGAGCCTTAGCCCACCCTACACTAGTTTGTGGACTATTTAATTAGCCCAATTATTAATAGCTAGTGACCCATTAATATGTAAGACAAATGCCCATTTATTAGAGGGAACGTGCTAGCATTTTTGTCAAGTATTATCCTTAATATTGCATGGGATCCTAACATAAGCACCAACTTTAGACAACCATTAACCAAAAAGCAAAAGTATGTCCCTCTTGTCCCCCTCCCATTCCAACGGCCATCACCACCACCCTCACCCTCATTCACCTATAAATACAAGCCTTATTCCATCCATTTTACACTTGCTCTCATTTACATTTCACACACACTTACTCTCTTATCTCCTCTCTAGTCTTTCTCACTCTAAAACTTGTAAATTTTTTAATTTCTTCTTCTTCTTCTTCTTCTCTTATCATTTTCGAATTCATCATCATCATTAAAGGGTCTAGCTTTTTAGCTTTGATCTTGATTACATCTTGTAGATTCAAACTTGGATTTGAATCCTTCAAGAACATGGAAGATTCAAGCTTTCTAGCTTTGAATCTTCACCTACTTTGTAGATCTATATCTTTTAACTTTAATCTTGTTATTTTAGTATAAAGATTCAAACTTGTGTTTGTAATCTTCATGTAACTTAAAGATCCAAGCTTTATGCTTCAAGATCTTCAAGAACAACCAAGATGCAAGCTTTCTAGCTTGAATCTTCATATCTTTTGTTGGATCTAAGTTTCCTAACTTATGATCTCATTATTTTGTTATAAAGATCAAAACTTGTGTTTATGGTCTTCATGTAACTTAAAGATCTAAGCTTTATGCTTCAAGGTCTTCAAGAACACTAAAGGTTCAAGCTTTCTAGCTTTGTGACCTTATAACTTGTGTGAAAAGGATCCAAGCTCTCTAGCTTAGGGTTCCATCACTTTATTTGACTTAGATTATGTTCATACTTTCTTGATTGAAGTAAAGTTTGTAGCTTTAGTTGTAAATGTAACTTGTAATTGTGTTAAGACTAAGGATATGATATAACCTTGGTTCATCATCCATCTAAGACTCTTAAATGAGTTGTGTTCTTACTTGGTCTTAACATATTGTGTGTTGATGGTATAATCTTGGTCAAGGTGATGCTAACCCATCAACGAGTTGTACACTTGAAGCTACAAGCATCAAGGATGAGAACCGTGATGAGCATCAAGCACTAAGAACCCCACTGGAGCACCTTGCTTACTCTTTTCGGGATTTGATCAGGCTCCTGGGCTATTGGAAAAGTTGATTTTCAGATAGCCTGGTTCGATTAGATGACCTTCCGTTTAAGACTCGCCTCGATCCGAGTTACGGTTTGGGATTTATGGCCTTTTCAAAATCACTACACCCTTGTAACGTTGTGCTGAAATTTCTGACCTACTCGCACTTAAACCGTCACCATGGTCAAACGAAGACGAGTTAGGTTCTGAAAATTGGTCAGAGGTTAGAGGACTCATATACGGACCCATAGCCACTGACTACGCATCTTTTCGTTTTGTATAGAGGTCGTAGCAGCTGACCGAAGTCAGCCTATTGTTTCGATCTCTATTCTTGTCAAACTTACTTAACTTTTACGATGATGAATGATGATGATGATGACACTTAAACTTATTTTATGCACTATTAGAACTTATTAGGATAACATACTGATCTAGTAACCTTTGACTTAGGTTGATGACCTTTCGGACCAACTTACTACTTGCATACTTTCATTATCGACTTTACCGCTCTTATCACTGTGAGTTATAGCATCCCTTTTTACTTTAACTATTTTAGGACTGAAAATACATGCGCTTTTTACGTTTTACATACTAGGCACGAGTACTTAAACGTTATATATGTGTGGTATTAACACCTATTACCTTATGAGTTAAGGCTTAGTGTGTCAACACGATACTAGAAGTGATCTAGCTTTAGGTGGGCGAGTGTTGCCGATTGATGTTTGCTCTTGGGAAATAATCCCTGCAGTCCCGGTTCACAAGTGTAGAAACTTGTGGGGTGGCTTAATCAATATGTCATCTGTAGAGCGTAGAAGTGCTAGCCGGATGACTTCTAGTGAGAGAAAGTGCTAGAGAGAGAGATGAAGTCTCAGCTCTCAAGTTTGTCAGAATGTCTGAACAGTGTAAAATGACGACCCAAGGGGTCTATTTATAGTGTCAGATCCACCAGATTGTTCGGGGACACATGTCAGATGATGATACGTTCTGTTACTTGTGATCCGAGATTTATGCTGATAGTGGCATTCTCCGGCCAGGGCTTACGCGTTAGGCGGCCTTCAGGGCTTACGCATGACGGAGCAACCTGTACAGCGGAGAACGCTGGACGGGTAATTCCACAAAACTATTGTTTCCAGTCTTCCTGATGCTACTTTTATGCAACCATTATGCCTTTTATGCATGTATACGATAGGATACACCATTAAGTCCCCCCAGTTTAATGACTTAAGCATTTGAAAAATGATTAAGTTGTTAAACTTTTGATAACACATCCCAACCAAGTCTTCACATTTCCTTTTGCATCGTGGAGCACATTACAGGCATTAAATGATAGAGGAAATTTACTGACATTGTGATGATTGCTTTTTGCATGGTTATAATACCCCACGCGCCTCTAGCTGTAAAAAGGCATTTCGATATACTCGCCTTTTAATCATGTCCTTACACGTATGTGGTTGAAAATAAAACCCCCAAAATCACCACCGATCACAGCTGTTATATCTTTTCCCTTTTTAACCACCATAAACCCTAATCGAGCATTCACTTTTACAGCTTCCTTCTACAGTGTTCATCTGTTATCTTCAATACCTTCTTTACTCCCTATTTCATTAAAGCTTTAATGGCATCCATAAAGGATGTTACAGCTATTCATAGCAGCGTAAATAAGAAATATTTGGGTGAGCTACTGCAACATTTTCCTAGATTAGCTGGTGTTGAACCAATTATTCCTATAACTAATGCCAGAGCCTGCTCACCACCCCCTGGCAAAGTTGCTATTTATTGCCATTCAATTTTCAACTTTTGTTTGCGACTGCCATTTACGCCGTTCTTTTTAGAAGTTTGCAAGTTCTACGGTGTTACCGTTGGGTAATTCGAACCAGCATCAATTCTAAAGATTCTTATTTTTGAAATGTATTGCCACGCAAGAAATATAGAGCCATCTATTCGTATATTTTGCCATTTGGTGCGTATAGCATCCCACGAAAAAGGTTGGTTTACATTCAACAAAGTTCATGGTTTTCTGAGACCTGCACTTGATCATCCTAGCAATGATTGGTACGCTTCATTTATCTTTATAAATGAAGATGCAATTGATGATAAATACTCAGCTGCTCGAGTTTGGCGTAAATACTTGCATACCGTATCAGTTACCTTTCCAAGACTAAAGAACAAGGAAAACATTTTGTTTAAGAGAATTAAAGCTGAACAGATCAACGACGCTAAATATGGGGAACACATGCTTTCGTTGACATCTGTAAGTCAGGATTGGGATATCACACAAGGTTATGCCTGTGTTCTTGCTGGGAGGAAGAGTAAGTGCTTACTTTTGCTATATATGCTTAATAAGATGCTTCCCTTTATTTATCTAATTAACCACTGTGACTTTTAAACTTCTGCAGAAATTACTCCGCTTACCGCCATGCGATCGTCGCCTTACTCGCAACTTACCTTTACCACTCAAACAATTATTGACGATACTCCCGTTCCTGAAGAGGATGCTGTAAGGGAGGAGGAAGATGGAGAAGAAGAAGTAGAAGACATAGGTATGAACCGAGTTGCTTCTAGGGAACGCCGTGCCTCGGGTAATGATAACACTGAATTTAGTAAAATACCACACCACAACCTGTATTTGTTTTCTTTTAGGCCCAGTACTGGTGGATTTTATAATCCAGACCCTTCTTTATACATTATGCCACCCTTGAAATCTTGTGAAGCATATTGGAACTCTTTTATAAGTAACAATTTCCCTTTATCTCCAACAGCTAGTGCATCACACCAAGACACTACATTAGTGACTCTTCCGCCTTCCGCTAAGAGAAGAAGAACTGGTCAAAATCCTCCGTCATCCGCTCAACAAGGATCTGGCACTAGTTCTTCTCAGCAATAAATTACACTTCCCAATCTTGACACAAATATACTTTCCTCCTTTTTAAAGGGACCACACACTCTTACGAGGATTTCATGAATTTTTTGAACGCCATGGTGTGTCCTTCACTAGCCTAATTTTTTAGCAGCCTATCTGATGCAGATGCCAAGAAGGTTAAGGCACAAAGTATCATTCTTAACATTGCTTCTGGGTTAAATGAGCTTCAACATCTATCTGAGTTGCAAAGCAATGAAATCACCACAAATAAGGAACTATCTGCTGAAAAAGAGAAAGTAGCCAGGACTGAACAAGTAGCTACATCCTTAAAGAGGGAATATGAGACGATGAAGAGGTTTTATGATAATAGCAACAAACAGAGGGCAGAATATAAGGAACAAGTCAAAGAATTATCCTCCAGAGAAAAGCAACACTTGAACAAAATTGATGAATTAGTAAAGGAAAATGAAAAAAATACTTGAGCAGAATAACACGCTGAAAGAACAGCTTAAAGCGAAAGAGGAGAATGAAAGACATATGATAGCTGGGATCCCTGCCCTTGTAGAGCGTATCTTTAATTTTCAAGCTCTGTCTCACAGAATACGCGAGTTCGTTCGTCTTGCGAAGTCTGCTGAACGACTAAATTTTTTCAACTTTATGAAAAGAAAACTGCCAGAATTGCCAAATCCATTGCCTGTTGTTATTACATCGAAGATTAATGAAAACGCCATGAAAGAAGCTGAAGCAGCTGGTGCACTGATAGAAAATATGAATTTTGCTGATCTTGAAAATCTTTGTAAAAAACCAAATGTTACAATAGACGATGTGCTGAATTATACTACTCAAGATGAATGAAATACTATGTTTATATTCATATGGTTTGCATAACGTTTAATATTGCACTTGGTTGTAATTATTAGAAAGATGCTGTAATTTAGTAGGATTTTTGGAGTGAACAATGCACAAGATATTGATATTGTACTTTGCAACCGTTATGCTTGTGAATATTGAAATTATATTCTTCGTTATACGCTTTCCGTCATAAAACTCGTGAGGAAAAGTTATGAATTATTTTCGCCTTTAAATATTTTGCTGGACGCCATGGTCCGTTATCCGTTTTGCTCTGCATTTTGTGTATATAAGTTGTGTCATGACATTTTTTGTAGATTCGTTTCATCGCTTCGATGCTATAGTGAGTTCTACATGTCTCACTATCGATACAACCATTTTGAGTATGATTGCACTTCTACCACCGAAAGGCTATCTTTCTTTCTGCGGGTAGGGATGACACACAGCTATGTGACACCTGGGCTAAAAAATCCTTGGCCGGATAAAATTTATGAAAAATATTGCCATAAGAATAATTGCTATTATTCATATTCTTAAAGAAATTTTTACAATTATGGCTATATCTCATGCATTTGACAGTTGATCAAGCTGTCCATGCATATAGTGCTACGCTTAAAATTTCTTTAAATTCATTGCATTCCAAGCTCTTTCGTATTGCTAGCCGGAAGGCGCAGCAAGCATGTATGATCCATTCTGATTTACTTTTGTGACCTTATAAGGTCCTTCCCATTTTGGGGCTAGCTTTCCAAATTTGATTTGCCTGCTTGCCTCATTATCACGCAGCACCAGATCACCTACTTCAAACTGCACATGCTGCACTTTCTTGTTGTAATATTTTGCCATTTTATGCTTGTGATCTGTTTGCCGGATGGCGGCCATCAACCTTCTTTCCTCCAACAAGTTGAGATTCTCCCTTAATGCTTCAGAATTAGCCTCAACATCGAATGCCATAATGCGTTGTGTTGGTACACATATTTCAGCCGGTATTACTGCCTCCGTACCGTACACCAGGCTGAAGGGTGTTTCCCCCATGCTCCGCTTTGGAGTCGTCCGGTGTGCCCATAACACATTTGGCAGTTCATCCACCCAACCAGTTTGACTCAGTCCCAACCGTGCCTTAATACCAGCAACGATTTCTTTGTTGGTAACCTCCACTTGTCCGTTTTCTTGAGGATGAGCAACAGATGTAAAGTTTTGCTTTATGCCCAGATCTTCACACCAACTCCGAAATGGATTTTCTGCAAATTGCTTGCCGTTATCACTTACTATTTCATTTGGCACCCCATAACGGTACACGATATCATGCCAGACAAACTTCTTGACATTTTCTCCTGTGATTTTTGCTAAAGCCTTTGCTTCAACCCATTTCATGAAAAAATCAATTGCTACCACCAAGAACTTAGCATTACCAGTGCTTCTATTGAATGGCCCCACAATATCGATAGCCCACTTGCAGAACGGCCAAGCGGATGACACTGCTATCAAGTCATACTTTGGAAGACGCTGAATTGTACCATGCCTCTGACAATTCTCACATGTTTTTATGATTTCTGCAACATCTCGATAAAGGGAAGGCCAAAAATACCCTTGTCGCATGATCCGTGATGCCACAGTATGGAAGCCGGAGTATTGAGAACAAACTCCTTCGTGCATTTTTTTGACCAACTTTAATGCTTCATCATCTGTTAAACACCTTAACAACGGACCATTGTAAGATTTTCGATAAAGGACAACATTAACAATTTCATACATTGGTGTTGTCACTCTTATTCTTCTTGCTTCCGCCTTATCAACATGTAACCATCCGTCATGCAAATATCTCAAATATGGAGTCAACCAAGTTTCTTTAGCACCTTCAACTATTGCCATAATTGGTTTTTCATGTATTGATTTCTCCTTAAGCTCTTCAACCAACACTCGTTTGTGCAAATGATCAAAGGTTAAAGTAGCTAACTTGCTCAAGCGTCAGCCTTTTTGTTCTTATTTCGAGGGATTTGCACGACTGCAAGGTTATCAAATTTCTTTGAAATTGCCGCCACCAACTTTATATATTGCCTCATGGATGTATCCCTTGCATCAAACGTTCCATTAACCTGTTGGGTGACGATTTGAGAATCAACATATGCTCGCAAATTTGTTATGCCCATTTCTAACGCTATGCGGAGGCTGGAGAGTAATGCCTCATATTCTGCTTCATTGTTTGAAGCATAAAAACAAAATTTCAATGCATAGGTATACTCTTCTCCATCTGGACTTGTTAAAACTAGTCCTGCACCTGTTCCCTCTTCACTCGATGCTCCATCAGTGTGTAACTCCCACACATGCGGTTGTGGTGCCATTTTGTTGTCATATTCTACTTTTTCATTTGTTTCCAAGAGGAAATCTGCCAAAATTTTTCCTTTAACTGCATTCCGGGGAGCAAAATTGATTTCATACTCCCCCAACTCGATGGCCCATTTTGCTAAACGGCCAGATGATTCTGGACGCCAGAGTATTTGCTTCAACGGCTGATCTGTTAACACTAAGATTGGATGACCTTGAAAATATCTTCGTAAATGCCGTGCAGTATGCACAAGGGCATAAACCATGCGGTGAAGTGGTGGATAATTTATTTCACTAAGCTGCAACACTTTGCTAACAAAATATATAGGCATTTGCACGTCATTCCGTTCTGCGATTAAGACAGAACTTATCGCTTCTTTTGAGACAGCTAAGTACAAAATTAAGGTCTCCCCTTCTTTTGGTGCTGTTAATGTAGGTAATGTTTTTAACAACTGCTTAACCTCTTGGAATGCATTTTCGGCTTCCGCCATCCACACAAAATCTTTTTTATTTAAACAGCCTTTTAACACCTTCATGAATGGAAGCGACTTTTCAGGTGCTCTGGACAAGAATCTTGTTAATGCTGCTAGACATCCATGCAACCGTTGAACATCTTTCTTGCTAGTTGGCTACTTCATGTCTTCAATTGCTTGAATTTTCTTAGGATTAGCTTTAATACCACGTTCTGTGACAATATGACCTAAGAATTTTCCGTCTTCCACACCAAACGTGCACTTCTTGGGATTTAATTTCATATTGATTTTTCGTAGAGATGCAAAAGTCTCCTGTATATCTCGTAACATCTTTTCTTCAGTATGACTTTTGATGACAATGTCATCAACATAAGCTTCTAAATTACGTCCAATTTGATCCTTAAACGCCATATCAATAAGTCGTTGATATGTTGCTCCTGCATTCTTCAAACCAAAAGGCATTTTCATGTAACAGAATATGCCTTCTGTCGTGTGAAAAGCCGTTTTGTCTTCATCTTTTAAGGCCATAGGTATTTGATGATACCCCTAAGCTGCATCTAAGAAACAATTGAATTGATATCCTGCCAATGATTCAACCTTCCAATCAATTTCGGGTAAAGGATAATTATCCTTTGGACATGCTTTATTGATATCCATGAAATCCACACACATCCGCCATGAGTTGTCTGGCTTCCTAACCATGACTAGATTGGCCACCCATGTCTGATATTTGACCTCTCGCAAGATCCCAGCATCCACCAAACTGCGTACCTCATCACGGAGGAATTTGCTTCTTTCTGGCGCCATGCCTCGCTTCTTCTGACAAACAGGATGTATGTTGGGATTCACATTTAGCCTATGCTTGGCTACTTCCCTTGGAACACCAATCATATCAGACGGTTGCCATGCAAAAACGTCTAAATTTGTTGTCAATATGTTGTATAATTTTTCTTTACATTCTGTGAATAACGTGTGCCCAATTATGATTTTCTGATCTGGAAATTTAAGATTCGGTGAAATTGACCCATCATCGTGTATGATTGGCTTAATTATTGCCTTTGTTACTTGAGAACACTCAATTGACTTCTGACGTTCTGCATATAACGTTGATACTCTGCCTGGCTTTGGAAACTTCATCATGCCATGTACAGTTGATGTTACAGCTCCAAACGTCATTAAAGCAGTTCTTTCTAAAATTATGTTGTACTGTGAATTTGCTTTAACCACCAGGAACTCAATGTTGGCTGTGCGTCTTAGGGGTGGCTTGCCCAAGGTTACTTCAAGTAGAATACTTCCTTCAGACCAGGATGGTTCACTTGTAAAACTGGCTAACGGCACATATGTTTCCTTCATTTTTTCTTGTACATCTTTGGGAAGCTATATGAAGCAATGTTCATACATAATGTCTGCTCCAGCTCATGTGTCCGTATAAATGTTGTGTATTAAGCAATTAGCAACTCGTACTTCTATAACCACTGGACCATCGGATGGATTTGTGTTGAACATAGAAGGAAATGATATTAATTGCTTTTCCCAATCTTCTAACACTTCTGCCTTCCTCCGTTGTCCAGCTTTCCATGGATGTATCATTCCTACTTCTATGGGTGCCAATTCGTTACCCTCGCCTTCTTTGTCAGTGTTGGTGAGATGATTCGTCTTAATAATGGATGGCTCCATTGTTAACACCTATTTCCTTATGAGGTAAGGCTTAGTGTGTCAACACGATACTAGAAGTGATCTAGCTTTAGGTGGGCGAGTGTTGCCGATTGATGTTTGCTCTTGGAAAATAATCCCTGCAGACCCGGTTCACAAGTGTAGAAACTTGTGGGGTGGCTTAATCAATCTGTCATCCCTAGAGTGTAGAAGTGCTAGCTGGATGACTTCTAGTGAGAGAAAGTGCTAGAGAGAGAGATGAAGTCTCAGCTCTCAAGTTTGTCAGAATGTCTGAACTGTGTAAAATGACGACCCAAGGGGTCTATTTATAGTGTCAGATCCACCAGATTGTTCGGGGATACGTGTCAGATGATGATACATTCTGTTACTTGTGATCTGAGATTTATGCTGATAGTGGCATTCTCCGGCCAGGGCTTACGCGCTAGGTGGCCTTCAGGGCTTACGCATGATGGAGCAACCTGTATAGCGGAGAACGCTGGACGGGTAATTCCACAAAACTGTTGTTTCCAGTCTTCCTGATGCTACTTTTATGCAACCATTATGCCTTTTATGCATGTATACGATAGGATACACCATTATGTGGGTTATACAACGGCATAAACTTTCCCCTTAGCTCGGTAACGTTTAATCATTGGTCTTTGAACCGGTGAACGTGAATCTTAGATATGGATCCATAGGGTTTGACATCCCCACTCGGGCTAGTCGCGCTAGCATTTAACGGGTGTTTAATACTTCGTAAACATACGCACTCGCCAAGTGTACTTTTAGGGGGTTGCAAACGTTAAGTTAGTTACCAAGTGCCCACGGTTAAACATATACTTTTCATACTGTTTTGAAACGCTGTTTGAAGCACTGAAATCTCGTGGCCTACCTTACATTACTATTACATTTAAACTATAGCTCACCAACCTTTATGTTGACGTTTTTAAGCATGTATTTCTCAGGTGCTTAAGGTTTGCTTGCTTCCACTGTAGTTGTCATGCTGATTAGACTTCCGCTGCCTTTGATAGAGATGTCACCGCATGAAACATTTATTTTGCATTCAAACTATGTTACTTTTGAAACGATGTATTCGTAACGACCATTGGGTCACGTACTATTATTAATTGCTTCTATTCATAGAAGCATACTTTTGTTGTAAAACAATTGATGTTGGTTAAGACATTACCTTTTCTTATGAATGCAAACTTATTTTAAAATAGCATATAGTGTTTGACCTTGTAATGATCATGTTGTTGATGATCCGTACACGTTGATTTTGTACGGGGCGTCACATTTGGTATCAGAGCATTGGTTGTAGGGAATTAGGTTGCATTAGTGAGTCTAGACCGGACCGAGCAGGATTCACTAATAGGACTAATCTACAACTTGCCAGTTTACTTGTTTCCGTGAAACTTACTGCATGCTGCTGCTTACTTTTACTGATATATGACGTATACTGCTACTTGATTTTCATTACTGCATGCTACTATTTGCTTTCGATTGCATGATACTTCTGTACGATTTGCTATTATTGCCATGCTATTTACTGCTATAGATGATCTAGACTGTCGTAGTTATTTTGCCTAATACGTGCTTGCTTTATGACTTACTGACATGGAAAAAGTTATTTTTCCCTGTTCAGATGTCGGATGTCCCGCCCATTATCATTTTGGAGAGTGACTCAGACTCATCCGCCACCTCGCATGCCATTGTTGCCGATACACAGATCCAGTCGTCGACACCCTCCAGTGACTCTGGCGCTTCGTCCTCTGGAGCCAGTGGCCATGCACCCGACCCAGTGATCACCTCAGACGGACACGAGGATCCACCGGAGATTCCTGCTCCACTCATCCCAGAACCCTCGGAGCCACAGCACCATTCCGGTGGTGTTGTGATTCTTGGGGAATACGGGGATGTTCCGTTCCGTAATGAGCATAACCTTTGGGCTAGATGCCTTCCTGATGGGCGTGTCGTGCCGATCCCACCTTTCAGATATCGGATTATGACTACTGGTCGAGCGCATCCACCTTCAGATAATTCCGACGACTCACCACTCGATGACTCATCATCCGACGACTCATCCTCCGACGACTCCAGTGATGAGGATTCCGACGAGGACACTGAGGAGGCACCCATACAGCCACCCTCTACCCCGCAGAAGAAGTGGTATCGTTTCGATGGTACCATTATTCCAGGGGTTAACGGAGGTAGTTCATTCATTAACGCACATGGACTGAGGACTAGGGTCACCGCCCACAAGTGGGTTGTGTTGTATCCTACCGATCTATTCGTGTGTAAGGCTTACCGTTACGCACCATCTACTTCTAGTGCTGGAACGTCTACACCACCTGCACCACCTGTACCATCTGCACCGCCTGCCCTACCAGTATCTCCCTCCGTCGAGGAACTGACGAGGGAAGTGGAGATCCTCCGTGCTCGGGTGACTGAGCTTGAGGACCAGATGTCCCACGTAATGGACATTCTTTACCCACCGTCACCATAGGGCATTGTAGTAGAATTCATTATGTAATCTCGTTTGTAGTTTCATGTTTTACTCATGTATTTTACGAACCTATGCGGATGTATGCAACATATTATTAATGAATGGAAACTTAGTGTTGTTTACTTTTTGTACGGTATTCTAATTACGTTACTGTATGATGATTCTGTGGTATCTATATCTAGTTGCATTACTTAGTTAATATGTGTTGTGTTGATTCCATGTTGGTTGCCATATACTATATTATTATTTATTAAATGCTGGATTTTGACTTAAGTCAAAATTTTTGTTTAGAAGAGCAATGGCAAACGGAAGAGCAGCGCCCACAGCAGCACAAATTGAGGAAATGATTGCTGAAAGAGTAGCCGTAGCTATTGCGGAAATCAACCCACAAGCTCTACTAGTTAACCAGCCCATTCGTAACGGGTGTACATATAAGGAGTTTCAAAGCTGCAAGCCCCACAACTTTAGTGGTACTGAGGGGCCAGTTGGATTGACTAGGTGGTTTGAGAAACTAGAAGATGTGTTCCGTGTAAGCAACTGCTCAGAGATGAACAAACCCAAGTATGCCTCCTGTACGCTGTCGGACGGCGCCCTAACCTGGTGGAACACACTTGCTCAGGCCAAAGGTATTGACGAGGCTTATGCTACTCCTTGGGAAAAATTTAAGGGAGCCATGATCGAAGAGTACTGCCCCAGAACAGAGATACAGAAAATTGAGGCTGAGTTCTGGGAGTTGAAGGTTGTGGGAAACGATCTTGATGGTTAAAACCGTAGGTATCTGGAATTAGCACTGATGTATCCCACGATGGTTACCCCGGAGTTTAAGAGAATGGAACGATACTTGTGGGGACTTCCCAAGTCCATTCAGGGAAATGTCACCTCTTCTAAGCCACCCAACGTTCCAGAAGCTATGCGCATGGCGCATACCCTTATGAATCAAATTACCAGCAAAGAACTGGAAAAGGCTAAATCCAAATCGGGAGCCAGTGGTGAGAAGCGTAAGTGGAACAACAACAAGGGGAAAGCCTATGATCAAACCCCTGCTAAGAGGCATAACGACGGAAGGAACCCCAACCCGAACACTAGCTCGAACCCCAACTACAAGGGTAGTCTACCGCAGTGCAAGAGGTGCTACAAGCACCATACCGGGTACTTTAATGTGGTCTGTGAAAAGTTCAAAAGGACCGGGCATATTGGTAAGGATTGCAAGATTCCTACCCCAATGGTGAAGACAAACCCTACTGGACCAAGGCAGTGCTATGAGTGCGGACAACAGGGCCACTTCAGGAATGAATGTCCCAACAAGAGAAAGGACGGTGGGCCAACGCGTGGAAGAGCTTTCAATGTAAACGTAAGGGATACCCGTGAGAACCCCGACTTGGTTACAGGTATATTCACTATCAACAATCTATTAGCTTATGTTCTATTTGATACTGGTGCCGATAGGAGCTATGTTTGTACACACTTTTGCTCTAAGATAGATTGGTCGTTATTTCCTTTAAAGGAGAGTATGCTTGTTGAGGTAGCCAATGGAAAACTTGAGAAAGTTGACCAAATTGGCCGAGGAGCTATTATCAACATAGCTGGCATGGATTTCGAGATTGACTTGATACCCATCAAATTGGGAAGTTTTAATGTGATTGTCGGTATGGACTGGTTGACCAAAGTAAGGGCAGACATTATCTGTGGAGATAAAGCTCTTCGTATACCCCACGAAGATGGTGAGTCACTGATTATTTACGAAGAGAGATGTAGTTCGAAGCTGAACCTCATTAGTTGCATGAAGCACAAAAGGTCATGAAGAAAGGACGTCTTGCTGTTTTAGTACATCTGAAAACGTTAGAAGCCGAGGTGAAGAGTGTGATTGATGTACGAATTGTGAACGAATTTCCCGATGTCTTTCCGGAAGAATTTCCTGGATTACCGCCACAGAGAGCAGTGGAGTTCCAGATCGATCTAGTGCCGGGAGCTGCACCCGTAGCTCGCGCACCTTATCGACTAGCACCTTCCGAACTACAAGAGTTGCAGAGTCAACTGCAGGAATTGCTAGACCGTGGATTTATCCAACCGGGTTCATCGCCTTGGGGCGCACCTATTTTGTTCGTGAAGAAGAAGGACGGATCTTTCCACATGTGTATCAATTATCGTGAGCTGAACAAGTTGACGATTAAGAATCGGTATCCCCTTCCCAGAATTGAGGATCTTTTCGATCAGCTGCAAGGATCCAGCGTTTACTCCAAGATCAATTTGTGATCAGGTTATCACCAGTTGAGGGTGAAGGAGAGCGATGTGATGAAGACTGCATTCAGAACCCGTTATGGTCACTATGAGTTTCTAGTGATGCCATTCGGTTTAACCAACGCACCTGCCGTGTATATGGACCTCATGAATCGAGTATGCAAGCCATATCTGGGCAAGTTCGTTATCGTTTTCATAGATAATATCCTCATCTATTCCCGAAGTGAAGAAGAACGTGAACAACATCTTCGACTAGTGTTGGAACTCTTGAGACAAGAGCAACTTTATGCCAAATTCTCCAAGTGTGAATTTTGGTTGAAGGAAGTCCAATTTCTGGGTCATATTGTGAGTGATCAAGGTATCAAAGTTGATCCCGCAAAGATCGAAGCTATCAGCAAGTGGGAAACCCCCACTACTCCTACTCACATCCGCCAATTTCTAGGTCTTGCCGGTTACTACCGAAGATTTATTGAAGGTTTCTCTCTGATTGCGCGTCCTTTGACCGCGCTGACTTACAAAGGGAAGAAGTTCGTTTGAAAAAAGAACACGAATCAGCATTTCAAAACTTGAAGTAGAAATTGACCACCGCACCTATCTTATCTCTTCCTGAAGGCAGTGATGATTTTGTCGTATATTGTGATGCCTCGAAAAATGGTTTTGGTTGCGTATTGATGCAAAGATCGAAGGTTATTGCCTATGCTTCTCGTCAACTAAAGATTCACGAGCGAAACTACACTACTCACGACCTCGAGCTTGGAGCCGTTGTCTTTGTGCTCAAATTGTGGAGACACTATCTTTATGGAACTAAAAGTACCATCTTCACCGACCACAAAAGCCTCCAGCACATATTCGATCAGAAACAACTGAACATGAGGCAGCGACGATGGATCGAGACACTGAACGACTATGATTGTGAACTTCGTTACCATCCTGGAAAGGCAAATGTTGTAGCCGATGCCCTGAGCCGATAGGGGAGGACGGTACCTCTTCTTGTCCGTGCCTTGAATATCACCATTTATTCAAATCTCAATAGCCAGATCCGAGTAGCCCAAGATGAGGCTCTCAAAGAGGAGAATATTTTTCAAGAACACTTGAACATTCTCGTTTCACGATTCGAGGTTAAGGAGACTGGACTCCGATGCTTTGCCGGAAGGATTTGGGTACCTAGTTATGGAGATCTACGGAGCCTTATACTAGATGAAGCCCACAAGTCGAGATATTCGATTCATCCAGGAACCGATAAAATGTGCCACGATCTCAAGGAACAGTATTGGTGGCCTAATCTTAAGAAGGATGTTGCAACTTACGTTGGTAAGTGTTTGACTTGCTCGAAAGTTAAGACCGAACATCAAAGGCCATCTGGATTACTTCAACATCCGGAAATCCCGCAATGGAAGTGGGAAAGGATAACGATTGACTTCATCACAAAACTACCGAAGACGGTAGGCGGTTATGATACAATCTGGGTTATCGTTGACCGACTTACCAAAGCTGTACACTTCTTAGCCATGAAGGAAACGGATACGATGGAGAGACTGGCTCAACTATACATGAAAGAGGTTGTATCTCGTCATGGTGTGCCCTTATCGATTATCTCTGATCGCGATCCCCGTTTTGCTTCCAAATTTTGGCGTTCTTTGCAAGAAGCCTTGGGAACTCGTCTCGACATGAGCACCGCGTATCACCCACAGACCGACGGTCAGAGCGAACGAACGATTCAGACTTTAGAAGATATGTTGCGTGCCTGTGTTATTGACTTCGGAAAGGCTTGGGAGAGACATTTGCCACTAGCTGAATTCTCTTACAACAACAGTTATCATTCGAGTATTAATACCGCACCTTTTGAAGCATTGTATGGCCGCAAATGCCGTTCTCCTATTTGTTGGGCCGAAGTAGGCGAAAAGCAAATCACTGGTCCCAAGGTAGTCTATGAAACAACTAAGAAGATTGTCCAAATTCAAGCGAGACTTAAGGCGGCCCGTGATCGCCAAAAGAGTTACGACCTTAAATGTAAAGACTTCGAATTCAACGTGGGTGACCGTGTAATGTTAAAGGTCGCACCTTGGAAAGGTGTGATCCATTTTGGAAAGCGGGAAAGTTAAACCCGAGATATATTGGTCCTTTTGAAATCTTGGAGCGTATTGGACCCGTTGCATACCGTTTGGATCTTCCGACTCAGTTGAGCGCAGTTCACCCTACTTTTCACGTGTCGAATCTGAAGAAATTTCTTGCCGAACCAGAACTTGTCATCCCTATCGATGAGCTTACAATTGATGACAAACTCCATTTTGTGGAGGAACCTATCGAAGTTATGGACCGTGAGGTCAAGACTTTGAAACGCAACAAGATTTCAATTGTCCGAGTCCGATGGAATGCCAAACGTGGACCTGAGTTTACCTGGGAACGAGAGGATCAAATGTTGCAGAAGTATCCACACCTTTTCCCGACTCCAACACCTGCCTCAGCTTAAAATTTCAGGACGAAATTTCCATTAACAGGTGGGTAATGTAACGACCCGACTTTTTCGACTTGTTTTTGTGCCTTGTGGTTTTTGCGAAACTACGTATTTGTGTGTACTGTGCTACTTTATACTCTGGAATCTTTATACACATGGCTTACTTTCATTTATATGATAAAATGTGCCTTTGAGTACGTAGGTTACTTAACTTGATCACCGGATGCCTTTATGACCGTTAGTGTCACTTGACGTTACGAACAAACTGCGTACTGCGTACACGTTTAACTTTTGTCGTAATCGGAATATTATGACTATGAAATCTTAATTATTATTTCATAATAATAATTACTTGGGTTTTTGGATGCTTAATTACGCGTAGTAATTTACTTATGCTTACTAGTTAGTCTTGTTGGACTTTCTACCTTGTTGAGCCTTAGCTCACCCTACACTAGTTTGTGGACTATTTAATTAGCCCAATTATTAATAGCTAGTGACCCATTAATATGTAAGACAAATGCAAATTTATTAGAGGAAACATGCTAGCATTTTTGTCAAGTATTATCCTTAATGTTGCATGAGATCCTAACATGAGCACCAACTTTAGACAACCATTAACCAAAAAGCAAAAGTGTGTCCCCCTCCCATTCCAACGGCCATCACCACCACTCTCACCCTCATTCACATATAAATACAAGCCTTATTCCATCTATTTTACACTTGCACTCATTTACATTTCACACACACTTACTCTCTTATCTCCTCTCTAGTCTTTCTCACTCTAAAACTTGTAAGTTTTTGAATTTCTTATTCTTCTTCTCTTATCATTTTCGAATTCATCATCATCATTAAAGGGTCTAGCTTTTTAGCTTTGATCTTGATTACATCTTGTACATTCAAACTTGGATTTGAATCCTTCAAGAACATGAAAGATTCAAGCTTTCTAGCTTTAAATCTTCACCTTCTTTGTAGATCTATATCTTTTAACTTTAATCTTGTTATTTTGTTATAAAAATTCAAACTTGTGTTTGTAATCTTCATGTAACTTAAAGATCCAAGCTTTATGCTTCAAGATCTTCAAGAACAACCAAGATGCAAGCTTTCTAGCTTGAATCTTCATATCTTTTGTTGGATCTAAGTTTCCTAACTTATGATCTCATTATTTTGTTATAAATATCAAAACTTGTGTTTATGGTCTTCATGTAACTTAAAGATCTAAGCTTTATGCTTCAAGGTCTTCAAGAACATTAAAGGTTCAAGCTTTCTAGCTTTGTGACCTTATAACTTGTGTGAAAAGGATCCAAGCTCTCTAGCTTAGGGTTCCATCACTTTATTTGACTTAGATTATGTTCATACTTGCTTGATTGAAGTAAAGTTTGTAGCTTTAGTTATAAATGTAACTTGTAATTGTGTTAAGGCTAAGGATATGATGTAACCTTGGTTCATCATCCATCTAAGACTCTTAAATGAGTTGTGTTCTTACTTGGTCTTAACATATTGTGTGTTGATGGTAGAATCTTGGTCAAGGTGATGCTAACCCATCAACGAGTTGTACACTTGAAGCTACAAGCATCAAGGATGAGAACCGTGATGAGCATCAAGCACTAAGAACCCCACCGGAGCACTTTGCTTACTATTTTCGGGATCTGATCAGGCTCTTGGGCTACTGGAAAGGTTGATTTTCAGATAACCTGGTTCGAGTAGATGACCTTCCGTTTAAGACTCGCCTCGATCCGAGTTACGGTTTGAGATTTATGGCCTTTTCAAAATCACTACACCCTTGTAACGTTGTGCTAAAATTTCTGACCTACTCGCACTTAAACCGTCACCACGGTCAAAAGAAAACGAGTTAGGTTCTGAAAATTGGTCAGAGGTTAGAGGACTCATATACGGAGCCATAGCCACTGACTACGCATCTTTTCGTTTTGTATAGAGGTCGTAGCAGCTGACCGAAGTCAGCCTATTGTTTCGATCTCTATTCTTGTCAAACTTACTTAACTTTTACGATGATGAATGATGATGATGATGACACTTAAACTTATTTTATGCACTATTAGAACTTATGAGGATAACATATTGACCTAGTAACCTTTGACTTAGGTTGACGACCTTTCGGACCGACTTACTACTTGCATACTTTCATTATCGACTTTACCGCTCTTATCACTATGAGTTATAGCATCCCTTTTTACTTTAACTATTTTGGGACTGAGAATATATGCGCTTTTTACGTTTTACATACTAGGCACGAGTACTTAAACTTTATATATGTGTGGGTTATACAACGGCATAAACTTTCCCCTTAGCTCGGTAACGTTTAGTCATTGGTCTTTGAACCGGTGAACGCGAATCTTAGATATGGATCCATAGGGTTTGACATCCCCACTCGGGCTAGTCGCGCTAGCATTTAACGGGTGTTTAATACTTCGTAAACATACGCACTCACCAAGTGTAATTTTAGGGGGTTGCAAACGTTAAGTTAGTTACCAAGTGCCCACGGTTAAACATATACTTTTCATACTGTTTTGAAACGCTGTTTGAAGCACTGAAATCTTGTGGCCTACCTTACATTACTGTTACATTTAAACTATAGCTCACCAACCTTTGTGTTGACATTTTTAAGCATGTATTTCTCAGGTGCTTAAGGTTTGCTTGCTTCTGCTATAGTTGTCATGCTGATTAGACTTCCACTGCCTTTGATAGAGATGTCACCGCATGAAACATTTATTTTGCATTCAAACTATATTACTTTTGAAACGATGTATTCGTAATGACCATTGGGTCACGTACTATTATTAATTGCTTCTATTCATAGAAGCATACTTTCTTTGTAAAACATTTGATGTTGGTTAAGACATCACCTTTTCTTATGAATGCAAACTTATTTTAAAACAGCATATATTGTTTGACCTTGTAATGATCATGTTGTTGTTGATCCGTACACGTTGATTTTGTACGGGGCGTCACACCGATTACAACCTGGGATTTAACATTTAAAACCTAATAACTACTAACATTCCAGACATTCGACTTGCACACTTGATCTTACCAAAATTCGAATGAAACCTAAAAACAAACAAATACAAAATGTTGCAACATATAATACCCAATATCATCATCCTTGCACACTTGATCTTAGACTTCAATTTTTCAATTTTTTTCTTCGTACCTCTTCCTTTCTTCGATGAACTCAATCATCTTAGATGAATACCAATTCGACAAAGGTGTGTCAATACATTGGAAGTAATCACATTTTCGCATTAACTTATAATTAGGGCAACCAACAAATCTCCTACCTAGGTTTGTTGTAGTCCACGAAATCCAACTTCCTTCTATATCACCACAAGTGCAACGAACAACAACTTCACCATTACTATTTGACATTTCAGGCGATTAAGGTTCTTAAAAACCTTTGAATTTCAACTAATTATGGTTACCTGCACTCAATTTTGGAAAATAGGGTTACGAGTCGCATGAATCATATTACAATTGGGGAAGTTAGAGTTTTGTTGTTACCTTCGACATATGAGAGGTTTAAATAGGGCTAGCACAGTAAGCGAACGACGTGAAAAAAAGAAGTGACGTGGAATGCCACACTTGTATTTAACGCAGAAAGTTAACGACACCCATCTTTTTAATTAACTTTTGAAAACACTTTTTTTTATGACCAAATGAAATAGATTGCCGAAAATAAGAAAATAAGAAAAATAAGTTACGTTTTTTTTTGTAATTTGCCCTTCTCTTAATTATGTCAATTAAGTTTGTCCGTTTACTATTTTAGAGTATTAAAATAATTTGCAATGGTGAACAGACAGTGGTGGAATTAGGATTTTTTTCAACGGGGGTAAAAAAGAATTAAAACCGTAGTAATTTTTTTGAGCAAAATATGGAGGTTTTGGGGCATAAAATTGAGGTTTTCAGGCAAATTATGGAGGTTTTTGGGCAAAATTTGAAGATATTTAGGCAAAAGTTGAAGGTTTTGGGGCAAAAGTTGAAGAATTTTGACAAAATTTGAAGATTTTGGGGCAAAAAAAATCCACCAGGGACAAAGTCGAAACCCAAAATTTTTACACTGAAATTTATAAATCCATTGGGGGTGCGGCGCCCCACCCTTCCCCCAAATAGTTTCGCCCCTGTGAACAGGAATGCCAAACGTCACTTGTTATCTCTCATAAAATTGCACGATAACATTAGCTAACTTGCTCGCAAGATACTGAGCAACTCGCCAAGTAGCTAGTCAGCCATCCCTGCAACGATCGCTTGAAGAGCTCATGGGACTCACTATTTTTTTATGTGTGCTTTGTGCTTTATATGTTGTACACATTATATTTTATTATATATTTGTGAGTATTATTTAAAGTACACTATGAGAGGTTTGTTAAAAGAATGTTAAAATTTTTTTATAGTGATGTTATCTAGATACTGATGGAAAATCGTGTGTACTTTTACCAAAACAGATTAATGCAGCGGATAGTTAAAATAATAATCTTTTATTATTTTATGAACAAAATTTAACAAGATTAAATTTTCACTTATTTAATGAAACATGCACAAGATTAATCTTTCCCAATGATCCAGTTACATCATAATAATTGTCATGAATATAAAACAAAAGAGGAGATAACGATATACCTTTCTTGAAGAATTGATGAGACGGAGAGAAACTTACGATCAAAAGTATGACCGTCTCTTTGGATAGTCCACACTACACTTCAAACAACCGTCAATGGATGCTAGTCCAAACCGAAGTAATATTAATCAACCTTTGGTTAATATTATGAAATCAAAATATGTAATATGTGTTTTTTTAGTTCACTGAAAGAATACGATATGAACTAATTTGGTGCAATATATAAAGATATTTTTTTCAAAACACCCGTGAACCTTTATGAAAAATCCGTGAATCCAAATTAGAACGAATATATATCATAAAGTCGTATTTCTTAAATACTTCAGGGGTATGTTATGTAACTTATAATTAATAATTTCTATCATGTCCCTTTCATGTGAATAGTAAATTAATTAATTTCGATTCATTTACTATTCATATGAATAGTAAATAAATTAATTTCGATTTACTATTTTGTTACTTGAGTAATATATATACATCATATATATATTTTATTTGACGTCTCGGTGTATATGTGTGTGAAAGGCTCAAATGAGATTGACCATATAGTTATATGTTGTACCTTGCACATTAATCCTACAGACTCCCACATATGCATGGCACAACACCAAGTAACTATACAAACAATGGTAAGCGTCTAGCAACACGTCATTGTCCCCAAATTCATGTGAGGGTAGTTTCTCGAAACTTTTTATGGTAAGTTTTAAATGTCATTCGTCCTTTTGTTTCAGATACTTTAGTTAAACTTGAGATATGGATCATCGGTCATTCTCATTTGTTTAACAATTTTGTTTCTCGATCTTAGAACTGAATTAGATCACCAAAATAATTAAGTATCATCTTAATTACATTTGGGTGCGGCCACACAATTATCTTATTCATTCATCGAGGAGCTCAAAAAGTATCTAATTCCAAGCATTTTAGAGGAACAAATCCTATATTGCATACACGTGTCTATCACGAGCTTTACATTATACCCAATAATGGCGTTTATAACAGCCTTATTCAGGACAGCATTTAACCATATCAAAGTATAATGTTCCACACATCAAAACTGGCGTGCATCTCAAGTCTAAGGACATAAAAACATAATCACTAAAAGATTCACTACTGACTACGATCCATGTAGTGACATCTCATGGTTGGGTCATTCCAATATTCATCATCAATGAATACATATGAATTTTGGTCTCAATAAGTTAACTATTCATCATCAATGAATATAACCAAAAATTCATATTAATCTTAATTCATGTTATTCCCATAACATAACCGATTATGGAGATTTTGAATAATCAACAATTATTCATGGATTAAACATGCTAATATAGAACATAGTGATATAAATAAAACTGATCATAGCAACTATATATATCAATTCATTAAGATAAAACTGCTTAATGTTCCAAAAATATCCAAATACTAAATTACAAATTAAAAAGATCGGCAGCATAACGAAGTCCAATACTACTAGCATGATCATCATGCTTGTTGTGTGTCATGGGCTTCGTGAACGGGTCAGCCACATTATCATCTGTATGAACCTTAAGAATACTAATATCATTCCTCTCAACGACTTCTTGAATGTAGTCAAACTTTCGAAGAATGTGTCTGCTATCTGTACGTACACGTGATTCTTTCGCAAGTATAATAGCACTTGAATTATCACAGTACATTTCCAAAGGGGATTCAATGCTGGGAACTACTCCGAGTTCAGCAATAAACTTCCTAATCCAGACAGCTTCTTGAGCAGCTTCTGAGGCAGCAATGTATTCTGCTTCCGTTATAGACTGTGCAACTGTGCTCTGCTTTGAGCTTCTCCAATCAACTGCCCCGCCATTCATGACAAAGACATACCCTGACTGGGATCGAGAATAATCTCGATCAGTTTGGAAACTAGCATATGTATAACATTTAATACTCAACTCTTCTTCCAAACCACCGTAAACCAAGAACATATCTTTAGTTCTCCGTAAATATTTAAGAATGCTCTTAACAACAATCCAATGTTCTTCACCTGGATTCAGTTGATAACAACTAGTCAAACTCAAAGCTAACGAGACATTGGGTCTAGTACATAACATGGCATACATAATGGATCCTATAGCCGAAGCATACGGAACACATTTCATTCGTCTTATCTCATCAGGTGTGATAGGACTTTGAGACTTGCTCAAGGTTATGCCATTTTGCATGGGCAATGTTCCGCACTTGGAGTTTTGCATGTTAAATCTTCGCAAGATTTTGTCAATGTATATACTTTGACTCAAACCAATAAGCCTTTTGGATCTATTTCTATAGATCCTGATTCCTAGAATATACTTAGCTTCTCCAAGATCTTTCATGGCAAAACATTTTCCAAGCCAAGATTTGACATCTTGCATAGTTGGAATGTCATTTCCAATAAGTAGTATGTCATCAACATACAAGATCAAGAAGACGACTTTGCTCCCACTAGCTCTAATGTAAGCACAGGGCTCATTTTGGTTTTGAGAAAAACTAAACTCTTTGATTTTCTGATCAAACTTAAGATTTCAGCTCCTGGATGCTTGCTTTAATCCATAAATGGATTTTAGAAGCTTGCATACTTTAGTAGGAAAAATGGATTTTAGAAGCTTGCATACTTTAGTAGGATGCTTAGGATTCACAAACCCTTCCGGCTGAACCATATATACGTCCTCGCTTAGGTCACCATTTAGGAAAGCGGTTTTGACATCCATTTTCCATATTTCATAATCATGAAAGCAGCTATGGCAATAAGTATCCTAATTGATTTAATGATCGCGACTGGTAAAAAAGTTTCCTCATAATCAATTCCTTGAGTTTGAGTATAACCTTTTACCACCAACCGAGCCTTAAAAGTATTTACATTACTGTCCATGTCAGCCTTCTTCTTAAAGACCCATTTACACCCCACTGTCTTGCAATTGGGTGGAAGATCAATCAAGTCCCATACTTGATTATCTTTCATGGACTGCATCTCTGCCTTCATAGCATCTCTCCATTTGTCAGATTGTGGATCTGACATGGCTTCACCATAGCTAGAGGGTTCATCATAATCCCCTAGATGAAGTTCATTTGAATTAATCAGAAGATTTAACCTCTCAGGTTGATGAAGAGTTCTACTAGATCTACGAAGTATAGGTGCAACACGTTCTGGCTCACCAATAGTGTGTTCAGCTTCAACGTGCGATTGGCTAGTGCCTTTAGAAGGTATGTTACTTTGTGATTCTTGAATTTCTTCAAGATCTACTTTACTCCCACTGACTTCTTGTAAGAGAAGATCTCTTTCAAAGAATTCAGCAAATCGAGCAGTAAATACTTTGTTTTCAGCTTGGTAGTAAAAGTAGTAACCCATTGTTTCCTTTGAGTATCCTACAAAGTGACATTTGATACCTCTGGGTTCTAACTTGTTTGAAGTGTCACGTTTCACATACGCTTCACAACCCCAGACTTTCAAATAAGACAACTTAGGACTCTTTCCATGCCATAATTCATATGGTGTCTTTTCTACCTTCTTGGTTGGAACCATATTGAGTATGCGTACAGCAGACTCTAATGCATAACCCCAAAAAGATATCGGCAGAGTAGTTAGACTCATCATAGATCGAACCATATCAAGTAAAGTTCAATTCCTCCTCTCCGACACACCATTGTGTTGTGGTGTGTAAGGTGGAGTGAACTGTGAGACAATCCCATGATTCTTCAGGTGGTCAAAATACTCTTGACTCATATATTCCCCTCCCCGATCAGAGCGAAGAGCTTTAATGGTATTTCCAAGTTGATTCTCTACTTCATTTTGGAAGATTTTGAATGTTTCAAAAACTTCATGTTTATGTTTCAGCAAGTAAACATAACCATATCTACTATAATCATCAGTAAATGTAACAAAGTATGATTCACCATTTCTAGACATAGTTCTAAAAGGGACACATACATCAGTATGTATTAGTCCTAAAAGATCTTTAGCTCTTTCACCTAAACCGGAGAAAGGAACCTTTGTCATCTTTCCACATAAACATGACTCGCATACATCAAATGACTAAGAGCCAGTTGATTTCAAAAGCCCATCAGATTGGAGTTTTGAAATGCGTTGTTTGTTTATATGACCAAGACGACAATGCCATAGATAGGTATTATTCAAGTCTTTCTTGACTCGTTTGGCAGTACAGGTATATACAGAATTATTATTTGAAATCACACCATGCATATCAATTTCAAAAATACCATCACGTGAAATAGCATTAAAATAAAATACATTATTCTTAGAAACTGAAATACCAAGGTGCGTAAAAGTAAGTTCAAACCCAACATTTTTCAAAAGAGAAACTGAAATTACATTGCTCGTAATACTAGGAGCATAATGACATTGTTTCAACAAAACAATAAGACCACTAGATAGAGTAAGCTCATAGGTGCCAATAGCTTCGACAGCAGCTCGAGCCCCATTCCTCACTCTTAAGTCTAGTGTGTTGTTCTTCAGTCTCTTACTTCTTCTCATTCTCTGCATATTGTTACAGATGTGAGTACCACAACCAGTATCAAAAATCCAGGAATTACTAGAAAAAGTATATAACTGTATATGAAATATACCTGATTTGCTGGTCTGGCCAGCTTTGCCTTTTCTCAACTCAGATAGGTAGGAAGGACAGTTCCTCCTCCAGTGGCCAACTTTTTCACAGTGGAAACATTCGGCGTCTTTCGCTGGGTTTTCTTTCTTGGGAGGTGGTGGAATCTTTTTCTTAGCAATTGACTTGCCTTTTCCTTTTTCTCAAGTTTTTGGCTTATTCTTTCTCACCTTACCATCCCTAATCATCGGGACACCTGGATTGAAAACCTTATATAAAATATCCTGTTCAGCAGTTTTGAGCATCGAATGCACCTCTGCCAGAGATTTCTCCCAACCTTGCATATTGTAATTCATTACAAATTGGTGATACGAGTTTGGTAGTGAAACCAAAACCGTGTTCACAGCCAAGTTAGGCGGCAAGGTAGTTCCAAGTTTTTCCAATCGGTCAATGTAGCTTTTCATTTTCAAGACATGAGAGCTCACTGATTGACCCTCCTTCATTTTTCATGTTTGAAGAAGCTTATAAGTTTCATATAACTCTTGACTAGCCTATTTTTGAAACATATTTTTCAGCTCAGTCATCATATCATATGATGTACGATCTTCCATTTTCTTTTGGAGGTCAGAAGTCATACTAGCAAGCATGATTAAAGCTATCTTCTCTTGCTCATCAAACAACTTCTGATAAGCATTCTTTTGAGCAGTAGTAGCTGTCTCAGGAGGAGCTTCGGGTAAGGGTTCTTCAATTTTGTTCAACTTCCCTTCATATTTGAGAACAATTCTCAGGTTGCGGTACCAATTGAGGAAGTTTGAACCATTGAGTTTCTCCTTCTCCAACAAAGAACGGAGGGTGTTTTGGTTTACGTTTTGATTGTTTGACATCTACAAAAGAACAAGGTTCAATTTTAGTATTTTCGATATAATACTTTAATAAATTAATTATCCAAGTTTTAATATATTTAAAAACAATTAATTTACGAAAGCCTAAGATCCACATAGAGGTTTCACAACTACATCTGTTGATCAGCTAGCAGTTATAGAGTCTACTGGTAGGTAGCGAGTACCAATTGCATCACAGGTGCAACTCTTAGATTTTTATGGGACCTTGAGATATGTGTAGTCTAACAAACCACTATTATCTATTGGCATGTTTGTCCCATCCTTGCCTCGAACTCAGATCTCATCGTGAATACGATTAAGTCGTCCAATTTAGAAACAGTAGAAATTCAGCCTAGTCTCACTCGTAACTGAAAATCCACCTCGTGGCTATAATTCGATTAGGTCTCACCGTAATCAAAAAATAACGAGGAGTGCTTGCAAGCTCATTGGATAGCATGACTTAAATTTGACGGGTATTTTGAAAATGTTTGTGTTAACGAATAATGCATGCACACAAGATTCGCTACACTTTTTGTTAAAAATCATTCTAACCAATTTTATATATGTTGATCGTTTTTATGCGTCTAGTTTGTTATTTTATTTTATATGAAAAATAACAAATACACATTGTGTATCATTTTAAAACATTTTTAAAAGATGTCGCTCATATATATTATTTGAGTTTCAAGAAAAAAATATTTAACTTTAAATTCGTTAGAGTTTAACTTTTTTAAAATCATCAATTTTAACATTTGAAACTCGTTACTAGTTTTATTTGATGTTTTCATTAAAAACATTTAGCATATATTATAAACAACAATTAAATATAAATGCAGAAAAATAAAACACAATCATACCATGCATCACACACACATAGCCTAGCTCAAAAATCCTATGCTTGATTTCATGAGCCGACATGGGATCAAGAGGTCAAACTAAGGGTAATATCGTAGCTCCCACTTGATTCAAGAATCAAGTGAAAACTTGACAAACGCCATCGTTGTCAACTTGACCTGTTCGCCATCTTCTAAGCCAAAAGCATGTTGTATTTTATCTTCAATCTTCATCTTGTTACATTTATTTAAATTTGAAAATACAACTAAACTAGTACTTTTATAAATTGAAATAAACTTAAATACAATACTATGAAAATGAAAAATAAATATAATACAACTTTGACTTCAAAATGGCCTTTCTAATAATATAAATAATCAACATGACATAATATTGCCGTAATCAACAATCACAACAATCATACATAGGTCGGGGCATTATGAGCTATGTGTGCAATCACAATTTTAATAACTACATTATTAAAACTTAAATATGACTTGTTCATGGTTACAATGCATGTGTATAACCATGGAATAAAACAATCAACAATTATAATAAATATTCAAGCCATAACAAATAAATTCAAAATTTATAACAGTGATTTTTTTTCCAGATCTTATTCGTACGTCATGAGGTAATCAACAAAGTTGACTTTCAAAACCATAAAGGTTTTGACTGTTACCAATTCACCACAAAGCTAAATCTAAAAAAAATCACGCGACAATTAAGATGGTGTAAAACCGGCTCGGATACCACTGATGAAAAATCGTGTGTACTTTTACCAAAACAGATTAACGCAGCGGATAGTTAAAATAATAATCTTTTATTATTTTATGAACAAAATTTAACAAGATTAAATTTTCACTTATTTAATGAAACATGCACACGATTAATCTTTCACAATGATCCAGTTACATCATAATAATTGTCATGAATATAAAACAAAAGAGGAGTTGGCGATATACCTTTCTTGAAGAATTGATGAGACGGAGAGAAACTTACGATCAAAAGTATGACCGTCTCTTTGGATAGTCCACACTACACTTCAAACAACCGTTAATGGATGCTAGTCCAAACCCAAGTAATATTAATCAACCTTTGGTTAATATTATGAAATCAAAATATGTAATATGTGTTTTTTTAGTTCACTGAAAGAATATGATATGAACTAATTTGGTGCAATACATAAAGATATTTTTTTCAAAACACCCGTGCACCTTTATGAAAAATTCGTGAAACCAAATTAGAACGAATATATATCATAAAGTCGTATTTCTCAAATACTTCAGGGGTATGTTATGTAACTTATAATTAATAATTTTTATCATGTCGCTTTTATGTGAATAGTAAATTAATTAATTTCTATTCATTTACTATTCATATGAATAGTAAATGTATTAATTTCGATTTACTAATTTGTTACTTGAGTAATATATATACATCATATATATATATATTTTATTTGACGTCTCGGTGTATATGTGTGACCCCGAAGGCTTAAATGAGGTTGGCCATATAGTTATATGTTGTACCTTGAACATTAATCCTACAGATACGGAGTATCACGTTAGCGCTGCTTATGTATATTTTAATCACACGTACGTATTTTGCAATGGTTTTCATACTTTTTCTTTCTGACACCTCAAGGTATATTACTAGAGATATACATGTAATCTTATGTGTCAAAGAATTTTCTATACATCACTAGTATTCTTTTATGTATTATTGAGGTTGCACAATTAATCTATGTGTTATACATGTAAAAAAAAAAAATTAAAGCTTACGAATATTTGTGTCGGACTGATTTAGGGTGCGTTTGTTTGCCTCTGAATGAAATGGTTCAGTGCTGAATGCTGAACCATTCAGCATTCAGTGCGTTTGTTTCTGACCTCTGAATGACATATAGTGCTGAATGGTTCAGAATTCAGTGCTGAATGGTTCAGAGACGTAACACTCTCTTAACAATTAAGAGCCTAAATTTTCTGTAATTTTCTCCTCAAATCCTATCCTGAACATTTAACTAACAAGTATATTGCATATTTTATTCATTATACACTTTGATATGGTAATTTTACTCAGTTTATATCGTTCATTCTAAATGATTATCAAACAGCTTATTTTCATTCAGAACAAACTTTATTCAGAGGTTTTGAATCATTCAGATTCTGAACCATTCAATGCTAAATCATTCAGTTTTATCAAACGCACTCTTAGTCGTGTTTGCAATCAAGACACTGTTGAATTGCTTCTTTAAGGGTTGTTTTCTTTGTTTTTTTGTTTTTTTTCCCCCTGAATTTGCCCATGTTTCCATTTGCCTCTTAAAAGGGAGGGGTTTCTGATTCTATGTCTCTCATAAACAGATCAATTTTCAGAGAGGCAGATTAAGTGCTAAAGAAACAACAATGTTACTTACTGAATAAAGAGCTACACATAAGCAGATCATTAAGTAAAAAGTAAACAGCCCTAAGTTAATTATTAAAAGGGATTAACTGAATAACCAAATCATAAAGAACCGATAAACTAGTTAACTCATTAAAATTTTAACATTTGGGGATTTAGTATTGATTTAAGAAAATTTCAAGTTGATAGCATTGGTTAACAGATATTCAGTTAACAAACAAACCATGAATAGAGTGTCGCAAGAAACATGTCTTCATATAATGTGTTTAATTGAAAACTTCATACTTGTTTTACATGTATGTTCTAAATGGTAATGTTCTCTAGATTTGTTTTTATGGAATTTCAAATATATTTGATAAATATTATTTTTGTTCTTATATTCAAGATAAATTTGACCGAATTAATGAACGATTGAGAGTAACAAATTGGAATAATTGAAGAATTTGATAATATATACCACCTTTTTTTTTTTTTTCTAAATGGACATTCGATTTAGAGAAATATAAATAGTAAAGAGGATACATGCAGGTTCAAATAAGAATCACAAAAGGGCGAGAACAACGAGAATTTATTAATTATATGGTTTCTATGCATTTATATTCAATAAATTACATATAAATATTATTTAATGCTCATATCATTGACTAACATATGTTTACAACCACAAATTACATGTTCAATTGTGAATTATATGAAATTCTCGAATGTTCATAAACACATATGTACATGTGAAGGATAAATTATATATTTGATTATACAGTTAAATTATATATTTTTTAAACTATTTTTTATTCAATCTTTTTCTCCATCAAAATTTATATGTGATTCAACATACTCACATGTGAAAATCTTTGTAATTTAATAGCTCTTGCAGTTCTCACTATATATATATATATATATATATATATATATATATATATATATATATATATATATATATATATATATATATATATATATATATATATATATATATATATGCGAGAAAGGAGTTTTATACTTCGTAAAGTGGACAATTCTTTTAAACTCGTGAAGTGTTATACTTTTCTTATTGCAACTATAACAATATGAATGATGATATTTCTATAAATGAAATTGGAAAATTTACAATACTTATGGATTAAATAGTTTTAATTAAGTGATACACGATAAGTTTTGCTATCGTGTACTCTTAGGGCACAAAACAAGAAGCGATCTATGAAGTTACAATTTTCTTATTTAATTAGATAATGCAAATAATACGTATCAATTTACGGAAATCCTTACATATTTTTCTTGATTTTCATTTTAACATGGAAATGTTTGAATTTTGAGATAGCAATATATATATATATATATATATATATATATATATATATATATATATATATATATATATATATATATATATATATATATTGGACCAATCTATGGATAAGCACTAAATGGGGTACAAACTGGATAAGTAAAATTTCAAAATTTTTTTTTAAAAAAAAAATGATCCTTTAATATGCAAATAGAAGAAAACGAAAAAATTTTAAAAAGTTTTTTAACAAAATCGTTCGAAAATCGATGATGAATGGTAAACATCGATGATGAATGGTAAAAATTGATGATGAATGGTAAAATTAACCATTCATCTAGTTAATTTATCATTCTTTTTGTTCGTGATGAATGATAAAATTAATCAATGCTAAAAAAAAAGTAGATGAATGGTTAATTTAACCATTCATCTGTTTATAATGAATGATAAAAAAACAGATGAATGGTTAATTTAACCATTCATCTGGTTTTTTTTAGCATTGATTAATTTTATCATTCATCGTAAACTAGATGAATGATAAATTAACCCGATGAATGATTAATTTTACCATTCATCATCGATTTTTGAAAGATTTTGAACTTTTTTTTATGAAAAAAAATTGATTAGAGGTGCATTTTAATGCAGATTTATGAATGTACAAAAAAAATTCAAAAAAAAAATTTTTATTTTGCTTATCCCGTTTGTACTCCTTTTAAGCTTATCCATGGATCGTGCCCATATATATATATATATATATATATATATATATATATATATATATATATATATATATATATATATATATATAGGGTGAGGATCCATGGAGAACTCATGGTAGTAGAGAACTCATGGAACTCGTGCAGATTCACTAAATCTGCGTGTAGATTCACATATTTTTTTATTTTATTTTTTTTGCAGATTTTTTTTTTCTGTTCAGTTTTTTTTTTTTTTTTTGCAGATTCAGTCAATCTCCGTGCAGATTGACGATTTTTTCCAGTTTTTTTTTTTTACAGATCGACTTTTTTTTTTTTTTTTGCAGATCGACTTTTTCCTGTACAAATTTGACTTTTTTGTGTGCAGATTGACGTTTTTTTGCAGTTTTTTTTTTTTTTGCAGATTCACTTTTTTTCTGTGCAGATTCGCTGTTTTTTTTGCAGTTTTTCTTTCTTTCCAGATTGTATTTTTTTTTCATAGATTGAAGCTCAATCTCCACATAGATTGAAGTTCAATCTTTGAGTTCTATGGGTTCTCTACATACTCTAGTTCTCTAGGGATCCTTTCACTATATATATATATATATATATATATATATATATATATATATATATATATATATATATATATATATATATATATATATATATATAATTCTAAACATAGCTCTTAAGATTATATATAATAGACATACATATACATATTTTTATTATAACTTTATGATAATCATTCTTAATAACTACCATACTAACATTATTTACCACAATTTAATGCATACATTATTTTTTAAGCATAACATTTACAATTATGTTAAAAAAAAATTCATAATATAATTTAGAAATTTTCTAATAACAGCCCTAAAGATTGTCATTAAGAGATATTTTTGTGCATATATAGCACTGTTGCAAAAAACCCCGTCTCAAGCCGTTGCGACGCCCGTTGTGACGGTTTAGTGACTACCCCGTCCCGTCTCGAAGAAAACCGTCTAATATGACAGTCAACGGTCAAAATTCGGGTCAAAGTTGAAAAAATTGGGTCAAAGTCTATCAAAATTCGGAAAAGTCAGAAAGTCAGTAAAATCGGTCAAATTTGTCGTATTTTAGTTTAAACTTATTGTATTAAATTAACGGTAATAGCGATTAAGGGTATAAATTAGTCAATTTAAATTTTTAGCTTTAAAATATGTATACATTTATATACTTATATATTTAATAGTCAACTTTGTTCCGCGTCCGTCTCGACTCCTGTCTCGACCCCGTCTAGACATTTTTAGGACTCGTCCCCCGTCTCACGTCTTTTGCAACATTAATATATAGTGTTACACTTAAGGGTAGTTATTTTTATGAGATGGTGGTTATTAAAATGTACAAATAAAACTTGCATGTAATAATTTCTTAATGCAAACCCTTAGGGTCCGTTTGGCTTACGGAATCCAATAAGATTTCGGCGAAATTGAAATTATATTTAGACACGGCGCGTGTCTAAGTTAAATTCCAATTCTATCAGAATCTCATTTTATAGTCAAAGGAGTCTTAGGGTTATCATTAAAAAAATTCTAAAATATGTATGCTCATAAAAAAAAAAACTAGAAAACCTAACATAGAATTTGGGATGTTCTAAGATTTGGGTTAGTAGGGACCACAAGGACACTTTGTTTTGGTTGGATGTTTGCTAACATAACATTACATGACATTGTGTGTGTGTATTTTAAGTTTGGACGATTGAATGTGCGCCGTAGGATGCCGTTGCAATTTACGCCGTTGGACTCGGAAGTTTTGGCATGTGCTATTGATAATTAGAAAAACTCAGCCTCTTGTAAACACGTCGCTTTTTCTCCCCTAACTTCCTTAAAATAGCTACATGCATAATTGATTGTATTGTATGTATACTTACTTTATGTTTTAAAACTTGAATTTATTTTTCAGTTTTTGATTTTACTTTCATAAATCGATTACTTAACCAATGACATTCTCCGGTTTAAGATAAATAAAGAGATGAATATCAATTACGTATGTTTACGTATAAAGTGATGAATACGCTTATTAGTGACTTGGTACGTGAATACCCGAGAGGGGTTGTATAATTCGTTTCACGTGAAGGGAGTTGAAAGGACAAAAGATGAGCACGTGACTCTCGTCATCGCCTTAAACATTTTCCTACGAGTATTATTTTCCTCACGGAATATTGCCCCTTCATTTTGTCTTGCTTCTAAAATATAAAGTAAATTATTAATAATAAGTTCCCTTTACTCATATGAACGATTTTCAATGTCATGTTATTCGTCAGACGTGAGACGTGTCACATATAAATTGCTAGACTTTTAATTCCTCTTCTATATGAGTCGCCAAACTATGTTGGTTACCACGGTTTGTTAATTTGTTTTTAGATGTAGAAACCATGTGTAAAGTGTACAATTAATTTTTTTTCGGAAAGTAAATAAACTTTTATTACTTTGTGACAAAGCTAAATACAAGTGGGAGAAGCAGAGCTCCCAATGTTCAACGAAACATGCATTGAAATTTTTGAACAATGTCATGTAATGTTATGTTAGCACAATGTTTTGGACCCCACATGACAGTTTGTTTGGTCTCGATGCTTGCTAACATTATGATATTATTAGTACTGAAAAAAATTATGGACTCATTACGTTTTAATCCTGGAATCGTCATTGAAAACATGGTTTGCAAAGAGAGCAAACCCACGCATATAATGTAATTACAAAATTCTTAGATACACTAGGGTCACTTAACCATGTTAGCTAATCTAGTTTCTTTCATTTTAGCCGATGCGATATTCAATAAAAGGCGATGATTTGAACCTCGTTAAAAGCAACCGAAGTGTTCCAACACTTGTCTCAAAAAATCTTGTTGTTTCTATTCTTCAAAATTAGATAGGCACATACCCATTCAACATGTTGCCAAACTTTTTTTACCAAGGGATATTGATGAGGCAAACATATATATATATATATATATATATATATATATATATATATATATATATATATATATATATATATATATATATATATGGGCAGGATCAATGGGGAAGTAACCAATCGGGGGGAAGCAAATTTTTTTTTTTTCGTTCTTTTTGGAATTTTTTCCGGCATCAAGATCACACGAAAATATGAACATTTAGAAGAGACACTTCGTGATGAATGTTATTATTTAGGCGGGAAAACGATCGACAAAAATAACATTCAAAATAATATTGTTCGTGAAGAATATGAACGTTTTTTTTTCCCATGTTTTGTGAAGTAAAATTTAGCCCGATTTAGAGTTTAGGGTTTAGGGTTTGGTGTTTTGGGTTTATTCCATAAACTCAAAACACCAAACCCTAAACCCTAAACTCTAAACCGTTCGTGTTAAAAACTCAATCTAAATCCTAACCCTAAACCCTAAATTTCTAAACCCTAAACCCTAAATTTCTAAACCCTAATATCTAAACCCCAATAGCTAAAACTTCAACATACGCTCGAAAAACACGATAATTGTTATATATTACTTCTTCGAGCGTTTCCCGCCAAAATAAAAACATTTATCACAGAGTGTCTCTACTAAATGTTCATATTTTCATCCCATCTATAATGTTCGTGAACAAAGTTTTTTCAAAAAATGAAAAAAAAAAAAAAAGTTTTTGCTTCCCCCCGATTGGTTACTTCCCTCTATGGGAGAGAATCCAGTAAGAATTTTTTTAGTGTGAGAACTCTAGGAACTCCAAATATACTGAAATTCGAGCAAAAAAAGTGGCGGGCGAGCAAAAAAAGGAAATTTGAGCAAAAAATAACACACGGACGAACAAAAAATTCATAGTCGAGCAAAAATAAAAACACGGACGAACAAATATTCATGGTCGAGCAATTATTTGAGCTGCTGAAAATGTAGATCAGACAATGTACAACACAACTGGTAGAACAGTAAAATGTAAAACATGTTCGAATTTTCAAATTTTTTTAAATTGGACCTGATTTTCTTCTAATTATAATTTTGTAGAACATAAATAAGTTCAAATTTCTCCAAATTAGTTCGAATTTCACTATTTTTGTTTGAATTTCACACGTTCTACATTAAAATCAACTTTTTTTTTATTTAGCCCGATTTAGAGTTTATGGTTTAGGGTTTAAGAAACTCTAAACCCAAAATCCTGAACCATAAACCCTAAACTCTAAACTGTTCGTGTAAAAAACTCATTCTAAACCCTAAATCTAAACCTTAAACCCTAAAATCTAAATCCTAAACTCTAAAATCTAAACCCTAAATATAAACGCTAAACTCAATTTGATAAAAAAAATGGTGTAGAACAAATATAGAACAGGTGTAGAACAGCATGTTCTACATGCTGTTCTACATAAAATGTAGAACCAAGTCTAATGCATCAAAATGAAAAATTGTTCGACTAAACCTACATTTGTTCGGCCGCTTTTTTTTTCCTCGACTACCTAGTTCTCAGAGTTCTCATTGCTAAAAAGTTCTCATTTGATCCCTATATATATATATATATATATATATATATATATATATATATATATATATATATATATATATATATATATATATATATAGGGCAGGATCAATGGGGAAGTAACCAATCGGGGGGAAGCGAGGGGAAGCAAAATTTTTTATTTTTTCGTTTTTTTGGAATTTTTTTTCAGGCATTAAGATCACACGAAAATATGAACATTTAGAAAAGACACTTCATGATGAATGTTATTATTTATGCGGGAAAACGATCGACAAAAATAACATTCAAGATAATATTGTTCGTGAAGAATGTTAACGTTTTTTTCTTCATGTTTTGTGAATTAAAATTTAGCCCGATTTAGAGTTTAGGGTTTAGGGTTTGGAACATCCCGCATTTTTCCGTTAATTTATTTTAACGCCGTCTTTTTTTTAAGATAAGACCTTCGTTATCTAAATTCGTATCTTCCGTTGACTATCATTTTAATATTTTTCCGTTATTTAATTGTAACATCATCTCTCGTTACCTTAGCGTATTTAAAATATTTCGTTCGGTTAATTCACGCACCCGCTTTTAAACTCGAGGGAATAAACTTGTCAAGTGGGCAAACTAGTTGACTAGGTCAACTAGTCAACCCACCACCACCACAACCACTCATTCCATTCACCCATCTTTCTCTATTTCTCTCTTTTCTCTCTAGTTGCAAGAACACCCATTTCACCCAAATCTTTAATTCATCATCTAAATCCAAATCAAGAAGCTAATATCAAAACAAATTGCATATTTGGAATCATTGCATCTTCCTCTACAACTTGATACTAATTTCATCTCGTTTGGGTAACTTTTATAAAACTCTAGATTTCATGTTCTTAGTGTTTTTGACTTGAAATGGTGTTAGTTAGTGTCTATGGCTCATTGTGATGTCGTGTATGTAATTTGTATGCTCGATCTTGTTATTTGGTGTAACTAGCATGAACACTTGAAATGTATAACAACCCTCACTTTTTGACTTCTGAAATTACTGAAATAACCCTAGGGTTTACTGTCTGACTATACGTATTAATTATTTAAGGGTTGTTATATACACAATCAATTTAACGTTGACCAAATAATAAATTTTTATTCGACACTCACTGCTAATTAAAAATTATGCATTTCAGTAATATTATTTATAACTATTAATCTATAATTAATAAATAAAAAGTGACATTTATATAAATAATAAAACAATTGGGAACTAAATAAAAATAAATACAAGTCATGAATTAGTAAAAAGAAAATAATACTTATCATGTAGTAAATGTAAATAATAATAATAATAATAATAATAATAATAATAATAATAATAATAATAATAATAATAATAATAATAATAATAATAATAATAATAATAATAGTAATAATAATGAGACTAAAGAATCTTAAACAATTACATCCTTATGTTGACTAAAAATAAAGTATAAACTAGTACATCCTTATGTTGACTAATTATAAACTAGTACCACCTTTTGTTGACTAAAAATTATAAAACAAAATAAAATCATTAATTAGAACATCCTTATGTTGACTAACACTCTAATACTTGCACTATATAAACACTCCTAGACTCCTAGTTTCTCATTCACAAATCACACCAAAATCCTCTCTCAAAAATAATCTCTCCCTCTCCCTCTCTTGTGGTATTCGGATCTTCAAGCTTGTTCTTCGTGTTCTTCAAGAATCTTCAAGGAGTTTTTCAAGATTTTCAAGGCTTTGATCTTCCATCTTCATCGTGTTCATCTTTTCTTTGTTAATTATCTTGAATCTTCAAAGGTATAACATAAACCCTAAACTATTTACATAAACTTTAATCTTTGTTAATTCATATTCATATTATAAACTTGTTATTCATAAGTATATACATAAACACACCTAGATTTATATATACATATATACATGTAAAAAAATATATTTATATATATATATACAAATTATATATACATATACATATTAAAACCTTAAACCCTAATACTACTTATACTAGTACTTAACATGTATACACTATTACTATTACTAGCACCTATAACCTACTACTTATATTGTAGCACAAAAACATTTTGGGATATGTATTAGAGATGTATAGATCTTCGAACTTTCTTGACGAATGGTTTCTACGAGATTCTAGGCAGAGGGTTTGGATTTCCGATTTAAAGGGTCATATGGCTCAAGCCCTCCTAGATCTAAATTAGCCATTCGAAGGGAAATGGGTGATTGGAAGCTTATCTAATACAGCAAGTATCCTAAAATGGAAAAAAACTCATAAAAGTAGAAACTCTCTAGTCATAGAAACTTAGTAAAATAAGAAACTTTCTAAAAATGGAAACTTTATAAAAATAGTAACTTACTAGGAATAGAAACTTAGTAAAACAAACTATACTTAAACACATACTTAAACTTAAACATGGGCAAAATGTAGTGGCCCGAACTTTTCCATGTTTATATATATTAATTGAGATTAATATTTACATGATTAAATGTTTCCAACATGTTAAGCAATCAAACTTGTTAAGACTTGATTAATTGAAATATGTTTCATATAGACAATTGACCACCCAAGTTGACCGGTGATTCACGAACGTTAAAACTTGTAAAAACTATATGATGACATATATATGGATATATATATAGTTAACATGATACTATGATAAGTAAACATATCATTAAGTATATTAACAATGAACTACATATGTAAAAACAAGACTACTAACTTAATGATTTTTAAACGAGACATATATGTAACGATTATCGTTGTAAAGACATTTAATGTATATATATCATATTAAGAGATATTCATACATGATAATATAATGATAATATAATAATTTAAAATCTCATTTGATATTATAAACATTGGGTTAACAACATTTAACAAGATCGTTAACCTAAAGGTTTCAAAACAACACTTACATGTAACGACTAACGATGACTTAACAACTCAGTTAAAATGAATATACATGTAGTGTTTTAATATGTATTTATACACTTTTGAAAGACTTCAATACACTTATCAAAATACTTCTACTTAACAAAAATGCTTACAATTACATCCTCGTTCAGTTTCATCAACAATTCTACTCGTATGCACCCGTATTCGTACTCGTACAATACACAGCTTTTAGATGTATGTACTATTGGTATATACACTCCAATTATCAGCTCTTAGCAGCCCATGTGAGTCACCTAACACATGTGGGAACCATCATTTGGCAACTAGCATGAAATATCTCATAAAATTACAAAAATATGAGTAATCATTCATGACTTATTTACATGAAAACAAAATTACATATCCTTTATATCTAATCCATACACCAACGACCAAAAACACCTACAAACACTTTCATTCTTCAATTTTCTTCATCTAATTGATCTCTCTCAAGTTCTATCTTCAAGTTCTAAGTGTTCTTCATAAATTCCAAAAGTTCTAGTTTCATAAAATCAAGAATACTTTCAAGTTTGCTAGCTCACTTCCAATCTTGTAAGGTGATCATCCTGAAATGTCCCGTTCTTATTGATTAAAAACGTTCCATATTAATTGATTTCGTTGCGAGGTTTTGACCTCTATATGAGACGTTTTTCAAAGACTGCATTCATTTTTAAACAAACCATAACCTTTATTTCATCAATAAAGGTTTAAAAAGCTTTACGTAGATTATCAAATAATGATAATCTAAAATATCCTGTTTACACACGACCATTACATAATGGTTTACAATACAAATATGTTACAACAAAATAAGTTTCTTGAATGCAGTTTTTACACAATATCATACAAGCATGGACTCCAAATCTTGTCCTTATTTAAGTATGCGACAGCGGAAGCTCTTAATAATCACCTGAGAATAAACATGCTTAAAACGTCAACAAAAATGTTGGTGAGTTATAGGTTTAACCTATATATATCAAATCGTAACAATAGACCACAAGATTTCATATTTCAATACACATCCCATACATAGAGATAAAAATCATTCATATGGTGAACACCTGGTAACCGACAATAACAAGATGCATATATAAGAATATCCCCATCATTCCGGGACACCCTTCGGATATGATATAAATTTCGAAGTACTAAAGCATCCGGTACTTTGGATGGGGTTTGTTAGGCCCAATAGATCTATCTTTAGGATTCGCGTCAATTAGGGTGTCTGTTCCCTAATTCTTAGATTACCAGACTTAATAAAAAGGGGCATATTCGATTTTGATAATTCAACCATAGAATGTAGTTTCACGTACTTGTGTCTACTTTGTAAATCATTTATAAAACCTGCATGTATTCTCATCCCAAAAATATTAGATTTTAAAAGTGGGACTATAACTCACTTTCACAGATTTTTACTTCGTCGGGAAGTAAGACTTGGCCACTGGTTGATTCACGAACCTATAACAATATATACATATATATCAAAGTATGTTCAAAATATATTTACAACACTTTTAATATATTTTGATGTTTTAAGTTTATTAAGTCAGCTGTCCTCGTTAGTAACCTACAACTAGTTGTCCACAGTTAGATGTACAGAAATAAATCGATAAATATTATCTTGAATCAATCCACGACCCAGTGTATACGTATCTCAGTATTGATCACAACTCAAACTATATATATTTTGGAATCAACCTCAACCCTGTATAGCTAACTCCAACATTCACATATAGAGTGTCTATGGTTGTTCCGAAATATATATAGATGTGTCGACATGATAGGTCGAAACATTGTATACGTGTCTATGGTATCTCAAGATTACATAATATATAATACAAGTTGATTAAGTTATGGTTGGAATAGATTTGTTACCAATTTTCACGTAGCTAAAATGAGAAAAATTATCCAATCTTGTTTTACCCATAACTTCTTCATTTTAAATCCGTTTTGAGTGAATCAAATTGCTATGGTTTCATATTGAACTCTATTTTATGAATCTAAACAAAAAAAGTATAGGTTTCTAGTCGGAAAAATAAGTTACAAGTCGTTTTTGTAAAGGTAGTCATTTCAGTCGAAAGAACGACGTCTAGATGACCATTTTAGAAAACATACTTCCACTTTGAGTTTAACCATAATTTTTGGATATAGTTTCATGTTCATAATAAAAATCATTTTCTCAGAATAAAAACTTTTAAATCAAAGTTTATCATAGTTTTTAATTAACTAACCCAAAACAGCCCGCGGTGTTACTACGACGGCGTAAATCCGGTTTTACGGTGTTTTTCGTGTTTCCAGGTTTTAAATCATTAAGTTAGCATATCATATAGATATAGAACATGTGTTTAGTTGATTTTAAAAGTCAAGTTAGAAGGATTAACTTTTGTTTGCGAACAAGTTTAGAATTAACTAAACTATGTTCTAGTGATTACAAGTTTAAACCTTCGAATAAGATAGCTTTATATGTATGAATCGAATGATGTTATGAACATCATTACTACCTTAAGTTCCTTGGATGAACCTACTGGAAAAGAGAAAAATGGATCTAGCTTCAATGGATCCTTGGATGGCTCAAAGTTCTTGAAGCAAAATCATGACACGAAAACAAGTTCAAGTAAGATCATCACTTGAAATAAGATTGTTATAGTTATAGAAATTGAACCAAAGTTTGAATATGATTATTACCTTGTATTAGAATGATAACCTACTGTAAGAAACAAATATTTCTTGAGGTTGGATGATCACCTTACAAGATTGGAAGTGAGCTAGCAAACTTGAAAGTATTCTTGATTTTATGAAACTAGAACTTTTGGAATTTATGAAGAACACTTAGAACTTGAAGATAGAACTTGAGAGAGTTCAATTAGATGAAGAAAATTGAAGAATGAAAGTGTTTGTAGGTGTTTTTGGTCGTTGGTGTATGGATTAGATATAAAGGATATGTAATTTTGTTTTCATGTAAATAAGTCATGAATGATTACTCATATTTTTGTAATCTTATGAGATATTTCATGCTAGTTGCCAAATGATGGTTCCCACATGTGTTAGGTGACTCACATGGGCTGCTAAGAGCTGATCATTGGAGTGTATATACCAATAGTACATACATCTAAAAGCTGTGTATTGTACGAGTACGAATACGGGTGCATACGAGTAGAATTGTTGATGAAACTGAACGAGAATGTAATTGTAAGCATTTTTGTTAAGTAGAAGTATTTTGATAAGTGTATTGAAGTCTTTCAAAAGTGTATAAATACATATTAAAACACTACATGTATATACATTTTAACTGAGTCGTTAAGTCATCGTTAGTCGTTACATGTAAGTGTTGTTTTGAAACCTTTAGGTTAACGATCTTGTTAAATGTTGTTAACCCAATGTTTATAATAACAAAAGAGATTTTAAATTATTATATTATCATGATATTATGATGTACGAATATCTCTTAATATGATATATATACATTAAATGTCGTTACAACGATAAACGTTACATATATGTCTCGTTTCAAAATCATTAAGTTAGTAGTCTTGTTTTTACATATGTAGTTCATTGTTAATATAATTAATGATATGTTTACTTATCATAATATCATGTTAACTATATATATAACCATATATATGTCATCATATAGTTTTTTTACAAGTTTTAACGTTCGTGAATCACCGGTCAACTTGGGTGGTCAATTGTCTATATGAAACCTATTTCAATTAATCAAGTCTTAACAAGTTTGATTGCTTAACATGTTGGAAACATTTAATCATGTAAACATCAATCTCAATTAATATATATAAACATGGAAAAGTTCGGGTCACTACAGTACCTACCCGTTAAATAAATTTCGTCCCGAAATTTTAAGCTGTTGAAGGTGTTGACGAATCTTCTGGAAATAGATGCGGGTATTTCTTCTTCATCTGATCTTCACGCTCCCAGGTGAACTCGGGTCCTCTACGAGCATTCCATCGAACCTTAACAATTGGTATCTTGTTTTGCTTAAGTCTTTTAACCTCACGATCCATTATTTCGACGGGTTCTTCGATGAATTGAAGTTTTTCGTTGATTTGGATTTCATTTAACGGAATAGTGAGATCTTCTTTAGCAAAACATTTCTTCAAATTCGAGACGTGGAAAGTGTTATGTACAGCCGCGAGTTGTTGAGGTAACTCTAGTCGGTAAGCTACTGGTCCGACACGATCAATAATCTTGAATGGTCCAATATACCTTGGATTTAATTTCCCTCGTTTACCAAATCGAACAACGCCTTTCCAAGGTGAAACTTTAAGCATGACCATCTCTCCAATTTCAAATTCTATATCTTTTCTTTTAATGTCAGCGTAGCTCTTTTGTCGACTTTGGGCGGTTTTCAACCGTTGTTGAATTTGGATGATCTTCTCGGTAGTTTCTTGTATAATCTCCGGACCCGTAATCTGTCTATCCCCCACCTCACTCCAACAAATCGGAGACCTGCACTTTCTACCATAAAGTGCTTCAAACGGCGCCATCTCAATGCTTGAATGGTAGCTGTTGTTGTAGGAAAATTCTGCTAACGGTAGATGTCGATCCCAACTGTTTCCGAAATCAATAACACATGCTCGTAGCATGTCTTCAAGCGTTTGTATCGTCCTTTCACTCTGCCCATCAGTTTGTGGATGATAGGCAGTACTCATGTCTAGACGAGTTCCTAATGCTTGCTGTAATGTCTGCCAGAATCTTGAAATAAATCTGCCATCCCTATCAGAGATAATAGAGATTGGTATTCCATGTCTGGAGACGACTTCCTTCAAATACAGTCGTGCTAACTTCTCCATCTTGTCATCTTCTCTTATTGGTAGGAAGTGTGCTGATTTGGTGAGACGATCAACTATTACCCAAATAGTATCAAAACCACTTGCAGTCCTTGGCAATTTAGTGATGAAATCCATGGTAATGTTTTCCCATTTCCATTCCGGGATTTCGGGTTGTTGAAGTAGACCTGATGGTTTCTGATGCTCAGCTTTGACCTTAGAACACGTCAAACATTCTCCTACGTATTTAGCAACATCGGCTTTCATACCCGGCCACCAAAAATGTTTCTTGAGATCCTTGTACATCTTCCCCGTTCCAGGATGTATTGAGTATCTGGTTTTATGAGCTTCTCTAAGTACCATTTCTCTCATATCTCCAAATTGTGGTACCCAAATCCTTTCAGCCCTATACCGGGTTCCGTCTTCCCGAATATTAAGATGCTTCTCTGATCCTTTGGGTATTTCATCCTTTAAATTTCCCTCTTTTAACACTCCTTGTTGCGCCTCCTTTATTTGAGTAGTAATGTTATTATGAATCATTATATTCATAGATTTTACTCGAATGGGTTCTCTGTCCTTCCTGCTCAAGGCATCGGCTACCACATTTGCCTTCCCCGGGTGGTAACGAATCTCAAAGTCGTAATCATTCAATAATTCAATCCACCTACGCTGCCTCATATTCAGTTGTTTCTGATTAAATATGTGTTGAAGACTTTTGTGGTCGGTATATATAATACTTTTGACCCCATATAAGTAGTGCCTCCAAGTCTTTAATGCAAAAACAACCGCGCCTAATTCCAAATCATGCGTCGTATAATTTTGTTCGTGAATCTTCAATTGTCTAGACGCATAAGCAATCACCTTCGTTCGTTGCATTAATACACAACCGAGACCTTGCTTTGATGCATCACAATAAATCACAAAATCATCATTCCCTTCAGGCAATGACAATATAGGTGCCGTAGTTAGCTTTTTCTTCAATAACTGAAACGCTTTCTCTTGTTCATCATTCCATTCAAATTTCTTCCCTTTATGCGTTAATGCAGTCAAGGGTTTTGCTATTCTGGAAAAGTCTTGGATGAACCTTCTGTAGTAACCAGCTAGTCCTAAAAACTGGCGTATGTGTTTCGGAGTTTTCGGGGTTTCCCACTTTTCAACAGTTTCTATCTTTGCCGGATCCACCTTAATACCTTCTTTGTTCACTATGTGACCGAGGAATTGAACTTCTTCCAACCAAAATGCACACTTTGAAAACTTAGCGTACAATTCTTCCTTCCTCAATACTTCTAACACCTTTCTCAAATGTTCACCGTGTTCTTGGTCATTCTTTGAGTAAATAAGTATGTCATCAATGAAAACAATGACAAACTTGTCAAGGTATGGTCCACACACTCGGTTCATAAGGTCCATGAACACAGCTGGTGCATTAGTTAAACCAAACGGCATGACCATAAACTCATAATGACCGTAACGTGTTCTGAAAGCAGTCTTTGGAATATCATCTTCTTTCACCCGCATTTGATGATACCCGGAACGTAAGTCAATCTTTGAATAAACAGACGAGCCTTGTAGTTGATCAAATAAGTCGTCGATTCTCGGTAGTGGGTAGCGGTTCTTGATGGTAAGTTTGTTCAACTCTCGGTAGTCGATACACAACCTGAATGTACCATCTTTCTTCTTGACAAACAAAACAGGAGCTCCCCATGGTGATGTGCTTGGTCGAATGAAACCACGCTCTAAAAGTTCTTGTAATTGGCTTTGCAGTTCTTTCATCTCGCTGGGTGCGAGTCTGTAAGGAGCACGAGCTATTGGTGCAGCTCCTGGTACAAGATCTATTTGAAATTCAACGGATCGATGTGGGGGTAATCCCGGTAATTCTTTCGGAAATACATCGGGAAATTCTTTTGCAATGGGAACATCATTGATGCTCTTTTCTTCAGTTTGTACTTTCTCGACGTGTGCTAGAACAGCATAGCAACCTTTTCTTATTAGTTTTTGTGCCTTCAAATTACTAATAAGATGTAGCTTCGTGTTGCCCTTTTCTCCGTACACCATTAAGGGTTTTCCTTTTTCTCGTATAATGCGAATTGCATTTTTGTAACAAACGATCTCCGCTTTCACTTCTTTCAACCAGTCCATACCGATTATCACATCAAAACTCCCTAACTCTACTGGTATCAAATCAATCTTAAATGTTTCGCTAACCAGTTTAATTTCTCGATTCCGACATATATTATCTGCTGAAATTAATTTACCATTTGCTAATTCGAGTAAAAATTTACTATCCAAAGGCGTCAATGGACAACTTAATTTAGCACAAAAATCTCTACTCATATAGCTTCTATCCGCACCCGAATCAAATAAAACGTAAGCAGATTTATTGTCAATAAGAAACGTACCCGTAACAAGCTCCGGGTCTTCCTGTGCCTCTACCGCATTAATATTGAAAACTCTTCCACGGCCTTGTCCATTCGTGTTCTCCTGGTTCGGGCAATTTCTAATAATGTGGCCTGGTTTTCCACATTTATAACAAACTACATTGGCATAACTTGCTCCGACACTACTTGCTCCGCCATTACTCGTTCCGACACCATTTGTTCCTTTCGTTCTATTAACCCCTGGTCCGTAGACCTCACACTTCGCCGCGCTATGACCATTTCTTTTACACTTGTTGCAAAATTTGGTGCAGAACCCCGAGTGATTCTTTTCACACCTTTGGCATAGTTGCTTCTGATTGTTGTTGTTGTTGCGGTTATTATTGTTGTTGGGATGATTGTTGTAGTTGCTGTTGTTGTTGTTGTTGTTGTTGTTATTAGGCCGTTTGTTGTAGTTGCGATTGATGTTGCGATTGTTGGGATAATTGTTGCGATTATTGTTGTAATTGCTGTTGTTGTTGTATTGGTGATTCTTATCACCGTTTTCCTCCCACTTTCTTTTAACTTGCTTCACATTGGCCTCTTCAGCAGTCTGTTCTTTAATTCTTTCTTCAATCTGGTTCACTAGTTTGTGAGCCATTCTACATGCCTGTTGTATGGAGGCGGGCTCGTGTGAACTTATATCTTCTTGGATTCTTTCCGGTAATCCTTTCACAAACGCGTCGATCTTCTCTTCCTCATCTTCGAATGCTCCCGGACACAATAGGCACAATTCTGTGAATCGTCTTTCGTACGTGGTAATATCAAATCCTTGGGTTCGTAACCCTCTAAGTTCTGTCTTGAGCTTATTGACCTCGGTTCTGGGACGGTACTTCTCGTTCATCAAGTGCTTGAATGCTGACCACGGTAGTGCGTACGCATCATCTTGTCCCACTTGCTCTAGATAGGTATTCCACCATGTTAACGCAGAACCTGTGAAGGTATGCGTAGCGTACTTCACTTTGTCCTCTTCAGTACACTTACTTATGGCAAACACCGATTCAACCTTCTCGGTCCACCGTTTCAATCCGATCGGTCCTTCGGTTCCATCAAATTCCAAAGGTTTGCAGGCAGTGAATTCTTTGTAGGTGCATCCTACACGATTTCCTGTACTGCTAGATCCAAGGTTATTGTTGGTATGTAGCGCAGCCTGTACTGCGGCTATGTTTGAAGCTAGAAAAGTACGGAATTCCTCTTCATTCATATTCACGGTGTGTCGAGTAGTCGGTGCCATTTCCTTCAAAATAGTTAAATGGAACAAGTTAATCATACAGAATATTAAGAGTAGTTAATAGTATTTCGTAGCATAATATGAACTCATTTATAAAAGCTTTTTCTTCATATTAGCGTTTTATAAGTTTAAATTCGGGTAGTACCTACCCGTTAAGTTCATACTTAGTAGCTAATATACAATTCAACTACTACAATTCTATATGAAAAACTGATTATAATAATATTTCGCGTTCAAACTTTTATACAATATTTTACAAACTTACAATACCGCTTATTTTACATAAAGCATGAAATATAGCACACAATAACTTTGATACAAGATAGTTGTGAAGACAATTCTAGCTAGTACACAAGTCGTTCAGCAAAGGCAATAAAGACACGTAATTCATACGTCCAGAAACAAGTCATGCATTCTGGTTTTACTAGGACTACTTCCCATCCTTGGTCTTGTGCAACATAACCGTTATGGCCGTTGATAAGACAGCGTGTTGTAACGTCATCAAAGGGACGAGGGTTACGTAATGTCCAACAGTCCCGTAATAATCTAAAAACCTCATTTCTTACCCCAATTACCGACTCCGTCACTTGTGGAAACGTTTTGTTTAATAGTTGTAGCCCGATGTTCTTGTTCTCACTTTGGTGAGAAGCGAACATTACTAATCCGTAAGCATAACATGCTTCTTTATGTTGCATGTTAGCCGCTTTTTCTAAATCACGAAGTCCAATATTCGGATATATTGAGTCAAAATAATTTCTTAACCCGTTGCGTAAAATAGCATTTGGGTTCCCCGCAATATATGCGTCAAAGTAAACACATCGTAACTTATGGGTTTCCCAATGTGATATCCCCCATCTTTCAAACGAAAGTCTCTTATAAACCAAGACATTCTTGGAACGTTCTTCGAATGTCTTACAAACTGATCTCGCCTTAAATAGTTGTGCCGAAGAATTCTGGCCGACTCTAGACAAGATTTCATCAATCATGTCTCCGGGTAGGTCTCTTAAAATATTGGGTTGTCTATCCATTTTGTGTTTTTAAACTGTAAAATAGACAAGAGTTAGATTCATAAAAAAATACTTATTAATACAAGCAATTTTTACATATATCATAAAGCATAAGAACACTATATTCCATATATTACACCACACGAATACAACTATCTTATTCCGACTCGCTCGGTTCTTCTTCTTCGGTTTTGGTTCGTTTTGCCAAGTTTCTAGGGATATATGATGTTCCCCTAATACGAGCCGTCGTTGTCCACATTGGTTTAGAAAAACCTGGTGGTTTAGAGGTTCCCGGGTCATTGTTACAACTTAAGGACTTCGGGGGTTGACGATACATATAAAGTTCATCGGGGTTGGAATTAGATTTCTCTATTTTTATGCCCTTTCCCTTATTATTTTCTTTTGCCTTTTTAAATTCAGTTGGGGTAATTTCTATAACATCATCGGAATTCTCGTCGGAATCCGATTCATCGGAGAATTGGTAATCCTCCCAATATTTTGCTTCCTTGGCGGAAACACCATTGACCATATTTAACTTTGGTCGGTTGGTTGAGGATTTTCTTTTACTTAACCGTTTTATTATTTCCCCCACCGGTTCTATTTCTTCATCCGGTTCCGATTCTTCTTCTGGTTCCGATTCTTCTTCCGGTTCCGACTCTTCTTCCGGTTCCTCTTCGGGAACTTGTGAATCAGTCCACAAATCATTCCAATTTACATTTGACTCTTCATTATTATTAGGTGAGTCAATGGGACTTGTTCTAGAGGTAGACATCTATCACATAATATCAAACACGTTAAGAGATTAATATATCACATAATATTCATATGTTAAAAATATATAGTTTCCAACAAAAATGTTAAGCAATCATTTTTAAAGAAAACACGGTCGAAGTCCAGACTCACTAATGCATCCTAACAAACTCGATAAGACACACTAATGCAAATTTTCTGGTTCTCTAAGACCAACGCTCTGATACCAACTGAAATGTCCCGTTCTTATTGATTAAAAACGTTCCATATTAATTGATTTCGTTGCGAGGTTTTGACCTCTATATGAGACGTTTTTCAAAGACTGCATTCATTTTTAAACAAACCATAACCTTTATTTCATCAATAAAGGTTTAAAAAGCTTTACGTAGATTATCAAATAATGATAATCTAAAATATCCTGTTTACACACGACCATTACATAATGGTTTACAATACAAATATGTTACAACAAAATAAGTTTCTTGAATGCAGTTTTTACACAATATCATACAAGCATGGACTCCAAATCTTGTCCTTATTTAAGTATGCGACAGCGGAAGCTCTTAATAATCACCTGAGAATAAACATGCTTAAAACGTCAACAAAAATGTTGGTGAGTTATAGGTTTAACCTATATATATCAAATCGTAACAATAGACCACAAGATTTCATATTTCAATACACATCCCATACATAGAGATAAAAATCATTCATATGGTGAACACCTGGTAACCGACAATAACAAGATGCATATATAAGAATATCCCCATCATTCCGGGACACCCTTCGGATATGATATAAATTTCGAAGTACTAAAGCATCCGGTACTTTGGATGGGGTTTGTTAGGCCCAATAGATCTATCTTTAGGATTCGCGTCAATTAGGGTGTCTGTTCCCTAATTCTTAGATTACCAGACTTAATAAAAAGGGGCATATTCGATTTTGATAATTCAACCATAGAATGTAGTTTCACGTACTTGTGTCTACTTTGTAAATCATTTATAAAACCTGCATGTATTCTCATCCCAAAAATATTAGATTTTAAAAGTGGGACTATAACTCACTTTCACAGATTTTTACTTCGTCGGGAAGTAAGACTTGGCCACTGGTTGATTCACGAACCTATAACAATATATACATATATATCAAAGTATGTTCAAAATATATTTACAACACTTTTAATATATTTTGATGTTTTAAGTTTATTAAGTCAGCTGTCCTCGTTAGTAACCTACAACTAGTTGTCCACAGTTAGATGTACAGAAATAAATCGATAAATATTATCTTGAATCAATCCACGACCCAGTGTATACGTATCTCAGTATTGATCACAACTCAAACTATATATATTTTGGAATCAACCTCAACCCTGTATAGCTAACTCCAACATTCACATATAGAGTGTCTATGGTTGTTCCGAAATATATATAGATGTGTCGACATGATAGGTCGAAACATTGTATACGTGTCTATGGTATCTCAAGATTACATAATATATAATACAAGTTGATTAAGTTATGGTTGGAATAGATTTGTTACCAATTTTCACGTAGCTAAAATGAGAAAAATTATCCAATCTTGTTTTACCCATAACTTCTTCATTTTAAATCCGTTTTGAGTGAATCAAATTGCTATGGTTTCATATTGAACTCTATTTTATGAATCTAAACAAAAAAAGTATAGGTTTCTAGTCGGAAAAATAAGTTACAAGTCGTTTTTGTAAAGGTAGTCATTTCAGTCGAAAGAACGACGTCTAGATGACCATTTTAGAAAACATACTTCCACTTTGAGTTTAACCATAATTTTTGGATATAGTTTCATGTTCATAATAAAAATCATTTTCTCAGAATAAAAACTTTTAAATCAAAGTTTATCATAGTTTTTAATTAACTAACCCAAAACAGCCCGCGGTGTTACTACGACGGCGTAAATCCGGTTTTACGGTGTTTTTCGTGTTTCCAGGTTTTAAATCATTAAGTTAGCATATCATATAGATATAGAACATGTGTTTAGTTGATTTTAAAAGTCAAGTTAGAAGGATTAACTTTTGTTTGCGAACAAGTTTAGAATTAACTAAACTATGTTCTAGTGATTACAAGTTTAAACCTTCGAATAAGATAGCTTTATATGTATGAATCGAATGATGTTATGAACATCATTACTACCTTAAGTTCCTTGGATGAACCTACTGGAAAAGAGAAAAATGGATCTAGCTTCAATGGATCCTTGGATGGCTCAAAGTTCTTGAAGCAAAATCATGACACGAAAACAAGTTCAAGTAAGATCATCACTTGAAATAAGATTGTTATAGTTATAGAAATTGAACCAAAGTTTGAATATGATTATTACCTTGTATTAGAATGATAACCTACTGTAAGAAACAAATATTTCTTGAGGTTGGATGATCACCTTACAAGATTGGAAGTGAGCTAGCAAACTTGAAAGTATTCTTGATTTTATGAAACTAGAACTTTTGGAATTTATGAAGAACACTTAGAACTTGAAGATAGAACTTGAGAGAGTTCAATTAGATGAAGAAAATTGAAGAATGAAAGTGTTTGTAGGTGTTTTTGGTCGTTGGTGTATGGATTAGATATAAAGGATATGTAATTTTGTTTTCATGTAAATAAGTCATGAATGATTACTCATATTTTTGTAATCTTATGAGATATTTCATGCTAGTTGCCAAATGATGGTTCCCACATGTGTTAGGTGACTCACATGGGCTGCTAAGAGCTGATCATTGGAGTGTATATACCAATAGTACATACATCTAAAAGCTGTGTATTGTACGAGTACGAATACGGGTGCATACGAGTAGAATTGTTGATGAAACTGAACGAGAATGTAATTGTAAGCATTTTTGTTAAGTAGAAGTATTTTGATAAGTGTATTGAAGTCTTTCAAAAGTGTATAAATACATATTAAAACACTACATGTATATACATTTTAACTGAGTCGTTAAGTCATCGTTAGTCGTTACATGTAAGTGTTGTTTTGAAACCTTTAGGTTAACGATCTTGTTAAATGTTGTTAACCCAATGTTTATAATAACAAAAGAGATTTTAAATTATTATATTATCATGATATTATGATGTACGAATATCTCTTAATATGATATATATACATTAAATGTCGTTACAACGATAAACGTTACATATATGTCTCGTTTCAAAATCATTAAGTTAGTAGTCTTGTTTTTACATATGTAGTTCATTGTTAATATAATTAATGATATGTTTACTTATCATAATATCATGTTAACTATATATATAACCATATATATGTCATCATATAGTTTTTTTACAAGTTTTAACGTTCGTGAATCACCGGTCAACTTGGGTGGTCAATTGTCTATATGAAACCTATTTCAATTAATCAAGTCTTAACAAGTTTGATTGCTTAACATGTTGGAAACATTTAATCATGTAAACATCAATCTCAATTAATATATATAAACATGGAAAAGTTCGGGTCACTACACATCCAACCTCAAGAAATCTTTGTTTCTTACAGTAGGTTATCATTCTAATACAAGGTAATAATCATATTCAAACTTTGGTTCAATTTCTATAACTATAACAATCTTATTTCAAGTGATGATCTTACTTGAACTTGTTTTCGTGTCATGATTCTGCTTCAAGAACTTCGAGCCATCCAAGGATCCATTGAAGCTAGATCCATTTTTCTCTTTTCCAGTAGGTTTATCCAAGGAACTTAAGGTAGTAATGATGTTCATAACATCATTCGATTCATACATATAAAGCTATCTTATTCGAAGGTTTAAACTTGTAATCACTAGAACATAGTTTAGTTAATTCTAAACTTGTTCGCAAACAAAAGTTAATCCTTCTAACTTGACTTTTAAAATCAACTAAACACATGTTCTATATCTATATGATATGCTAACTTAATGATTTAAAACCTGGAAACACGAAAAACACCGTAAAACCGGATTTACGCCGTCGTAGTAGCACCGCGGGCTGTTTTGGGTTAGTTAATTAAAAACTATGATAAACTTTGATTTTAAAGTTGTTATTCTGAGAAAATGATTTTTATTATGAACATGAAACTATATCCAAAAATTATGATTAAACTCAAAGTGGAAGTATGTTTTCTAAAATGGTCATCTAGACGTCGTTCTTTCGACTGAAATGACTACCTTTACAAAAACGACTTGTAACTTATTTTTCCGACTATAAACCTATACTTTTCTGTTTAGATTCATAAAATAGAGTTCAATATGAAACCATAGCAATTAGATTCACTCAAAACGGATTTAAAATGAAGAAGTTATGGGTAAAACAAGATTGGATAATTTTTCTCATTTTAGCTACGTGAAAATTGGTAACAAATCTATTCCAACCATAACTTAATCAACTTGTATTGTATATTATGTAATCTTGAGATACCATAGACACGTATACAATGTTTCGACCTATCATGTCGACACATCTATATATATTTCGGAACAACCATAGACACTCTATATGTGAATGTTGGAGTTAGCTATACAGGGTTGAGGTTGATCCCAAAATATATATAGTTTGAGTTGTGATCAATACTGAGATACGTATACACTGGGTCGTGGATTGATTCAAGATAATATTTATCGATTTATTTCTGTACATCTAACTGTGGACAACTAGTTGTAGGTTACTAACGAGGACAGCTGACTTAATAAACTTAAAACATCAAAATATATTAAAAGTGTTGTAAATATATTTTTGAACATACTTTGATATATATGTATATATTGTTATAGGTTCGTGAATCAACCAGTGGCCAAGTCTTACTTCCCGACGAAGTAAAAATCTGTGAAAGTGAGTTATAGTCCCACTTTTAAAATCTAATATTTTTGGGATGAGAATACATGCAGGTTTTATAAATGATTTACAAAAGAGACACAAGTACATGAAACTACATTCTATGGTTGAATTATCGAAATCGAATATGCCCCTTTTTATTAAGTCTGGTAATCTAAGAATTAGGGAACAGACACCCTAATTGACGCGAATCCTAAAGATAGATCTATTGGGCCTAACAAACCCCATCCAAAGAACCGGATGCTTTAGTACTTCGAAATTTATATCATATCCGAAGGGTGTCCCGGAATGATGGGGATATTCTTATATATGCATCTTGTTAATGTCGGTTACCAGGTGTTCACCATATGAATGATTTTTATCTCTATGTATGGGATGTGTATTGAAATATGAAATTTTGTGGTCTATTGTTACGATTTGATATATATAGGTTAAACCTATAACTCACCAACATTTTTGTTGACGTTTAAAGCATGTTTATTCTCAGGTGAATATTAAGAGCTTCCGCTGTTGCATACTAAAATAAGGACAAGATTTGGAGTCCATGTTTGTATGATATTGTGTAAAAACTGCATTCAAGAAACTGATTTCGATGTAACATATTTGTTTTGTAAACCATTATGTAATGGTCGTGTGTAAACAGGATATTTTAGATTATCATTATTTGATAATCTACGTAAAGCTTTTTAAACCTTTATTTATGAAATAAAGGTTATGGTTTGTTTTAAAAATGAATGCAGTCTTTGAAAAACGTCTCATATAGAGGTCAAAACCTCGCAACGAAATCAATTAATATGGAACGTTTTTAATCAATAAGAACGGGACATTTCAGTTGGTATCCGAGCGTTGGTCTTAGAGAACCAGAAAATTTGCATTAGTGTGTCTTATCGAGTTTGTTAGGATGCATTAGTGATTCTGGACTTCGACCGTGTTTTCTTTAAAAATGATTGCTTAACATTTTTGTTGGAAACTATATATTTTTAACATATGAATATTATGTGATATATTAATCTCTTAACGTGTTTGATATTATGTGATAGATGTCTACCTCTAGAACAAGTCCCATTGACTCACCTAATAATAATGAAGAGTCAAATGTAAATTGGAATGATTCGTGGACTGATTCACAAGTTCCCGAAGAGGAACCGGAAGAAGAGTCGGAACCGGAAGAAGAATCGGAACCGGAAGAAGAATCGGAACCGGTGGGGGAAATAATAAAACGGTTAAGTAAAAGAGAATCCTCAACCAACCGACCAAGGTTAATTATGGTCAATGGTGTTTTCGCCAAGGAAGCAAAATATTGGGAGGATTACCAATTCTCCGATGAATCGGATTCCGACGAGAATTCCAATGATGTTATAGAAATTACCCCAACTGAATTTAAAAAGGCAAAAGAAAATAATAAGGGAAAGGGCATAAAAATAGAGAAATCTAATTCCAACCCCGATGAACTTTATATGTATCGTCAACCCCCGAAGTCCTTAAGTTGTAACAATGACCCGGGAACCTCTAAACCACCAGGTTTTTCTAAACCAATGTGGACAACGACGGCTCGTATTAGGGGAACATCATATATCCCTAGAAACTTGGCAAAACGAACCAAAACCGAAGAAGAAGAAACGAGCGAGTCGGAATAAGATAGTTGTATTCGTGTGGTGTAATATATGTAATATAGTGTTCTTATGCTTTATGATATATGTAAAAATTGCTTGTATTAATAAGTATTTTTTTTATGAATCTAACTCTTGTCTATTTTACAGTTTAAAAACACAAAATGGATAGACAACCCAATATTTTAAGAGACCTACCCGGAGACATGATTGATGAAATCTTGTCTAGAGTCGGCCAGAATTCCTCGGCACAACTATTTAAGGCGAGATCAGTTTGTAAGACATTCGAAGAACGTTCCAAGAATGTCTTGGTTTATAAGAGACTTTCGTTTGAAAGATGGGGGATATCACATTGGGAAACCCATAAGTTACGATGTGTTTACTTTGACGCATATATTGCGGGGAACCCAAATGCTATTTTACGCAACGGGTTAAGAAATTATTTTGACTCAATATATCCGAATATTGGACTTCGTGATTTAGAAAAAGCGGCTAACATGCAACATAAAGAAGCATGTTATGCTTACGGATTAGTAATGTTCGCTTCTCACCAAAGTGAGAACAAGAACATCGGGCTACAACTATTAAACAAAACGTTTCCACAAGTGACGGAGTCGGTAATTGGGGTAAGAAATGAGGTTTTTAGATTATTACGGGACTGTTGGACATTACGTAACTCTCGTCCCTTTGACGACGTTACAACACGCTGTCTTATCAACGGCCATAACGGTTATGTTGCACAAGACCAAGGATGGGAAGTAGTCCTAGTAAAACCAGAATGCATGACTTGTTTCTGGACGTATGAATTACGTGTCTTTATTGCCTTTGCTGAACGACTTGTGTACTAGCTAGAATTATCTTCACAACTATCTTGTATCAAAGTTATTGTGTGCTATATTTCATGCTTTATGTAAAATAAGCGGTATTGTAAGTTTGTAAAATATTGTATAAAAGTTTGAACGCGAAATATTATTATAATCAGTTTTTCATATAGAATTGTAGTAGTTGAATTGTATATTAGCTACTAAGTATGAACTTAACGGGTAGGTACTACCCGAATTTAAACTTATAAAACGCTAATATGAAGAAAAAGCTTTTATAAATGAGTTCATATTATGCTACGAAATACTATTAACTACTCTTAATATTCTGTATGATTAACTTGTTCCATTTAACTATTTTGAAGGAAATGGCACCGACTACTCGACACACCGTGAATATTAATGAAGAGGAATTCCGTACTTTTCTAGCTTCAAACATAGCCGCAGTACAGGCTGCGCTACATACCAACAATAACCTTGGATCTAGCAGTACAGGAAATCGTGTAGGATGCACCTACAAAGAATTCACTGCCTGCAAACCTTTGGAATTTGATGGAACCGAAGGACCGATCGGATTGAAACGGTGGACCGAGAAGGTCGAATCGGTGTTTGCCATAAGTAAGTGTACTGAAGAGGACAAAGTAAAGTACGCTACGCATACCTTCACAGGTTCTGCGTTAACATGGTGGAATACCTATCTAGAGCAAGTGGGACAAGACGATGCGTACGCACTACCGTGGTCAGCATTCAAGCACTTGATGAACGAGAAGTACCGTCCCAGAACCGAGGTCAATAAGCTCAAGACAGAACTTAGAGGGTTACGAACCCAAGGATTTGATATTACCACGTACGAAAGACGATTCACAGAATTGTGCCTATTGTGTCCGGGAGCATTCGAAGATGAGGAAGAGAAGATCGACGCGTTTGTGAAAGGATTACCGGAAAGAATCCAAGAAGATATAAGTTCACACGAGCCCGCCTCCATACAACAGGCATGTAGAATGGCTCACAAACTCGTGAACCAAATTGAAGAAAGAATTAAAGAACAGACTGCTGAAGAGGCCAATGTGAAGCAAGTCAAAAGAAAGTGGGAGGAAAATGGTGATAAGAATCACCAATACAACAACAACAGCAATTACAATAATAATCGCAACAATTATCCCAACAATCGCAACATCAATCGCAACTACAACAAACGGCCCAACAACAACAACAACAACAACAGCAACTACAACAATCATCCCAACAACAATAATAACCGCAACAACAACAACAATCAGAAGCAGCTATGCCAAAGGTGTGAAAAGAATCACTCGGGGTTCTGCACCAAATTTTGCAACAAGTGTAAAAGAAATGGTCATAGCGCGGCGAAGTGTGAGGTCTACGGACCAGGGGTTAATAGAACGAAAGGAACAAATGGTGTCGGAACGAGTAATGGCGGAGCAAGTAGTGTCGGAGCAAGTTATGCCAATGTAGTTTGTTATAAATGTGGAAAACCGGGCCACATTATTAGAAATTGCCCGAACCAGGAGAACACGAATGGACAAGGCCGTGGAAGAGTTTTCAATATTAATGCGGCAGAGGCACAGGAAGACCCGGAGCTTGTTACGGGTACGTTTCTTATTGACAATAAATCTGCTTACGTTTTATTTGATTCGGGTGCGGATAGAAGCTATATGAGTAGAGATTTTTGTGCTAAATTAAGTTGTCCATTGACGCCTTTGGATAGTAAATTTTTACTCGAATTAGCAAATGGTAAATTAATTTCAGCAGATAATATATGTCGGAATCGAGAAATTAAACTGGTTAGCGAAACATTTAAGATTGATTTGATACCAGTAGAGTTAGGGAGTTTTGATGTGATAATCGGTATGGACTGGTTGAAAGAAGTGAAAGCGGAGATCGTTTGTTACAAAAATGCAATTCGCATTATACGAGAAAAAGGAAAACCCTTAATGGTGTACGGAGAAAAGGGCAACACGAAGCTACATCTTATTAGTAATTTGAAGGCACAAAAACTAATAAGAAAAGGTTGCTATGCTGTTCTAGCACACGTCGAGAAAGTACAAACTGAAGAAAAGAGCATCAATGATGTTCCCGTCGCAAAAGAATTTCCTGATGTATTTCCGAAAGAATTACCGGGATTACCCCCACATCGATCCGTTGAATTTCAAATAGATCTTGTACCAGGAGCTGCACCAATAGCTCGTGCTCCTTACAGACTCGCACCCAGCGAGATGAAAGAACTACAAAGCCAATTACAAGAACTTTTAGAGCGTGGTTTCATTCGACCAAGCACATCACCGTGGGGAGCTCCTGTTTTTTTTGTCAAGAAGAAAGATGGTACATTCAGGTTGTGTATCGACTACCGAGAGTTGAACAAACTTACCATCAAGAACCGCTACCCACTACCGAGAATCGATGACTTATTTGATCAACTACAAGGCTCGTCTGTTTATTCAAAGATTGACTTACGTTCCGGGTATCATCAAATGCGGGTGAAAGAAGATGATATTCCAAAGACTGCTTTCAGAACACGTTACGGTCATTACGAGTTTATGGTCATGCCGTTTGGTTTAACTAATGCACCAGCTGTGTTCATGGACCTTATGAACCGAGTGTGTGGACCATACCTTGACAAGTTTGTCATTGTTTTCATTGATGACATACTTATTTACTCAAAGAATGACCAAGAACACGGTGAACATTTGAGAAAGGTGTTAGAAGTATTGAGGAAGGAAGAATTGTACGCTAAGTTTTCAAAGTGTGCATTTTGGTTGGAAGAAGTTCAATTCCTCGGTCACATAGTGAACAAAGAAGGTATTAAGGTGGATCCAGCAAAGATAGAAACTGTTGAAAAGTGGGAAACCCCGAAAACTCCGAAACACATACGCCAGTTTTTAGGACTAGCTGGTTACTACAGAAGGTTCATCCAAGACTTTTCCAGAATAGCAAAACCCTTGACTGCATTAACGCATAAAGGGAAGAAATTTGAATGGAATGATGAACAAGAGAAAGCATTTCAGTTATTGAAGAAAAAGCTAACTACGGCACCTATATTGTCATTGCCTGAAGGGAATGATGATTTTGTGATTTATTGTGATGCATCAAAGCAAGGTCTCGGTTGTGTATTAATGCAACGAACGAAGGTGATTGCTTATGCGTCTAGACAATTGAAGATTCACGAACAAAATTATACGACGCATGATTTGGAATTAGGCGCGGTTGTTTTTGCATTAAAGACTTGGAGGCACTACTTATATGGGGTCAAAAGTATTATATATACCGACCACAAAAGTCTTCAACACATATTTAATCAGAAACAACTGAATATGAGGCAGCGTAGGTGGATTGAATTATTGAATGATTACGACTTTGAGATTCGTTATCACCCGGGGAAGGCAAATGTGGTAGCCGATGCCTTGAGCAGGAAGGACAGAGAACCCATTCGAGTAAAATCTATGAATATAATGATTCATAATAACATTACTACTCAAATAAAGGAGGCGCAACAAGGAGTTTTAAAAGAGGGAAATTTAAAGGATGAAATACCCAAAGGATCGGAGAAGCATCTTAATATTCGGGAAGACGGAACCCGGTATAGGGCTGAAAGGATTTGGGTACCAAAATTTGGAGATATGAGAGAAATGGTACTTAGAGAAGCTCATAAAACCAGATACTCAATACATCCTGGAACGGGGAAGATGTACAAGGATCTCAAGAAACATTTTTGGTGGCCGGGTATGAAAGCCGATGTTGCTAAATACGTAGGAGAATGTTTGACGTGTTCTAAGGTCAAAGCTGAGCATCAGAAACCATCAGGTCTACTTCAACAACCCGAAATCCCGGAATGGAAATGGGAAAACATTACCATGGATTTCATCACTAAATTGCCAAGGACTGCAAGTGGTTTTGATACTATTTGGGTAATAGTTGACCGTCTCACCAAAACAGCACACTTCTTGCCAATAAGAGAAGATGACAAGATGGAGAAGTTAGCACGACTGTATTTGAAGGAAGTCATCTCCAGACATGGAATACCAATCTCTATTATCTCTGATAGGGATGGCAGATTTATTTCAAGATTCTGGCAGACATTACAGCAAGCATTAGGAACTCGTCTAGACATGAGTACTGCCTATCATCCACAAACTGATGGGCAGAGCGAAAGGACGATACAAACGCTTGAAGACATGCTACGAGCATGTGTTATTGATTTCGGAAACAGTTGGGATCGACATCTACCGTTAGCAGAATTTTCCTACAACAACAGCTACCATTCAAGCATTGAGATGGCGCCGTTTGAAGCACTTTATGGTAGAAAGTGCAGGTCTCCGATTTGTTGGAGTGAAGTGGGGGATAGACAGATTACGGGTCCGGAGATTATACAAGAAACTACCGAGAAGATCATCCAAATTCAACAACGGTTGAAAACCGCCCAAAGTCGACAAAAGAGCTACGCTGACATTAAAAGAAAAGATATAGAATTTGAAATTGGAGAGATGGTCATGATTAAAGTTGCACCTTGGAAAGGCGTTGTTCGATTTGGTAAACGAGGGAAATTAAATCCAAGGTATATTGGACCATTCAAGATTATTGATCGTATCGGACCAGTAGCTTACCGACTAGAGTTACCTCAACAACTCGCGGCTGTACATAACACTTTCCACGTCTCGAATTTAAAGAAATGTTTTGCTAAAGAAGATCTCACTATTCCGTTAGATGAAATCCAAATCAACGAAAAACTTCAATTCATCGAAGAACCCGTCGAAATAATGGATCGTGAGGTTAAAAGACTTAAGCAAAACAAGATACCAATTGTTAAGGTTCGATGGAATGCTCGTAGAGGACCCGAGTTCACCTGGGAGCGTGAAGATCAGATGAAGAAGAAATACCCGCATCTATTTCCAGAAGATTCGTCAACACCTTCAACAGCTTAAAATTTCGGGACGAAATTTATTTAACGGGTAGGTACTGTAGTGACCCGAACTTTTCCATGTTTATATATATTAATTGAGATTAATATTTACATGATTAAATGTTTCCAACATGTTAAGCAATCAAACTTGTTAAGACTTGATTAATTGAAATATGTTTCATATAGACAATTGACCACCCAAGTTGACAGGTGATTCACGAACGTTAAAACTTGTAAAAACTATATGATGACATATATATGGATATATATATAGTTAACATGATACTATGATAAGTAAACATATCATTAAGTATATTAACAATGAACTACATATGTAAAAACAAGACTACTAACTTAATGATTTTTAAACGAGACATATATGTAACGATTATCGTTGTAAAGACATTTAATGTATATATATCATATTAAGAGATATTCATACATGATAATATAATGATAATATAATAATTTAAAATCTCATTTGATATTATAAACATTGGGTTAACAACATTTAACAAGATCGTTAACCTAAAGGTTTCAAAACAACACTTACATGTAACGACTAACGATGACTTAACAACTCAGTTAAAATGTATATACATGTAGTGTTTTAATATGTATTTATACACTTTTGAAAGACTTCAATACACTTATCAAAATACTTCTACTTAACAAAAATGCTTACAATTACATCCTCGTTCAGTTTCATCAACAATTCTACTCGTATGCACCCGTATTCGTACTCGTACAATACACAGCTTTTAGATGTATGTACTATTGGTATATACACTCCAATGATCAGCTCTTAGCAGCCCATGTGAGTCACCTAACACATGTGGGAACCATCATTTGGCAACTAGCATGAAATATCTCATAAAATTACAAAAATATGAGTAATCATTCATGACTTATTTACATGAAAACAAAATTACATATCCTTTATATCTAATCCATACACCAACGACCAAAAACACCTACAAACACTTTCATTCTTCAATTTTCTTCATCTAATTGATCTCTCTCAAGTTCTATCTTCAAGTTCTAAGTGTTCTTCATAAATTCCAAAAGTTCTAGTTTCATAAAATCAAGAATACTTTCAAGTTTGCTAGCTCACTTCCAATCTTGTAAGGTGATCATCCAACCTCAAGAAATCTTTGTTTCTTACAGTAGGTTATCATTCTAATACAAGGTAATAATCATATTCAAACTTTGGTTCAATTTCTATAACTATAACAATCTTATTTCAAGTGATGATCTTACTTGAACTTGTTTTCGTGTCATGATTCTGCTTCAAGAACTTCGAGCCATCCAAGGATCCATTGAAGCTAGATCCATTTTTCTCTTTTCCAGTAGGTTTATCCAAGGAACTTAAGGTAGTAATGATGTTCATAACATCATTCGATTCATACATATAAAGCTATCTTATTCGAAGGTTTAAACTTGTAATCACTAGAACATAGTTTAGTTAATTCTAAACTTGTTCGCAAACAAAAGTTAATCCTTCTAACTTGACTTTTAAAATCAACTAAACACATGTTCTATATCTATATGATATGCTAACTTAATGATTTAAAACCTGGAAACACGAAAAACACCGTAAAACCGGATTTACGCCGTCGTAGTAACACCGCGGGCTGTTTTGGGTTAGTTAATTAAAAACTATGATAAACTTTGATTTTAAAGTTGTTATTCTGAGAAAATGATTTTTATTATGAACATGAAACTATATCCAAAAATTATGATTAAACTCAAAGTGGAAGTATGTTTTCTAAAATGGTCATCTAGACGTCGTTCTTTCGACTGAAATGACTACCTTTACAAAAACGACTTGTAACTTATTTTTCCGACTATAAACCTATACTTTTCTGTTTAGATTCATAAAATAGAGTTCAATATGAAACCATAGCAATTAGATTCACTCAAAACGGATTTAAAATGAAGAAGTTATGGGTAAAACAAGATTGGATAATTTTTCTCATTTTAGCTACGTGAAAATTGGTAACAAATCTATTCCAACCATAACTTAATCAACTTGTATTGTATATTATGTAATCTTGAGATACCATAGACACGTATACAATGTTTCGACCTATCATGTCGACACATCTATATATATTTCGGAACAACCATAGACACTCTATATGTGAATGTTGGAGTTAGCTATACAGGGTTGAGGTTGATCCCAAAATATATATAGTTTGAGTTGTGATCAATACTGAGATACGTATACACTGGGTCGTGGATTGATTCAAGATAATATTTATCGATTTATTTCTGTACATCTAACTGTGGACAACTAGTTGTAGGTTACTAACGAGGACAGCTGACTTAATAAACTTAAAACATCAAAATATATTAAAAGTGTTGTAAATATATTTTTGAACATACTTTGATATATATGTATATATTGTTATAGGTTCGTGAATCAACCAGTGGCCAAGTCTTACTTCCCGACGAAGTAAAAATCTGTGAAAGTGAGTTATAGTCCCACTTTTAAAATCTAATATTTTTGGGATGAGAATACATGCAGGTTTTATAAATGATTTACAAAATAGACACAAGTACATGAAACTACATTCTATGGTTGAATTATCGAAATCGAATATGCCCCTTTTTATTAAGTCTGGTAATCTAAGAATTAGGGAACAGACACCCTAATTGACGCGAATCCTAAAGATAGATCTATTGGGCCTAACAAACCCCATCCAAAGAACCGGATGCTTTAGTACTTCGAAATTTATATCATATCCGAAGGGTGTCCCGGAATGATGGGGATATTCTTATATATGCATCTTGTTAATGTCGGTTACCAGGTGTTCACCATATGAATGATTTTTATCTCTATGTATGGGATGTGTATTGAAATATGAAATCTTGTGGTCTATTGTTACGATTTGATATATATAGGTTAAACCTATAACTCACCAACATTTTTGTTGAGGTTTAAAGCATGTTTATTCTCAGGTGAATATTAAGAGCTTCCGCTGTTGCATACTAAAATAAGGACAAGATTTGGAGTCCATGTTTGTATGATATTGTGTAAAAACTGCATTCAAGAAACTGATTTCGATGTAACATATTTGTTTTGTAAACCATTATGTAATGGTCGTGTGTAAACAGGATATTTTAGATTATCATTATTTGATAATCTACGTAAAGCTTTTTAAACCTTTATTTATGAAATAAAGGTTATGGTTTGTTTTAAAAATGAATGCAGTCTTTGAAAAACGTCTCATATAGAGGTCAAAACCTCGCAACGAAATCAATTAATATGGAACGTTTTTAATCAATAAGAACGGGACATTTCACAAAACACTTAACTACTCTTAAATGTCAATAGGTTGACTTTCCTGCTCACTCGTTCAACTCTTTATTCCGAGGAATAACTCTCTCTCTACTTACTAAGGTGACTTTCATAGCCCCACTCTTATTGCTATAGCACTTTTTATACTTACTGGGGTGAGACACATGCTGCTTTTATACTTTAAACAACTTAGACACAAGTACGAACCTAAACTGTACTATGACTAGCTTATGCTACTAAGACCCCACAGTGATATTTTTTAATTGCTTTCAGGATAAGGCATTCTTAATTATTGGGGGTAGGCCTATCGGGAGTAACGTCCCCGATACATTTGACCGCGATGTCTTTGTATTACTTAATAATGATTTAAACATGGTGATAAGGTACTACCAACTTATCATCGGGGCAACAAAACAAACGTTTAGTCTAAAATATCACGAATCAGTACTACTTTTGAATCTGCGAGATCTACTTTTTGATCCTGCGGGAGATCAACTTTACAACTAAATCTTGTGGTCTAAAAACAACGATAACTACTTTTGTTAAACCTATGAACTTCACTCAACCTTTTTGGTTGACACTTTAGCATGTTTTGTCTCAGGTGATGTTTAATTCAAGCTTTCCTATCTACTGCTTATGTGATGCTACTTGGACATAGGATCAAGAGATTATCGCATTTATTACTACTGCATTTAAACAATTACATATTTCTTTTGTAACGACATTTCATTTTCCGCTGCGTACTCATTCCAGTTAATTTTATCATTTAGTATTGTTCTCGTATTATAATATGTTAATTTATTTGATATTAGTAACGTTTCTTCCAGACCCTATTGGGAGGACGTTACAGATTGGTATCAGAGCATAACCAGGCTGTTATAGAGAACCAGGATTGCATTTTTATGTGTGCCTTACTTGCTAGCTAGGGTGCCTTAGCAATCTAGGAAACTATAACCTTTCCTGCCTTAGACTTAAAGCACTTAGGATTGCCTTATAATCTTAACAATCATGCTTTACCAAACTTGACTTAAAGATTCTAATCAAAGTCTCTTTCCTAATGTAGGACTATAACTTTCCTTGACCATAGTGCCTTTAATTGTTGCCTTTAACTGTTAAATGCTACACTATACTTTAGAAACTTTACTTATCTTAGAATGCCAAGCTAATCTAAGAACTCTGCTCACTTTCCTGAGTACTATCCAATTACACGACCACATCTAAATGCGACACAATGATTTCAGAAATTCTTGACATTCATAAGTCATCTATCATGGTTATGTGTATTACATATGTATTACATGAAATATTATCCATGATTTTGAAACTCTTATAATTGTTACTACTCACAATCAAACGTATATAACTCCCTATTATATCACGTACCTATATGCCTTATGCCTTCATGCATCGGTTTGCGAATCGAAAAATGTCATTGGGCTATCACAGTATACGAATTGAAAGTCTTTAATCAAAAGATTATTAGATTACATACTTATCACTTTATGATCTCGACACGTCATACTGCCATTATTAAAGTATAGACACATCATATCTTATTATATCTTATCGTATCTATCCCAATAGATTTTTTCTAACACTTTTCCTAAATTCCCACCGTAAATTACGGAAATCTTTTTGCTATATACACGTATTCGAGGAGACGAATATATCATCCAGTATTCAACACTAATCTCATATCAAAAACCCTATTCCAAACACATAATATGGATTCCTCGAACTCTTCGAGCTCCAATGGCAGCGTAACCGGAATGAACGAACCAATCAGCCATCATCTATTTTGGATGAATTGGGGATGGGTTCGTAGTAAACTTAATCAATGGAGACAAGAAGAAGGTGATCTCTTCCACCAACCGAATTCACCTCTTGGTGAAGAACCTGAAGCACTTACTGGCGAACCCGTTCGGAACACTATTTTCACCCTCATTTCCAGGATATCCAGTCACGAATATATAATATCTAAAATTTTAGATCTTATTCATCCACTTGTCCGAACCGCCAATCATCCCGGAATAATAGAAGAAGTCAACGAGCTTCGCGCTCGAGTAGTGGCTCTGGAGAATATGGTGCGAAACCTACAAACACCAGCAGCAGCACCAGCAGCATAACTAGTACCACCAGTACCATCGGCATCACCACCAACATCACCAGCTTCACCAACGACAACATCCGCATTCCACGCCTCAACATCACACTCAGTACCTCAAACATCAACATCATACACCCCATAGATACCAAGGAATATTAGTAATAATGAGTTAAGATGTATTGACTCATTCTTCCTGAAGAATTACATATGTATACTTTATATATATGGATTGGAACAATAATAAATCTTTTCGTACTAAGCTATTATGTGTGAATCTTAACTAGTATGTACTACATGGTTAATTCATATCATAATATGCTATGATGTACATCTTTTGTTAATAACTTAACAATCGTTAATCATTGCTTCAACACAATAAACTCCATTTCGTAATAAACCAAGTGTATTACTCAAATACATGATTGATTGTATACTTTAATTTTCGATGTACTCGAAACTTTCTAGAAAACATCATTAGTGCCTTATGAATTTCACAAGAATTCCACGAGCACCAACATCATATACCGAAGTATATCAATAATAATGAATGATGAAGTATTGATTCATAACTTCATTAGCGAAATATTTCACGACAATTATGAAATCTCAAAGGTTTTGGAGATTATTTATTCTCGTTTCAACAGCAAATCAAATGAGTTTAATATTATATTAACTCATTAAAATCATGATTACATCTGAAGAATACATATATGAACGTATATCTTCTCTTTTGTGAAATGCCCCGTCCTAATCCATCCGGACAAAGTCCACATCGATTACAAATGATTCACAATAGTTGATTACATCACGAGGTTCTTGACCTCTATATGATACATTTTACAAACATTGCATTCGTTTTGAAAAGACAAACTTCCTTACATCGAAAATTGACGATATGCATACCATTTTATAATATATCTAATTATAATTATCCTAATAATAATCTTGATGAACTCGACGACTCGAATGCAACGTCTTTTGAAATATGTCATGAATGACTCCAAATAATGTCTTTAAAGTGAGCAAATGCACAGCGGAAGATTTCTTTCATACCTGAGAATAAACATGCTTTAAAGTGTCAACCAAAAGGTTGGTGAGTTCATTAGTTTAACATAAATAATCATTTCATGATTTTAATAGACCACAAGATTTCATATTTCCATTTCTCATAAACATACGTCCCATACATAGAGACAAAAATATCATTCATATGGATTGAACACCTGGTAATCGACATTCACAATATGCATATAAGAATATCCCCATCATTACGGGATCCTCCTTCAGACATGATATAAATTTCGAAGTACTAAAGCATCCGGTACTTTGGATGGGGCTTGTTGGGCCCGATAGATCTATCTTTAGAGTTCGCGTCAATTAGGGTGTCTGTTCCCTAATTCTTAGATTACCAGACTTAATAAAAAGGGCATATTCGATTAGATAATCCAACCATAGAATGTAGTTTCGATTACTTGTGTCTATTTCGTAAAACAGTTATAAAAGCAGCGCATGTATTCTCAGTCCCAAAAATATATATTGCAAAAGCATTTAAGAAGGGATTAATGAAACTCACTTAAGGTATTTTGTAGTAAAAATACATATGACGATATTGAACAACAGGACAGTGTAGGGTTGGCCTCGGATTCAGAACCTATATCATTTGTATATTTATCAATACACATAATCGTAATCGAGTAAATTCATATATCATATCATAATTTATATGTTATATAGTTTTAAGTTGTATACATATATTTAATGTAATTAATATTTATATAGTTTTTTTTAGTGTGTGTGTATATATATATATATATATATATATATATATATATATATATATATATATATATATATATATATATATATATATGATTAGTATTTATAAAAATCCATAATTTGTTATATTATATAGGTTTATATGATTAGTATTTATTTGGTAAAATAATAGTAATATTTATAACTAAAATAAATTTTGTATCTTTTTATGATAATAATAATAATAATGTTAAAAATACAAGTAATGTTAATACTAATAATAATAATAATAATAATAATAATAATAATAATAATAATAATAATAATAATAATAATAATAATAATAATAATAATAATAATAATAATAATAATAATAATAATAATAATAATAATAATACTTCTAATAATAATAATAAGTTTAATGAAAAGATAAGTTTACTAATAATAATGTTAATGTTAATACTAATACTAAATTTAATGAAAATAATGATAAATTTTATTAGTTTCATAATAGTAATAATAATAATAATAATCACAATCATAATAACAATGATAATACTTAAATGATAAACTTTATATTAATATTAATAATACTTATAAAAATAATAATGATAATAATTTTTCTAATACTTATAAGCATAAATATGATATTAGCACTAATAATTATTACAACACTAACATTAAAAATAAAAATAGCAATCATAATAATAATAATAATGAGAAAGGAAACTACCTTCTATAGCTTTTCTAAAACAAAATGCCTCAAACCGGGCTTGAACCCGTGACCTCCCACTTACCCACAAACACCCCATACCATTTGACTATTCTTGATTTCCTGATTTTAATCCAACTTGCTTATTTAAAACCCGTTTCACCTTATAACTTAGCCCAATCTTTCGGCCCAACAAAAATTGGGACATAGCCCGATAGTAACCAGCGACGGCCCAATTAACAAATTAAAGGTCCACGCGAATTTTAAGTCTGTAAATGAGGGGGGGG